>NC_143582.1:225766401-226129609 GCF_048544385.1 Mastigoproctus giganteus | reverse complement strand
TCTCAGATATCTGGAATTCTGATTTAGCTTGGAAGGAAGTTACACCAAACAACGCTGAAAGCAAATTCACAGAAACTATAGGGGTCAGAAGCACCGAAGAACTCAAGGACTAGTAGATCTGTATACATTTATTACTTTTGAAAACATAAAAGGGGCTTAATCAGACAAATAAAAGCAGTGGTACGGATGGTCTTTAATGAGGAACTCGGTTTTTAAGGAACCCTTTTTATGCCTGGGCAGTAATTTATAATACTGGTAGTGATTGAGCGTTTACCATTGATTTTTTTCTTTTTGATTCTGGGTGGGTATTAATCAGAAATCACACGAATCGATAGCAAAGGCTGCTGAACTTAGGTTTAAAAAATCTCGGCTGTCCTGATGGGATTCTCTGATAAAGCTGTCAGTCAGAAAGGAATGATGAGGAAGATAACTCTCAGTAAGAAAAATCAAGATGCTGAAGTGCGATGTGAGCTGAGATCGTTATTATTTTTATATACATTGCTTCATCAAAATATTAGAAAATGAAGTTAACAGCGAGTTAGTATTATAAGTATTTGGCCGGATTCTAGTCATTAACCACCCTTTCTACCTTTAAATAACTAAAAAAGTTTTACAACTTTTTCCTAAATTTCCTCATAAATAAGAAAGATAAGAAATAGAAATGGCCCGAACGCTGATCCCTGAGGGACTCCGGTTACTGCACTACTCCACCTTGAGGAATTTTCATTTATGGCTACTCTCTGTCTCCTGTCTTTTAGACACCCCCTGATCCAACGAAAGATCTTCCCACTGATCTCAATTTGAATCAGAGCCTTTCATGAGTTCTGTTCTTTCATTGGTTCAATTCTTTTCCTCTCGGAAAACAGGCAAACAAAACAGCACACATGTAGTTTACAGACAGGATGTAGTACCTGGTGCATTTGGCAGCTGGAAGTTTAGTTTTAAACGCCCCAGTGGTTCTTTAGAAATTTAAACCGAGTGTTAATGAGAGCTACTTCCTTCCCAAGTTTTAAGCCATTCGAGGTACCTAAACGTTATAGCCGTTAGTACTTTGAATGGCCTAATAGAGAGAAAGGTTAATTGAGGCGTGACCCCAGTTCTGCTCGCACGAAAGATGGATACGTTGCAAATAAGCTTACGCAGCTATTAATCACCCGGAAACATCAGCGCCACCTAAGAAGTTTCTTATTTGGCATTTTATTAGTAGCCCAAGTTTTATGACAGGTGAGGAGCATAAATCAGGATTTGATGCGCTTACAGCTCCACCTATATGAAAATGCAATTGGCTCTTTTCGGTTAATGTCATCCTGGAGGTTCACGTTGTAAATAAGAAGCGCACTTTCGTAGAAACTTGTTACTTTATACTTCAACAAACCCGAGTTCCAACCCTCCCCTCACTCGCACACTCCAGGGAACGCATAAAGTAAGAAACGCGAGTTTTACACGCTGGTAAACAGTCACTCAAAAGAAGCCAAAAAAACGTCTTCCACGACAGGTAAACACATCACCTCAGTGTGCTGGGGATGGTGATAGTCGAAGATAAATTACAACGCGCAGATTTCTTTCCGAACATCTCCCAGCTGGAGAGCGAGACCTATTCTGTTATTTCGGTGGAGGATATTTCTCTGTGGAGTCATTTGTAGGGCGTAATTCACCAGAGGAAACGCACAACGAATTTGGTTCTCGACATACTTTGAACTGGCTTTTTCGGCGTTTCTGCCTTCTTTGTGAGGGCTGAAGAAGTCAACAAACGCGTGACCAAATAGGCACTCTTTCATGAAAACCGCTTCCATGAATACTAAGGTCAGAGCGGAGTAATCTGGGAGCGTACAGTTCACCAAATAGCTCTGTCTCTATCGTGACAGATAATTGACTGACGACTGCCCTTTGCGTGCATATTGGGAGCTAACAAAATGCCGAAGTGCTGGAATGAGAGCGATACGCAATCACTGCAGTAATTATCATTCTAATGACCATGGCTCAGTCCGGCCTCGGTTCTCTGAAGCGGTTCTTTGATCTGTGTGGTGCCTAATCTACTGTCGAAATGATAAATTTGCGTCCTTGTATGTGTACAGAAATGTTTATAGAGAGGAATGATAATTATGGAGTTCGAAAAGTTCCGAGACTGTACCTATTATTCGGAACTGGAACAACTCACCGATACATTAAGAACAGTTCCCTGTAGCTATTCGAATACTGATGTCCCACTTAATTCAACCAGTTCATAAGCTTTCTGGATAAACTCCAGTCTCTTGGCCATTTTTTAACCAATTGCAATTAACTGGTGGTTCGTAATTCACTGCACAACCACCACCGCAACTACAGGTCACAGCCATACCATGCGAAGCAGCTCCACACCATAATCCCACCTTTTCTGAATTCCACTGGTGGCACAATTCACTCCGAAAGCAGACAATTTCCAGGCACCCTTCGCACCTCCGATCGGAACAGCGAGATTTGTCATTCCATAGAACCAATTTCTATTGTTCTGGACCAATTGCTACGTTTTCTGTAATGTAAGGCGAAACTGCTGATTATGGTTGATGTTGTTTGGCTTATGCGCCGCCGCACTCCCATGAAAACCGACAGAGAGAATCTTCTATTATATATCAATCACTGTGGGAGCAACTACGCTGAACTGTAGCTCCACCTACCCTTTTAACTTAGAATCTTTAATCGATTGTTTTGGTTGTTTGATTGTTCTTAAATTGTTTTTGCATTTACAACCAAGATAACATGTGGACAAGCTTATTTACAAAACACTAGTAAATTTAAAATCACGAAAGAACTGGTGCAGTAGACGGAATTTAAATTTCCCTGTAGAACAGAGAAAAGCAAAAGGACAGGACAAGACCCAAAGTGAGGATGGTCTTCTACAAGACAGCTTTTATACATCAATGATCAAAATCAAATTAATAGCGTTCTAAGGGCAGAAGGAAAGAGAAGTAAATATAACATCCATAGAATGATACACAAAGACAATACAGAAACTTTGAAGCAGTATATTAGTGAGTTGTTTGCACTGCTGGAAGACATAGAACACTTAGGTATTTGTGAAACACAAAAAACCGTTGTGCCCTCTGACGGCTGGTATATAACTCTCGCGGTTGGTTATATTACTGTGCCTATTATTAATAACCGGACACCTGCATATCTACAAATAACCTTTATTTATAGAAAAATTAAAAACAGATGCTGATGTGAGGGCTTGTGCTGCGACAATGTCGACCTGTGTTCCGAGCAGACGATTCATTGCTTAAATGCCGCTGAAATGTTATATGCACGATCTCACACATTAACGCTGTATCGTCAGTCTTTCCTTAAGGATCGTTTTCACTTGCAAGCAACGATCACGCTGCATCCAGCCGGAAATGAAACTTTTCCGCTTGTTTTTCCTCTAAAATTAATTGTCTGAATCCCCGCTGACGTCACTACAAAATAATGACCTACACGATAGTTGTTAATCATGAGAAGAACTCGATGTTTTTTGCTCCTTAAAACTCGCACAGATTCCAGATTCCTTTTGCCACAGAAATGAAGTCGAATCGAGAAAAATGCTACGAGTTTCCTTCTAAAATTCCGTTCATTAAGGTGCGCTGTTTGTGTTTTTCTTTTGTGAAGACGCCATCATCTTAATATCATTGCAACGGTAATTGCCTTCATAATTCTTATACCTCCGTGATTATAATTTGCCGGCCGCCCTCTACCACGTACGCATTAATTCCGAGAGCCCTTTTTTTTCGGGGTGGGGGGGGGAGATTCGCTTTATTTAAATAACTTCATTCCTGCGCTCATAATTACACGCAACCAGTTTATAGAAACTCCATTTTTATTTGGCCATTTTTATCAGCACCACCAGAGATGATGGCTAACAAAGTTTATTGGGACAAATAATTAGTGTTACCGGGAGGATGAAATGCTTTTATTTACACACTGGAATTCTTGGAAGGACTTCGCGGTAAGAAATTAAGCTTCCATCAAGGGAAGGTCACACAGGAAACCAAACAAGACGATCGATTTTTATCTCAAGGAATCATTGGAGAGGGCAGCTCTGTAGAGTTTACTTTTCAAACACATCCCTGCCTTGTGCTTAAAGTCCAATTTGGACAACGCAAACAGCTTCGGAATTGCGTCATAGGTACGTGGAAACCCCCCCCCCCTTACCAATCCCCATTTATCTCTTCGATTCTTATTTTCTGGACTTTTTCCAGAGGAGGGTTTTTTTGTTTATTACAACTTCCTATCGTATATTGGCCTCCTTGCCAACATATTTACATCCAGCTGTGTTGGTAAACAAAAAACTTGTCCAATTTAGAGGAAAAGAGGGATGAAATGGAAGAAATATGAAACTTCGGAAGTTGTTTTGAATCTCCAAAGAACTACCTTCAATAGACCGGTACTTTCAAAGTCCAATAAGACGCGCGGTTTTCCAACTAAGGAACCACAAATTATTTTCTATCCATCCCTCTGCTCTTGGGTACTTTTCATCGCACAATCAGGCTTGCGTCTATTAAAAACATGTGATTTTTTTTTTTTGTTTTGTTTTCTCTACAGGGAGCACCGTTGAATTTTTAAAAGGGTGCACAATGGCCATCTTTGATAGCACAACTTAAAAAAAGGTATTTTTCTAAACAACAAATGTTTTTTTTTTCTATTAACAACGAGTTTTTGTATTCATTAAAAGGGGTTCACTAATTGCTCTGTTTTACAATGGATGTTTTTCTCTTTTTTTTTTAAATTATTTTTACACGCTGATTATTTCTTTGGTGAATATTTTTAATTTCTCAGAAACTCTGTAAGGATAAAATGGCTGGATGAAACATTTATACAGATAATTAAAGTTCTAAATATCCTTCGATTATTGATCCTTTCCACAACAATATTAATTCTTAATCGGAACGTAAAAGAAGTCTCCCTAATAATTACAATTAGATCGAAGAAGGGACATTCTCACAGGGTTCATTTAATTTCAGTCCTTGGAAAACTGTTGTTGAAGATGTGATCGTACCATCAAGAAATGTTAGCGTTTCATTTACGCAAAAAGTAGTTAGGCATCTTCTCCCAAGGTTTCTGCGCATGGATAGAAGATATGTCATAAACAAGCAGAAAGAGTTGGGGTAAGGCGCAGATGGTGCAATTTTTCTAGTTCGTGGTTGGAACTACGAACGTTGGCTATAGTGTCCAAAACAATCAATACGGATAAGTGCTACCAGTACCGCAGCAACGCGGGAGGCATGGACTCTATAAGATCTCTGAATGTTCCAGGAGGTATGGTGTACGATGTCGACAGTATCGCGCCCAGTAGATCTGCGATAGTCCTTAGAGGAGGATCCAAACTCCAGAACTGTTGATCCATGTAATCGCAGAGATCTTCTATGGGATTCATATCCGGCAAATTCTGCTGACAAGGTAGCACTTGGATGTTCGATGAATCACTCTCGAACAGTAAAGGAAACGCGGCAAGACTCATTATCCTGCTGGAACACACCTTGGCCATCTGGGTAGAGTGAGTCGTCACAGTTGTACTTCAGCTACTTCGGAATGGTTCTAGGGTATGAAGGTCCGTCACCTGCTTGTTTCTTGTGGATTAGGACATCTGAGTGATTCCTCTTCACAGTTTCGGGCCGTACCCTCCACACAAACAACATAACAGAAACGTGATTCACTCATCACAAAAGGCAACTTTTTCCAGTCGGGTATAGTCCAATAACTCCATTCAGATGCAATCTTCGGGTGTCTTTGGCAATGGGTGGACGTAAGCATGGGTACCTTGACCGGGTGCCTACTCCGGTGGTCAATTCGGAGGAAGGTTCGCTGGATTGTCGTTTTGGAAACACGGCTAGTCGCGGTTGGTTATATTACAAGTTCATGGGTAAAGTTCATGGCCAGCTGTTCCACCATTTTCCATCTATCGGTTCGCACATCCAATCCTTTTTGAAGTCCGTTAGATCACGTCCTTTGCCCATGTCGATCAACCTACAGTAACACATTTACCTGTTCTCGCCGCGACACGTGTGCCAACAGGCGGGGAGAGAAGCTCCCGATTTCTAAAATAAAGGGGTGGTCTTAATATTTTGGCTGGATGGTGTATTTTTGAGAAGAGATGAAAATGAAACTGGGATTAAAACGAAACAACAACAGGAAGCTGTGCGCTTCAATCCCACCTTTAAAAAATCTGATATAAGTGAAGTTATATCTGTCGAATTTCCAAGCAGCTACAATGCCCGATTTTTTAAAAAAATTTAATTAAATTTTGTAAAGATAACTACTTTCACAATTTTTCTTTTCAGACAAACATTGAGTCCACCGAATGGAATCAAATTATATGAAATGATAGATTTCTTATGAAAGTTTTATTTGAAAACAAAATGCAGCGAAAATATTGAAACAATTAGGTTGCCCATAAAAAGGGAAGCGATGGAACAATGTGCTCTATCCGCAAATTTATTTAATATTTGTCTTGAAGAGCCAATAAAAGAATCGATTTTTGAAGATAGCGCAAATATCGATAAGAAGACAAAACCATAAATCATATTAAATACGCAGATGGCATAGCATTAAAGACAGACTGGAAAGAAAAATTTAAGAACTATAATTGAAAATCTATACGTTACACAAAAGGCAAAAAAAAACGAAAAAAAAAAAAAAAAAAACAAATAAATGCTAGGGGGAGGGTGGGAAATGTAACTATAAAAAAAAAAAATGGACAAAAAATATATTTTTTGTGCAATTAATTTTTTTGTAAAAAAAATATTATTGGACAAATTGGACAAAACAAAATATATTTTGTCCAATAATATTTTTTGGACAAAAAAAAAATCATTTTTGTCCAATTTTTTAAATAAATACACTAAAAAATATCAGTTTACCCTACATTTTATTATATATATTCACTATGATCGAAATTATATGGTGTGTCTTTTAATAAACTCTTTTGTTTCGAACATTGCCCCAGCAAAAAAGCGTTTCGCAGGGGCAATGCTTAAAACTCTTTTAGGAATTACTACGTTTACCAGAAATCGGCATGCGATTACATATTTCATACAAAAATATTTGAATACTGTATGTTTGTTTGCTCGTATACATCAATAACAAAGGAGCTGCCTAATGGTTTGGTGTTACCATTCTCCTTCGTGATATTGTTGGACTCGTCCATCACAGCCATGTTTACTTCGTGGACTCATATTTCATTCGTGAAGGGATTCCATTTTTCACCAATGACTGCATGCTCCAATAAATGCTCTCGTGAATAAATGAATGATGGATAAAAAAAATTAAAAAAAAACCTCCTTTTTTTTGTCCATTTTGTTTACAACTGTTTAAAGTGACACACCTAAACTCGAACCACGCTGCTTTTATTGAGACGTTAATCTCGACCCCGGCTCATAAAAGTGTGCGGCATTAGCCTATGGCCGAATTATCGATCCGAAGTAGGGTGGTGCGCGTAATAAATGAATTATAACGCTGCGGGGAGCGAAGTGTTCAGAATAAAGCGCAGCGGAAGTAGGCCAGGGGTCCCAAAAGCGCAGTAAGTGTAACCTTATGACGAGGGTATGGCCCGATATCAGCGCGACAACATTTTTGCAGGCGCGTGTATTATGTCATCGACCTAAAAGGCAAAGTTTCAAGGTAATATTACCGAGAACATTCGCCGATGTAGAAAATAGTGAGTCAACCAAGTGTGCTATCGCCTCCCGCGCCCGTTATTCTCCACGAGTGGTCGGAATGACAAATTCTTTCATGGACGCTAATGTTCCGTGCACGTGGTGGTCGGGAGGCATTCCGGAAGATATCTTAATTAGGTTTCCGTTTGTAGCATTTTTCTTTTCTTCGTCGTAAAGGCGAAAGTACTTCTGCTGGCTCGTTAGCAAGGACAGCCAGGCCTAAAGAGGTAAAGACCGGGAACATGGATAGTAAATGGCTCGGAAGGGTTTTCTTTTCTGTGAGACTTAGCACGGGCAAGAAGAAGAAGAAGGAGGAGGGGGGGGGGAGTCGATAGAGAAGAAAGCTTGTTCATCGCCTTTGGATGTACTCATCGCTGCTGGAGGAGTAAAATCAAAGGCGATGAAGTGAATAGGACAGAAAAACCAGAGAACTCTGCCAAATAGGCAGTATGATGTCACCGAAGCTGTTCCAATACGGATTAAAACTAACGAACTTCGTTGGAATTATTATTTTTTTAATGTAAATAAAGTATTTATTCTGTCTTTACGTAAATAAAGGCAAGAATAACGTTAATAATTCTCAGACGATGGAAGCAGCATGAGTAGCAAGACTACACTGTCCAAGAGGGCGATTTTGAATCTTCCTCTTCATCATGATGAGGAGTTTGAGTCATGAATGAAGTTTCTTTTCTATTTCTCCGGCCACAACAGGATGTAGGACAACTTGACATACGCAAGTTGTCCTACATCCAAAGATCGGTGTTTTGAGTGCATCAGTAGCCAGATGGAGAGAAGATGTAGGGACAGCTACTTCAGTTTCATCTAGTGGTGGGAGTTGTACTTAATGGAGGCCTATACTTGAATCTGTACTTCGTTATTTGTTTTCTCCCCACCATGACTTATGGAAGTGAAACTTGGGCACTCACCAAAATAATGGAAGAGAAATTAAAAACTACACAGCGAAGAATGGAACGAATTATATTGGGAATCAGACTGTTGGATAAGAAGAGAAACATATGGATTAAGCAGCAAACTCAAGTAAAGGACATTCTTATCAAAACTAAGAACTAAAATGGACTTGGGCATAGCTCGAAGACATGATGACAGATGGACTAAGAAAATAACAGAATGGTACCCAAGAGAACCTAAAAGAAAACCTGGAAGACAACAACGGAAATGGACAGATGGAATTCAAGAGTTTGTGGGCAGTAAATGGACGGTCATTGCACAAAACAGGAGGAACTGGAAAGCTGCTGGAGGGGCCTTCATTCTGTAGTGGATTGAAAATGGTTGTTGATGATGATGATACCTGAATATAGGAAAAGTTGGTGAACTGACTTTTATCTTGAAATTGCAGGGTTTTAGTGAGTTGTGACTGTCTTGAACGTGTTCAACTGATCTAGACACGGTAACCCATGAATTATCGGCTTATTCTGGGTCAAGAGAGAGTTAAAAATATTTATAGTGTAGGCTGAAAGAACGTTCTTTAGTTTCTATTATTAATCAGCTTAAATCTCAGCGATAGGCGCAAATAGGAATGACACCCTACCACAATGTAATCGGTACTAGATGTTTCAGGATATCGGTATGTATGGGACTATTTGTTTTAAATTCCTCAGGCGTACAAGTTCTTGCTTTATGGCCTTCATGGACGAATACTTCGGTTCTAGCGTGAAGGAAATGGTTCCAGAATTTTAGACGTTTAGACTTTATGGGTAGACTTATTTCTTCTCTTTGTATGACAGGCTTCGTGGCATTTCTGTTTCTACTGCTGATGAATGTGACTTGCGAAGTTTGTCTAGGTTTAGAGCGAGTCAATATATAGTTTCTAAGCAAAAGATTTGGTCATTTAGCTGAAAATTTACTATTCTGAGTCTCAAAATGCTGATAACTTGATATGAGTATAAGATACACTTTCCAACCACAAAAATTAGAACGTTGTTGCAATTGGCATCAACAGATAATTAAATGTGCCGTATGAAAATGTAAGTTGTTATATTGTATGACCAAAAATTCCTTGGTATCAGATAAATACTTTCCTCGGGCTTCTTAGTCAATACAGTCATGGGGAGGACAGGTGATCTTTCCGATTTAAAGAAAGGTTGTTGGAGCATGTTTAGCAGGAACCACAACAGAGAATCACTGGTGTGCCGGAAACAACCCATCTCAAAAGCATATAATGAGTTGAAGATGAAAGGAGGAGGAGGAGGAGGGAGTTGAAAGATGAAAGGAGATGAGACCGTAAGAATTTAAAGCGAATGCATCACAACAGATGGTCCTATGTGAAACAAATGACTGAAAAATTCAATTTATTCAAGAATAGCTTATTTCCAACCGAACTATGCAGCGCAAGTTGAAGAACCTGGGATGTGGTAGAGTTTTCCACTGTGGAAGAGTGGAAAAAAGATCACACGGCCTGACGACTATCGATTTACGTTTTTCTGCACCAATAACAGGGTGAAAGCGTGAACCTCATAAAGCTATGCATCCAGACTTCATGTCCACCACTAAAGTGGCTAGACGTTTTATCATTGTATGATTTGTTGGTACGGACTGGATTCGATCATACCATTAGAAGGTTGTGTTACCTCCAGTGAATATCTTTCTGTTGTATGAAACAAACTTCATCCTTTAATGGTTCATTTATTTTTACCGGTACTTGCGATCGATTCTTTCAAGAAAACAACGCAACTATTCACCGTGCAGAAACCACTGAGTGGTTCGAGGAACATTCCCAAGATTTCCCACATCTACTGTGCACGCTAGATATGAATCCAATGGAGAATATCTGGGATATGTTGGAAAGGGCACTTCGCCTTTGCAGTTCTCTACTGACCACAATACAGCAACTGACAAATATCCTGATGGAAGAATGGTCAAAACCGGAGCTGGACTCTCTCAAACACGCAATGGAATCCATACCAAAAAGCGTATGGGGTGTAATTCGAGAAACGATAGCCCCAATAGATATTGACTAAAGATTTAAATTTTTTTGGCCAGTGAGTGTAGGTAATTAACATTAGATTTGTAGATATCTGGGTTGAAGAACATATCTTTTAACGTTGCAGGGGACCATCAGTACTGAAATAAAAATTTCTTTATTTTTTCACTAATTTTTGAACACTTCTAAACATATTCAACTTTTTCCACTTCAGTTTTCTTGTTTGAAATCGGTTTCATACTCCTCCGTTTATCTCTCCTTATAATGGCTCTTATAACCTTCTGCACTCCAAAACTATTTGCTACCTTCCTGTTTTACTACTCACCTCTTTCAAATTCGTTGCTTTGTAACAAGAATTTATGAGCAATAATTTCGAATACTTTTTACAGGTGTTAGTACCATAAGTAATAAACGCACACTTTTATATTTCTTGTAATCTGTAGAGCATCTCTTGAAGTTAAGATACGGTTGAACAGATCAGATGGACAGTTGTGTTTTGTTGGCCGGATTGTCAAAGAAGGGCTTTGCTGACGAGAATTTCTGTTCTAGGAGTTTGGACAGTGGAAATGTAATCTCTGGAGATTTCGATAAGAACTGGAGCTTCATCGTTCCATCTTTATTTATCTATAATCTTTAGGGATAATAAATATGGACCAAAAAGATCCTGTTCCACTACACATAAATCATATAAACAACAGAGATAGCAAATAAATGTAAATATAAAAAATACTTAAAAATTATAGTTGTATATTTATACAATAAATATAAAACAAAATATGCTATGGCTCACTTTATTATCTTTAGAAAAATGTATACGTTTCAAGATCAAAACACATGTTTTCTTCACTGTATATTCAAGCTGGAGGCTTGTGCACATTTTTGTATCTTGGCCAGAACAAAGTGTTTCCATTGTTAATGTGGTGAAGGGTGTTTCTGTATTTATGAATAATTCTTAGTTCGTTGTTCTTGAACTACAGCAAAGTCATGATCGCAATCAAGATGGCGAAAAAAAATTAATTTCGTCTTAGGATTTAACTGATGACACTCTTTAGCGACATTCTTGCAACCACTCCATTGAAACATTGAACGTGTTACTAGATCACGCAAGCGATGTATGACAAGTCACATAGGAAGAGAAAGGGAAGTCATTCCCTTTCACCAAGGAGACAGCAGAAGACAAAGAAAAGAAGAAGAAAATAGCATTGGGAGGGGGTGGAAGTGGAGTACTATAAAGGATACTGCTCTACAATAAATGATAATGCTCGACCATGCATTCAGATGTATTGGGTTCCACCGCAGAACATCCTTTTCTGGCTGCTGATCATCGTCGACGGCGAATGCTGTAGTGTCAAAAACAGGCTGGTTGGACACTAGAGGACTAGAAACGAGTGTGCTAGTCGGATGAGTCCAAATAGTGCAACAAGCAGATGGACGCCTTCGTGTGTGATGCAAGCAACAGCACTCCATGGACCCACCGTGCACGGTGCCCACTGTCCAGGAAGGTAGCGGTGGTTGCTTAATATGGGGGTAGATTTTTCTGGCAAGAACTAGGACCACTGGTGCGTATGGACCAACATTTAACAGATGAAGTCTACCGGCAGCTCTTAGGACACGTGTGTATATGTAAGGGCGGAACCCAGAATGTCAGTTCACCTCCGCCTCGTATCGCTGTGAAGAACAGAATCAACTGTAAAGGGCCAGAAATGTGATTGGTGTGTGTATGTGTTCTATTGTTCTTTTCTGGCCTCTTGGCTACCCAGAAGCATCAGTCACCTGGAGAGATGATTCTGGGTACTCGTCCACACCACGGGAAGGTGGGCCAGTCCCAGTAAAACACGTACTGTCAAAAGAGAGACTCTGACTCACCTAATGTTGCCAGAAGGTGGGCCAGATTCCTCTGGGGGCCCATTCCAAAGGGAGGAGGAAAAAGAAAGAAGAGGGAAAAAAGAGAAAGGGGAAAAATCTACCCGTGGCGCAATTAGGAAAATAAAGTAACAATAAATTTAAATTAGGCTGCACTAGAGTGGGAACTCAAAGCAGAGCGGGTGGAAAAAAAAGAAGAAGGAGGTGAATGTCTGTGAATATGGATCCCTTAAGTCACTGAAGAGGTAGAGGTACTGTTAGGTACAGTAATCACAATGTAGATCTACTTCCTGCGCTCAAAGACTTGAGATGCATAGGATAGGAAAGCCTTCAGATTGTCACTTGTTTGGAGTAGAGGCTCTGGTTGCTGTTCCGAGATACCTGGCACAGCCTACAGCAGGGTCCTTCTTAAGTCGTCGTACAACCTACATTCGCAAAGAAGATGCTTCCAGTTTTCTGCCCTGCCGCATAAACAGCGATCTGTTGGCAGAAAACCCAGTAGATGGAACTTTTCGTTGAGGGACCCCGTGTCCGGTAACCAAGTAGGAGGATTCCAAGGTGAGGGAAAGCCAAGTCTTTACCATTTTCGAGGTTGTGAAAGTGAATCAGGGAGGAATTTTCTGGTTACGGAGCTTGTGTGTGTGTGTGAGGTATTCCATCTAGACTGCCAAATGTCGACGAGTTCGTTGTAACAGCGAGCTCTTTCTGCTTTGGGGTCAGCATTAAGATTTAGTTCTAGGCCCTGTATCTTCGTTGGTATTTTATTTTTAATTCTGAAGTTTAGCCCTCAGAAGATTACAAATAGATCAAGTGGCAAAGTTCCAGCTATCACCTGGATGGCAGCTTGTTGTTGCGTTTTTCCATGGACATGTTGCGTTTTTCCGTTTCCTGCCATGTTGCGTTTTTCCATTTCCTGCCATGTTGCGTTTTTCCCTGGACAGAAACCGGTTCTACCAAGATAATAATGAGCCACGTCATCGAGACCGCACTGTGCACGAGGGGTTCGAGGAACACATGAAATTATCACCCATCTTGGTTGCCCTTCAAATTCGCCTGACCTCAGTGCAGTTGAATTCCTGCTCTCCCGCTCCTGACCACTCGGCTACGGAGGCATTTTGAAAATTAAGACTATTGTATTATCTGTGTGCCTTCGTGGGGAGCCCAATTGGCAGGATCGCCGTCCTCCCCACACCAAGTGGAAAAGACCTGAGTTCGAGTCCCGTCAATGACGGGAGGAATTTTTATGGGTCTTTTTCTAAACGTGGCTGAGTTAGTAGGACTCAGGTGAGGGTAGCATGGGCTCTTCCTCAAAGAAAACAAAAAGTCGACCTCAGAACACACGCAATTTACAGACAGTGTACACGGAGCAGTGTGGCCTTAGTTGCCGATGCTCCTTAAAACCAATTACAACTACAATAACATTTTCTATGCAGGTTAAATCTTGATGGACTCAAAAACAAATGAAAGGATAACATATTCCGCAAGCATCTTATAAACAAAGAAATATCCCCCTGTTTTGTACGGAGTAGGTTGGGTTCCTTTCTCAATGTTTTCCAATTGTAAAGATATCGATCTTTTTACCTCTGCTAGGTTTGCCTGTTTGGCTGGATGAAAAACCCGTGATTCAGGGGTGAAAACCTTTCTATCTATGCCTGAGACCGACTAATTGAGCCATTTAGTGAAATAAGTCTATAAACGTTCCTCGCATCCTTGACGGGATTCGAACCCGGGTCTTTCTCACTCAGTATGGGCAAGGCGATGATTAATTTTTTACTAAAATTTAAATTGCAAAGAAGTCGTAGCTACGTCACCAAAAAGTACAGTACAATTTTATTCAAATACCGCGATTGTGTGTTTTCTAAGTCAGTTTGTCAATTTTCACGTTTGTGATGAAAAACCAACACAAAATACGTCGCAGTTAAATATCTTTTAAAAGCGGAAGTTTCTTTGAGTCGTTTGTTACAAAAAGAAATCGAAAAATTTCGTAAGTTTGAACACGTCCAAATAATTTAAGAAAACTAACTTATCAGCTACGCACGCCAGCTTAAAGTGCAGAAGAAAGCAGAAACGAAGACATTTTCTATGAATAAATCTATATTAAAAGAAACGCTGCTCTGCTTCTCTTCTGACACATCAAGTAATCCCTCGAAAGTTTGTTCGTCTGATGACTGTAGCTGTCACGGCATTCACGCGGTTATGAAAATTTCCAATGCGCATACGGCAGAAGGTGATCCGCTCACCACACTCACTCTCGCAAGATTTTACTTAAAAGGAAAAACCTTCATTGCTCTTGATTGCGTCCATGTCATCTTTCATGGATTCTGGTAGCGCAACAAAATGCGTCTCATTCCCTGTTTTTCCCTCATATAGTTGGAATGCTTGGAATCGATAGTTAATTGTGACCAGTGGAATGCAGATTTCGATAATTTCGAGTTCGTCAATGACGCCAGAAATATTTATGGCTTTTCCCCACCGTGGCTGAGTTAATCAGTCTCGGATGTTTGATTTTTTTCCCCCCAGAATTTCAAGTTTTTTTGTCCACCAAAACAAGAAAACGGATTCACGGAGTTGGAGACATAATATGCCGTGGTGCTTTAATACACACGCTTAACTATCTGTAAATACGGTCCCTGTAGGGTCCCAATCCAATTTTGAAACGGATTGGACCACAGACCAAGTCCTCTCCAACAACCTGACTCATTTGTTCGTTCAAATTCAAAGGATGACATTCTCACCGCTGACCTCAGCAACTCATCCAACCGAATTTTTCAGTTGGACGACTTGTCCAATGGATCAGAATTACCTAACAGGGAGCTAAATCCGACAAATATGGCGGATGGGGTTTCTCGCATCTCATCACTGGAATTAGCCTCAAGAAACTCTAATTGGAAACAAAATTCAATGTTCAATGCGCGCTAATTCAGAATGACTACAGATGCGACGGATCCATGCATTACTGCGTGGACCAGTCATCAAACTTGTGGTAATTTCAAACTCGTTACGATGACTCAATTTCAAGATACGAAGTGTGTTTCCTTCCAACTGCATTATGCAATCAACACAGCAATCAATCACATTAAATAACTAATTTTCACTGTACGGGCCCATGCTGAGATCCTTTTAGATCGTAGTTTCTGACTGTAGAATCTATAACACTTCTCCAGTCTAATGGAATCCTCTCTGAATATCCAAAGCTGATCGAGAATTAATTCTAATGATCTGATCCACACGCTTGCAGTCTCTCTTTTTCAGCTCATTAGCATATATGTATAAAGCGCCTGTTGTGTTCACCATGTCCGTCCACATGTGATAAATGGACTCCTGGTGGATTTTGATGAATTTCACATTTGGCCATTTAGAAAGATTTGTCGAGTGATTCGAAATTTCATTATAATCGGACCAATAAAAATCGGGCAATTATTATTTCTTTGGACAGACAGACAAAGAAATTTATTATTATTATTTATATATTGCAGTCTCTTTTTTCAACTAATAAATAAATATATTATTATTAGTGTTTTTTTTGGAATACTTCACCACTTCAAATTCGGGTATAGTAGAGAAGTGAACAGTCTAAATGAAGTACATTCTCGAAAAATACGATGAAATACTAACACGTTTAGTATTTCGAATAGGGTTGGCTACGAAAGCTGTTTTGGAGTTGTGATTTCAGTAGAACCGTCCTTGAAATAAAATGCATTAATTGGATTTTGCTGAACAAAAGCTACCCCAGCCTTCTCTTTAACTGCAATCTGAAATATTTTTTTAACAAACTCATAAATGAGTTTACTTTACGCATCGAAATGAACTCGTAAAATAAAATCATGTATTCAGAGCGCGTGCGTTATACAGCCCATCGTTTCTCACTGTACTTTGATCTACTTGATTAAAAAATCACGCATTTCGCATATTAATGAGCAATCGTGGTAGTTCTAAATTACAAAAAGTAATGAAGATATTAAAATTCAAATCTTCGGGGTAATCGTACCACAAAAAAAAAAAAAAAAAAAAATACTTGAATGATCTGAATTAAAAATTATTCTCGAATTTTTGAGGAACGCAGTATCAACCAAATTATATATTCAAGTTTTTTATTAGCAGCGAATATCGCGCTACTTTGAAGTTTATTTTATTTTTTGTTTTTTTCTTTTTTAAAAAAAATTTTAAATATGCACGCGCCATTTGCGCGTTATTTCTGAGCTCGTGCCACGAGCTCAGAAATAACGCGCTTGTGCCAGCGCGCTCACAACAATAGTTTGTGGAGCGTGAAAGGCACGAGCGCGCTTCTGTAGCGTCCGTGGTCAGTTTCACCGGTTGCCATGGCTACCAAATGACAAGCGTCACTCGTTTTTTTTTTTTTTTTTTTTCACGCGAATTCGATAAACTCATCGAAGGAACTGCATTCCAGCAAAGCAGCAATAAAATCATTTTTTAGCCTGTTTTTAAGTAGCAATTAATATTAATGAAGTTTGCAAATATTATGAGAAAAAAGAAACAGCGTTTTAGGAGACCGTAAGAATTTGATTAACTTTACACCGAACAGCAACGGATTCCGCTGAAAATTTGAAAGGAAATATTCTCAATAGGCAGAGAGAGAGAGAGAGAGAGAGAGAGAGAGAGAGAGGGAAAAAAAAGGAATATAGACAGTGGAATGAAGACAGAATTCATCAGTTTGTTCTTCTGTTGAGGCTGTTGATTAAATATAAATCGAATGATGGCATCACAAGACCAGATGGAACGATGTTAAGATTTTTTTTTTTTTTTTTTATCTTTCTTTTTCTTCATCCTTCTGAATATAGTAAGGCATTTAAGCCTTAAAAAAATCTATCCAAAATGGAAAAGAAAATATGTATTTCAAACGGAGTCAATCACGGCTTTGAAGTTTAGGATGGTGCAACGAAGCCACGGGCTTATGCAGTACTGTACTGTCAAAAAAAAAAAAAAAGAGCTTCTTTAAGCTTTATTTTTTAAAAAAAATAATAATAATTTTTTTTATAAAAAAATAAATTAAAATTAAGATAATAATAAAGTATATGGGCAAAATTAACATGGGAACATTCTGTATAATTAGAAAATTTCAGTGAACAACAAGAAAAGCGAAAGAAAAAAAGGAAAGACTAGAAGATAAAGAATAATGGAAAATACACAGAAGTCAGTTTCTATAATTAAAGATGCTAAATTTTTCATGTGTATTGTCTGCTAAATAAATAAATTGCCTGGAATTTTGTTAACGCAGTCAGAGGCCCCAGGATAACTTGTAGTTACCAGATAAAATTAATGTAGGTGAAAAAAAATTGTGTATAAATAAGTAACTAATTATTTATATATAATAGTACACGGAAGGAGTGTACGCCTACAATTGACATGCCTATTAAGAAAGTCATACACTTCCCTCCACACCCAGCTCACCTTTGAATTTCTTTAAACTGTCAGCCTCAACTACCTACAATAGAAAACTTTCTACAACCAATCTAAATCCCTCTCCCTTGTAATTACATTTTACGACCCCTAGATCTGAAATTCTTTAGAACAGTAAGCATTATACCTTCATTCATTTTACTGAGCCGTATAAACTTCAATCAGGTCACCTCTGAGGTGCCTGATTGCCAAGCTCTGTAGTCCACATAATCGGAGTCTTTCTTCATACGGCCATCCTTCTGCCAATCTTACCATTCTAGGTGCCCATCTTTGGACTCTTTCACGAAGCTCAATGTCTTTTTACAGATGAGGTCTCCACACATCAACGAAATGTTTCAAATAGGGTCTTACAATTGTCTTATGTAGTGGAATTATGATCCCACCTATTAAGCCTGATCACTGAAGAAACGGGTCTTGCCCTTTTCTTCAGGACTCAAATTCTTTTTGTAATGTACGAAGTCAGAGCTGATTATCTTGTTACCAATTTTCATATTGTTCCATATTGTTCATTCATCCCTGCAGTCATTAGATATAAAATGTCAAAATCCATCCACTGAGAATCGAGTTGTGACATGCGAACGGACAGACAGACGAACATGATGAAGACAATAGGCGCTTTGAGCATATATTCTAAAGGGTCTAAAAAGAATAATTGTTAATAAACAGTTAAATGTTTTTCCAGTGCTTTGAAGAGCACAACAGCTCTAACACGACTGCGTGCGAGTGACTTACAATACGCAATGTCCTTTTAGTTTCTTTTATACGTTCTTCAGAATCGCCTCTGACCACCATGCTCCCTGTCAATCAACGTTGTGGCATCGGTACTTCGACTCCATACCATCGTGTCAGGGGGTTGTTTATTTGCATTCCACTCTGCTCCGTATCTTTAACGAAGATCGGCGCTGCTGGCAAAACACTTAACCAAAGTGTCACTTCTAAATAGCCCGCGTCTGTTTCGTAGAAAAGGGCACGTGACCGGGACACAGAAGTCGGTTTATCAATGCAACAAAGAGTTACCTCCGAGGCAATCGCTAAGTGAACATTCACTCGCCTCCAACTTCATTTCCGTGCGCCATCCAAGCGTCCTTTGAAATACGGAACGGACTGGGAAAATAATTTACTTTTTTCTGCAAGTGACAGCTGTTATGATTGATCTGCCATTCAAAACAAAGCAGGTCTCGTTCAACTGGTGTTGTTCGGGCTTCTGGGAAAGTAAGCAAATTCGCATTTTGCGGGTTGGTTTGAAGATACAGACGGACACCGCATCACGTCCGGGCATGGAACGAGTCTCGGTGCACTTAAACGCATTCAGACCGCATTAATGCAAATCCAGAGACGAGTATTAGAAGAAACAGTTGTACAGACAATCTCCGTTGGAAACAAACAAACTATTTGGCCGCTTATCCCCAACATCGCGCTCAATTAACGACACGAAGTTATTTTGGAGTGAAGTGCTGGATCCGATTGTATTGAATCAATTTCGAACTGTTTTTGTCAACAAGGATTCCATTTTAAAATTGGAAGTCGGAATTGTATCTTCGGTTGTCGCTGTTGCTAGAAATTTGTTTTTCTTTCTGTCAGACATGTACACTGAGTGGACAGAAATCATGGGATACTTATCTATTAACGGGTAGGCTCACCTTTCACCCAGATAATGGCAGTCATACGGCGAGGCATTGAGACCACCAGTTCGCCAAAGCGTTCCACTGGTATTTTCATCCATACGTCTTGCACCGCTGTCCATAATTCCGTCGCATTCCTGGGTGGAGGATCCAAAGCTCGAATGGACCTTTCCACAGTATCCTAAAGATGCTCCACAAGGGTTCATGTCCGGTGAACAGGGAGGCCATTCCATGGTGGTAAAATCTGCAGAATGCTCTTCGAACCATGTTCTAGTCACAACGGCTCTGTGGTGAGGCGCATTGTCCCGCTGGAAGATCCATTGCCCTGTGGGTGCAAGATGACCATGAAAGGATGCAGATGGCCTGCAAGGATGGACACGTAACCTGAATCGTTCAGAGATGCGTCTAAACGTACCAGAGATCCCAACGTGTGCCAGTTGAACATACCCCCAAACCATTACCCACCGTCCACCTGCCTGAACAGTTCCTTGTTGACATGACGAGTGCATAGCTTCGTGCGGTTTTCTGCCAGATACGCCCTCCCGTCCGCTTGGAATAACTGTAAACGGGACTCGCCGGACTCGTCTCCAAGTTCCAGTGCCAATGTTCTTTTGCCCAGTTGATCGTATAGTCCTGTGTCGTGGTGTTAGCAATGACACTCTGGTTGGTCCACGGTTCCCGTAACGAATTGTAGCTAATGATCGCCTGATGGTCATGGTGGAGACGTTTCTGGCAACTCTCTCGTTAAGTGGGCGGTGATTTGTGCCACTGTCGCTTTCCGGTTGGCTGAAACAATGTGAGACAGACGACTAAGTTCATCCACCTCCTTTCTCCTCCCTGTCCACGATGAGATGTTATTCCGGAAATGGCGTATTCCCGATGCGCTCTTGATACTGTCGAACGGGAATAGTACAATTTCTGTAACACCTCCGCGATAGAGTGAACCATGTGACAAGCACCCACGATCATCCTTCTTTAAAAGTGGCTTAACTCACGACGTTTATCCATACTGACATCGAATTACCTTCTACATGAATGCAGTGTACCTATATACCTGCCAAGCAGTGGATGCGTCCACTAGCGAGAGGGGGTGACAGCGTCGCGTTGCCCAGGAACCAGGTATCCCATGAATTCTGTCCTTTCAGTGTACATTCTCAATTGGTGAACTTAGGAACCACAGGATACGCTGTATTTAGCAATAATCAAAGTGTAAACACTCGGTGGCCAAAATAATTAGAAACCTTTCGCAATTAGCGTCAGAAGGTAAATAGATGCCATGTATGCATATGTAAGTTCGTGAATCATTCGGATACAGATTTTTCGTGGTGGACGGTTGAGCTGTAGTCGTGAAAGAATTAATTGCATTCCTAATGAAAATGACGCATTGCAAGATGGAGTTGATCCAACAAGAGAAAGATATTCATTGGCAGACCGAGTCCGCATACCAAAACACTACCTTGAGATGCTTGGGTTGTGGACAAGAGGGTCCGAATAATTCAGTGGGTTCAGGCCACAGTTTCTGAAATATCTGGCCATTATTTTTATCCTGTATTGCAATCTTTCGCTCGTCTGTCCCACTAGCATAAAAAAGAAGCAGCATTCATCGTATCCACCTCAAATCAGCAAAGCTACCAATTTTAGGTCATAGATGGATACTTATTTCCATTATGGAGTAAAACTGCTTTAAACCGACTTTGGATGAATCCATGACAAGCCTCCAGTGCTCTGGGACGTGCACTGGAGGCTTGTCATCGATTACAATAAACCAAAGCACCATCCATGGAGTAATAGGTTGTTACGTTAGATTGCTTCTTCGTATAAAAAGACACCTTGACATCCTTTTCAAGAAGATTCTACTGCTGAAGTCGTGATCCTAGTAATTGAGCCTTGGTTTTGGAGAGGTCCAGATCTCTGATCAACTCGTTCAATTCAGCCTGAGTGATTAAATGAAGAGAAATTCTTCCTCTTGCTAAAAACACCGGGACAAGCTAGATCTAACAGGAACCTGGAAAGGTCGGTTAGATAAAAACAGGAAAATGACATCTAAGACCAATTAGATGAAGGTCTTTTAAAACACCACCATACCTCCAAGTTCAGTCATAAGCTTTTTCCATGTCAAAGAAAACTGACATCAAGTGTTCGCGCTTTATGAATTCACCATGAATCGATGTTTCTAATTGGATCGAATGTAGTAGAAGGTGTTTTCTGTCATCTCATACTGTCTATCACTTGGCCCTGCAGCTCTTTCATCTGCACCTACAGCTCTGGCCTTTGCCAAGAACTTACGATAGATGCCAGAATTAAAACAGAAGTGCGTGAGGAAAGTCACGTTAGATGTTGGTCAACATGTACCAGAAAACTCGGCATCCTCAACTCATTTATACGACAGAAAATTTAATTATCAGTTTAACTCACAGAAATTTCTAGAGAATTAATTATTCATGAATAACTTGAGGCTGAATTCATCACTGATTCCTTTTAGTTAAATAATTAATCTTCGGGAATATTAAATTTTTATTATGCAGAAGAGCCTGTAAAGGATGGCTCATAAATTTTTCATTCCCGATTTCGTGATTACTAAACCTGTTGTTGTAAACGTCTCATTTTTGAATTTGAAACATCTCATCACGTGCTGAAAAGCAGTGCGCACACTAGAAAGTTCATTACAAAAGCGTTGTAGCGGACAAATTACAAAATAAATAAAGTTTTTTTTCTTTAGCAACAGACGCTCTGTTTCCATTACTTTTTGAACAGCCCTGATCCTGTTTATTCTGATCTAAAAATGCATTAAAGAAGATTACTGCGTGGTTGTACCTTCAGGACAGAATAAATATTGTTCAGATAAAGCAGGTGCAAATGAAGCAATATTTGCCAAGAGAGATTTCAAGTCAGGGCAATCCCCAATAGAGATATATGATCTTGCCTAAAAATCGGAGTGTCATCGAAGATAAACATAGGAGAAGAAGAAAGATAGGACTGAGTTTTAGAAGGATGGAAATCAACTAAGTTATCTTTTCCCCACTGGAGAATTATCTGGAGATCGGCATTTAAGGAATTGGTAGCGGATATTCGAGAAGTTGAAGCTGTTTTTGCAGGACACGATTTCTAAAACTGGAAGGTGAAGTGCAATCATCGGCAAAACTATGAACAGGATTTCCAGTCAATGGAAGAAGGTCATTAATATACAAGAGGAAAAGAGTGGGGGAAAGAACTGAACCTTGGGGGACACCGGCATTAGGGGACAAGTTAGAAGACAGAGAGCCATCCACAATCGCCCGCAGTGAACGGTTAAAGAGAACAATGGACGCCCAGTTGCAAAAAGCAGTTGGAAAACCATAAGATGGAAGCCTATTCAGAAGACCTTTATGTTAAACATAATCAAAAGCCTTTAAATGTCAAGAGTAACTCCTTGAGTTTCACCAATCTTTCCACTGAATTTGTCCATAGACGGGTAACATAAGCCAGTATCACCAATGAATCGACACGGACGCATTCCGCACTGGCGATCATTGATCAGATGATAGTTTATGATTTGGCGATTAATGGATTACTTTAGAAAGAGTGGAAGTGAATGCAAAGATGCGATAATCGATAATTGGTTGGAAGGGATTTTTCAACTTCCAGCCAATTTTTTAGAAATTGGCTGGATATGACCTAATTTCCCAGAGAAAGGAAAACACCATTGGAATTAGAAAGTATAAAAAGGCGACACGAAACAGAAGTAATTTGAGGAGCATAGACTTTGAGAACAAGAGAGAAACACAAGCAGGACCTAGAGCTTCCTTGGCATCAAGATCATTCAAAATTCTTCTGAAGTCTTTTTGACTGAAGACGACAGGAGGCATTAAGTGGAGTGTACTCGTAATGGAGAGGGTTTACCAAGAGCGTCAATACCAGAGTTAGAAAAAAACTAGGATACTAACAGGTCGGCTTTATCTTTAGCTGAAGTAGCAAGAGAACCACCAGGTTTGACATCGATGGCAATACTGATGGGCAAAATTCCTGCCAATACCTTTGGCACGAGACCACAATGCTCGGTTATCGTTCGTACAAGAAGCAAGTTTACTGCTCAAAATTAGTTTGGACTGATTAATAACTGTTTTATAATCGTTTTTTGTAACTTGAACAGCCTCAGTACATTTATTGGAAAACCAAGGTTTAAATGAAGAAGGAGATTTTAAGGTAGAGTGTGGAACAAAAGATTTCATCTGTACAAGAATAATTTCACCTACACGATCTAAGCAAACGTGGACAGCAAAAGGTTTAAAACAGTAATCCAATGAAGGAAAGGTAGAATAGAAATCTGTGCAGGTCGTCTCATTTTGCATTCTTGTAATGCAAAACAACACGAGGCTGAGAGAAAGGCTCCATTGGAGAAGAGACCATCACCAAGTTGTGATCTGAGGTGCCTAGTGGTCCACTCACCTCGACTGTGAACTTTGAAGGGTTGTTCATGAGAAATGGATCAAGGGTGTTGGCTATTTGGTTAGAATTGTCTGGTATTCTGGTGGGTAAATGCGAGGTCATTAGTAATTGCAAAACCCTCAGAATCTCAACCACTTGGTTCCGTGTGAGAAGAAAACGGAAGCCAGTTGGAGTTGTGAACATTAAAATCACAAGGAAAATTACCTCACCGTTAGGAAAGTTGGACTGGAGAAAGTCCAGTTTCAAAGAGAGGAAGTCAAAGAATTCCAAGTGATTAGCGGAATTAGGAGAACGACAGAAGCAACAGATGCCTTTGACAGAATACAATAGAGAAATTCTAACCCATTAAAGATCAGAAAAGAGGAGATTCCAAATTATGAAGTCTCCGACAGGGAACATCTGAGCGGTTGTAGAGTTGTTAGGCTGAGCAGAAACTTAAGCCATATTTCCTCATATATCATGTGTCTGTAAATTGTGTGTGTGTTTCTGTGGTCGATGTGCCATTTTCTTGGCGTAAAACCTGAGTTTCCGGGAGAAAACGCAGTGTCCTTCGTCTGAGATCGATTAACTCAGCCACGTTGTGAAAAAAGTCCAATAAAAATTTCATTATTGGCTTTACTAGAACTGAAGGTCTTTTCCACCCAGTGGAGGGAAGAAGGTGATTATACCAGCAGTGCTACTAACGAGAGCATATCAGAACGGACATATGCAGAAGTCGCCTTTGAAGGAGAAGAATCGTATAGCAAATAATTAGGACACCTGAGATGAACAGTGCTTGAATAAACTGATAATTGGAAGTCTGTCAAAAAAAGTTAATGGAGCTTGCAGACCTTAAGTGGAAATGGACATCATTGAGATTGGAACTGGGACCACGTGAACTGAACGAGGAAGTTCTTGGAAGGTTTAGATCTTTTCGCTTCTATCAGTTTGAAGTGTACATGATTTCAGAGAAAATATCTAAAGGTAAGAATATACAACTGATTGGAATCTTTCTGAAGCACCATGGCATGGCTCGAATTGTTAACCATCTTGAAATCATCAAAAACGTTGACGGCTTACTTTGGATATCCTCGTCGATATCATTTATGGAAATTAGAAATAGGAGGGCCCAACGCCGATCCCCGAGGGACCACATTTTCCAACATCGTTGCATTCTGACTATGTGCTCGTACATTGCACTCTATTCAATCAAAAACAATATTCAAATGTCGAAGAATATGGGTTTGCATTAATGAAAAAGAAACTCTTGGAACTTTTTTTTGTCTGACCGGCAGCCACCCAGCAAATGTCATAAAAACGAGAGGGAGACTGTCTGAACTGAGTGGAACATAACCCTTATATTAAATGTCACAACACAGTACTCAAAAAACGGTACAATAATAATCAAAATCTAACCTTCTTAGAGAAATCTTTAACATTATCCGATGAGATAAAAATGTAAAATTCTCCGTAATCCATCCTAACAAAATGCATCTCTTTTAATCCCTTCTGCCTGCCGTTATCAGCCATTCTGTTTTTCTCTTTTATGCAGCCTTCCTCCATTCACTACTTGCCTTAATTCTATCATAACAGCTTTGTTTGCTTTTCTTTTATTTTAAAGGCGAGTGCGAGAAAGAAACAGCGTTCATTTGCTTCTTACATCCACGTCTTGTGACAAACGTCTTACCGGAGATTTGCATGAATTTTTAGCAACATAAATCTATGTTTAATTCAGAGAAGGAGATGAGCTTTTCTGGCTCTTTCTTTCTCCCGGAATAACAAGGTGAGTGGAAAAATTTAACATTTACAAACTTCAGTAAAATATCGTATTATAACTTAATTGATTCCAGCAACTGCACGCCCACTTGTATAGTTTCAAAGAACCAGATCTTATTATAAAGTCTGTGAAACAAGTTTATCCCTCAAATAGACAAAAAGGACCAAAAAGTTTACGTACGCTATGGAACATATTCCAGTAACTTAATGGACTCAAGTACATTACCCTCCAAAGTGTATCTAGGCACACGTCGGTTTGGACTACCACTCAGTTTGGTCTTTCCCCTTGGTCACAATAACACAATCAACCCAAAAGTAATGTAGTAACTGTTTTCCCCACCGGGTGGAAAATACCTGAGTTCTAATCCCGTCAATGATCCCAGGAATTTTCATGGGCCTTTTTCACAAAATGGCTGAGTTAGTTGATCTCAGGCGAGGTATCATGGTTTTTTCTCCCGGAAACTCGAATTTTATGTCCAGAAAATTGACCACAGAACACAAGCACTTTACAGACATAATATATACAATAACCCCTTTGAAACCAGTCCTCGTGGCTGTACGTGCCATGACGAGAACTGTGGTTCATATGTCTTATTATGCACCGGTCTGAGTCACATGTTTATCCGTTAAGGTCGAAGACTATAAACCGAAGCATACAACAGGCTTGATTCTTTACTTTAATGGATTACGTGCTATATTAGCAACAGGAAGCCTATAATTATGTATGAGGGCTACTCATTCGAGGGTGTTCAGCCCACAGAATGGAGTCCCACAAGGATCTTTACTTGATCCCCACGGTTCACATTATTTACTGATGATCTCAGCAACGTCTGCAATGACCACAGAGTACAAACCTAGATGTTTTCTAGATGGACAACTAGATGGTGACTTAGATGGAAGACTAGATGGAAACCTAAATGGAAAACTTTATTATCAGTAATGTCAATGTTTTATTTTCGTCCTGCAGGATAATATCTAGGAATATTTCACCTGGGCAACAATGAGTTGGGGATGAATCCAACTAAATGTAGCTCAGTCACGTTCAATAAGCCTAGGAAAAAAGGACTGCATAAGCCCTAATTATAAAATCAGAAAAAAATCTCAGTAATAAATTCTTCCAAAATGGGAATCTCGTAATTTCCTTCGCATTCAGAACTTTAATGGATCCAGTAAAAGAAACACCAACTTATTTAATGACTCAAGCTTCACTTTTCTTGTTTTCGATCCTTTTATTCGATCCATATTAGAATTATTCTCGCAGATATGGAATCCGTGCATCTCAAAGACCAGCTCCAAATGATACCAAAAAGGTACATTCGGTGTCTGACTTCTCGAGAATTGATGTTTTTCCAACGGGATTACTACGACCATCTTTTTTCTGGATTCAAGCTAAAGCTGAACTTCTTATTCAACATTATTGAAAATTCCGTTTGAGGAATACCAGTCTTCCCCAACCAGACGAAAAGACTCCACTCCAGTATAACATTGACAGACCTGACGAGAGAAACATAGTAGTGGAAAGTCCTCCTGAATCCATTCCTGCGGTTGCATAGTCCTAAAAATAGTACCCTCTGCGTAAATGCCATCTGTAAATGAAACACAAAACCCTAATCTATTGCCATTTATTCCAGGATAAGCTAAACGTTGGGGGAACTGAATCCACACCAGAATAAACAAGCAGCAGAAAGGCCAGTGGCGTATCGATAATAATCTAAGAAGTTTGCTTTGGCTCTCCACTTCTCGCAAATTCTGTATCCAGGGTAAACACGTTGCTCACTATAAATTAACCCCCAGACAACGGTACGTAAACAGCGTTGTAGCTGCAGGGTTGTACAACTGCTTAAATGTATAACCAACGCATTATGGGCGTCTGATTACTTAATACTGAGCAAATGTGGCCATCAGGTTGGCCGGACTGAACAGAGATAACCTGCAAAATCCCGCATATGGTACATGGGCGCTTACTAAGCGCAGCTGCTGATATATGAAGTGCTTAACCGCGAGTAAACCGCGCATGCGCATCTGCTTGTATGCACGTATCACACAAGTCAATGACCACTGGCGTTAATTACTCCGTTGGATGATGTCTTTTCCAGCAAATTAGACATTCTCAAGAAGTTCTTTCTTGTTTCCCTACTATTCTGAAACATTCTTGCTTATTATTACCAATATACACTCAGTGGCCAAAAAATTAGAGTACTTTGCAGTTTTCGTCAGCAGATAATTGAATAAATGCTTCTAATATTTTGGCCAGTGAGTGTATATACTTCCAAATAATCGTCTTTGATTACGCTAACTATGAAATTACTTGGAAAGCAGAACAGGAAGAGGATTTTAATTAAATATTTGTGTATTAGGAATGGGATTCATTATCTTAATGAAAACTATAAATGGTTATGAAGCCAAATCGTGTAACTTGTAAGGGTTCGAAATCGCTTTATAATCGTTCTGCTGTTTTAAGTGAAGTGGAAGAAAATTGTTTGCTGAAAAGAAATCGGAAAAACTCATTACGAAAAATATAATAGACTATGTTTGAAAAAAATTATTAAAAAAATAAAAAAACTGCTGCTTACATTAAAATCATTGTGGAAGAATTCACCCAAGTTTCAATTAAAAAAAAAAAAAAGCGTGAGAGGGGTGGATAAAGCGAGAGGTGGGAGTTAAAGTTGGGAGGAAGGCGTCTTTTGGATGAAAGAGGTGTGGGGGAGAAGAGTTGGAAACCTCTAGCCCACCCAGGGCCGGGAGAAGTAAAAGATGACAGGATTGCTAAGCTAGGGTGCCAGTAAAGTAGGGTCGCCATTTGTCAAGTGACAACCAATGTTGATTGAGGTTCAGTTGGTAATTTCATCCATTGAGCTACTTATGGTGGGTGAAGCTGTGGTTGGTAGTTCCTTCTGTTAAATGCAGCCTGGGCAATACAGTCAGTTGTTTGTAGAGTTCATCTTCTGTGAGAAAGGGGAATTCTTCACGTGGGAGGGATATGTTAGGTGGAGTCCAGGTGAATACCATGGAAGAGGGTGGTGGTATGTGATAGATACAGTGGGAATAAATCTGTACGTAATTCTTCCCTTATCTGAGGTATTCCGATCCTGCTGCCAGATTTGACAAGGGGGTTCATTATATTTCTCTTTTCCTGTTTTTTGTTGTTAATTAAGTTGATAGTGAACTCATTATAGTCGCTAGGGCCCTGCGTTTCAAGCCCCAATCACGTCTGGTGATCTTCGAGATCATGTTGGTATACTTTGTGATTTTAGTAGTAGTAGTAGTAGTAGTAGTAGTGGCACATGATGCAAGAAAGCAAATGTAGGAGCTTATGCAGCATCAGCCAAAAAAAAAAAAAAAAAAAATCACACCATTCCCTCCAAATGCCTGTCCAGTTCCTCCTTAAATTTATTCAACCTATCAACTTCCACAACGACAGATGGAAGTTTGTTCCAGCAATTAACCACCCGCTGGCTAAAGGCAAATTTCCGCACATCTATTCTACATCTGTCCTTTCTTAATTTGAACTTATGTCCCCGTAGGTTGGTAATCTGAACAAGTGGAAGGATCCCATCAGAATTCAGCGTGCTCAACCCATTCAAGGCCTTATAGACCTCAATCAGATCACCGCGCAGGTGCCTAGTCTCCAGCCACTGCAATTTGCAGAACTTAAGCCTCTCTTGGTAAGAGAATCCCTTCATTCTCCTCACCAATCGTGTTGCTCTTCTCTTTATCCACGAGATGTTGGAGATGTGGAAAAAGGAAGGCTTGTGGTCGAGTATGATTCCAAGATACTTGAGTTTTGTTACTGTTTTCACAGGAGAGTTATTTAACTTGATGGTTCGGTGTCTTGCAGTACTGAGATTGCCTTTAATGAGAATTGCTTGGGTCTTCGCTGGTGAGATGCGTAGTTCGTGCGTGGTGGTCCAGTTATGGATGGTTTGTAGGGCCAAATTTGTATGGTTTTCCAGCTACGTTCAGTGGGGATGAGAGGTCAAGTGATGTTCATACGCATTATGGAGCTGGAACCTTGAATCATCACACCAGACGAGTTTTTCCCAGTCGTCCAGCGTCCAGGAACAGTGCTCCCTTCCTCACTGCAGGTGGAGGTGTTGATAACGGTCAGGCAACATGATCACGCGAACAGCTTGCCTATCCTCTGAATGACGGGTTCTGAAACGTTTCTCTGTGCGCCCTGATTGTAGTCTACCGTTAATCATAAGCCGTGCGTTGTTCTGGACTATAAGTGCCAACCGTTCACTTCGGCTGTCAACCAGTGGTGGTCTCCCGTTCCAGCATCTTGGGTGGTTGCACCTCCCTCTTCGGACCATTACTGCCACGCCTTCGCTACGGTAGCCCTCCAGCAACCGACAAAGCCTGGGGTTACTGAGACGTTGTTCCCAGCTTTAATAACGCCGCAAATCATTCGCCTTTCGATCTCCAACAAGTACTTTCCTTACCATAACACGGGCTTCGTAATGACAGCCACTACACGTACCCTCGCTATATATACTGCACCAGTCGATGACGTCACTCTTAGACGCTGTCGGATTCTTCCACTCGTGGAGCGAGAGAGATGGTCATAATGTTTTGGCTCCCGAGTGTATATATTTTCACAACTTTTTTTTTTTGCAAATAATTCCTTTCGTCTGATGTAAAGGTATTTATTATACTGTTTGACTAACTTGCTTTGCTCGATCCGATTATCAGGTTTAGCCATATGAAGCGTCCTGTGTTATGAAAAGATAAAAATAGTTGCAATGGTTACCATCAAATGAAAACAAGCTTTCTTTGATCTTCCAGAAAAAAAAAATTCTTTAGGGATTCACGACTTTCATTTCGCACATCTTGAAGATTAACGAATCGGTTAACCCAGACAGTCATTAATTTTAACATCAGAGAAGCTGCAACACGCGTAACCTCTGAGCATCCTTTTTCTGGCAAATAATTAAAACAAAAAAGAAAAAAGTCTGTTAAATTCTACGAAATATATTAAGGTGAACAAACAGTTAAAGTATTTATGCAAATGCTTCAGTATCTTCTTAATAAAGTTTATTTTGACGCTTCTTTAGATACCACAATGAGAATGAAAACACATTTCAAATGGGCGCATTTATAAGCGGGCTAAAGTTGTTTATGCAAATTAACAAAGCTATAATTTTGTACCTTCTAGGTACGCTGCTACTGGCACTGCACTTCTTTTGAATAAACGCCAAGGAAACTAAAGCTATGAGGCATCATTGTGCCGTGTTAGTTTATTAATTAGTTCATTAATTATCATAGTACACCGTTGGACAAAATTAACAGGACACGTAGAAAACGTGGTGTAACTCGTGCAGCTTGCAATGAAGCGGGACAAAATTTGGTTTGGTGGTGTACCACAGAATAAGGATGAAATGAGGAGACAGCGGCTAAACAGGTTTGACAGTGGTGAATCATCCTCGACATAAGGGTGTCCATAATATTCTGTGGCAACAAATCACATTTTTCCACCAGCGCAGACCTTAGCTTACCACGTGACCGAGAAGTTCGTTGTCGGCGTGAAATGCCGTCCGGCCCATACATGTTCGATCGGATTTAAGGGTGGTGATCGTGCTGGCCACGTCAGTCGTTGGATATCTTTGGTTTCAAGATATTCCTCCACCACTTGAGCTGAGTGCAGTGGCATTGTCGTGCATTAAAGAAAATCTGTGCCAACGACACCCCTAAAATGTCGCAAATAGGGTTCAAGAATCTTTTCTGGGTACCTCTACGCAGTGCGGTACCCTTATCAAAACCCTGAAGAGGGGTGCGGCCGTTGACCATTATTCCATCCCTCATGAGAACATCGCCTCCATTGTAAGTGTTCCTTTCTCTGATTTTGGAGGGATGGTACCTCATTCCTCGTTGTCTTCAGATGAAATAACGTGCATTTGTTTATGGACTAAAACGGGACTCATAAGAGAAGAGAACTGTACCCCATTTATTAGTACTCCAAGTTACATATTCCTGTCATCAGTTTCGGCGAGTTCTGCCTGGTTTGGGGTTAATGGAATACAAACCACTGGCTTCCTTCCTTATAGTACACTTGAATTGAGCCTTTCGTTTCAATTTTTATTAAAAATGCAGGAGGAAATAAGTAAAGTATCGGAAAGCGTCGATTTTTTTCTCTTTATTTCTGCCTTCCCTTTCTCTCTGACGGCTGGTGAAAGCGTCTGACCTTCGTGACAGTGCAGTGATTTCGATAGTTGTCACCAATTTGGAGATGTTCTTCGATGATCGAAAGGAATTCCAAAGGGCTTTCAATCAGGGCTGTAGTTAGCTGATCTTAGGCAGAGGGTGCAGAGCCCTCGTGAGCTATTCGGATTTTTCATCCAGCACAATATGCAAATCTGCCTGTGATCAAACATGGTACACAATAGCACTGCAGTAGTCGTTAATGCGCTGAAACCCACATCAACGAAGCGTTTCTTACATTGTCAAGTTCCCCTTCTGTTAGATTTTAATTATTTTGGGACCCCGTTCTGTGCCATTTGATCATTATTTCATTTATTAATCGCCGAGATCATTATCCGTTGCCTCCACCCATCGCCACTTGAAACCTTTATTCTGTTTTCGGCCGGTTGATTGCATTTCTTCCAATTACTTTTTCTTAAAGACCGCTCGTTATTTTCACTTTTTATTTGCTCGCATAAGTTTCGAAAGAACGAGTGTAATCAGAATGTAATTGATAACGAGTAGCTAAACGTCTTCGTAATTAATCATCAGAAGGTTCTTCGTGCGTTGTGCGCGATTTTAAATTATTCTTTTGACATCAATGTCCATTAAATCTGTTCATTATGCGGATATCCATGACTGATATGAATACCAATCGGCAAAATTTAATACGTCATAATCAATTTTTGGATTTCAGCCAATCATTCGATTATGGAAAATGTTCGATTATTCCATTTTATGCCATTCGAATTATATAATAGAATAATTAAAAATGATTTTTTTAAAAATTAAATCGTTCATTAAAAAGAAGGATTAAAACTGATTTTTAAAAAAAAAAATAAATCGTTCCTCAAAAATTAATTATTAGAAATGAATTTTAAATGCAAAATATAATTAAAATTACAATCGAATTACTCGATTCAATTATATCATTTGATTACTTCGTTCGATTAATTATCCTTATTACCTATAAACCGACCTTTAGAACACACGCACTTTTGTGACACAGTACAGAGAGGCATCGTAGTGCTGGCTACTTCTCCTCTAATCTAAACAACTCAACCATTTTAGACACAAATTGACATTCACTAAGGGGTGCAGAATCTCACTTAACGCAGCATCTTCCCGTTTCCATGGTAACCGACAAGCGAGAGTAGTTTCTGTAGTTTTGTTCTCCGGTGATTCTGATTAACAATGGCGACGAACTACAGGCCATTTTAATACATCTTCAAGAGGTTTTCACATAAAAATAGAACCACGTAAATGAGCTTAACTTCACGAAGTGCTTTGTATAGCTCGAGACACTTAACTAGATCGCTACTGTTTAGTGCAGGTCCCCTTGAAAGGCCCTCTTCACTCAGGAGACTCTCGTAAGCTATCCAGACCTCACTGCGATCTTGGCTTTATCTCATTATAAATATGGCCTTTAGTGATACTGTAAAAGCTCTCTTAAGAAGACAGCCGTTTTTTCTGCCTGTTTTCTACCGAGATTCGCTTTTAAGTCTCCATCCTTCCATAACCTAATTATTTAATGCATTTACTTGGTTCCTCCGTTAACGGAACTTTCCTATTAAATTGTCCTTATACTTTCCACTTTCCTGCTTCTCCAAATATTTCTTTCGCTTATGGAAAGCGCGTGTCTCTGTTAAGAGCGCCTGCATTCGTGACGGAATGTTATTATGACATCGTCCTCTCTTCGTTCTCCCCAAGTCATCGTGGTGATTAGTCTACCACCGGATGTCTCAAAATGCAACCAATAGCATTTTTCGTGATGCATTTTGCTACGCGAATATAACTGGTTTTTAGCCAAATTATACTCTTATAGAATAATTTGGTGACGTCACTTGTGTGACGTCCAAAAGTTCTATCGATAAATCCATGGTGCATCCATTCGTGGCTATTATTGTAATTTATTTAATAAAAAGCGAAATATATGATCAAAAATAAAGTAATTTATATATAATACATCACGAAAAATGCTTTACAATAGCATTTTTTACGTGATATAATTTGCTATAATTAGATTTAGCCAAATTATACTCGTATAGAACTACGGGTCATTTGGTGACGTCACAAAGTTCTATCGATAAATCCATAGTTGACTAATGGATATTATCCTAATTTAGTTACAAAAAAGCACAATGTATCATCAAAAAGAAAGTAATTCATATATAATACATTTGCAACCATAAAAATAAAACTAAATTTTTCATTAATTTTATTACTTTTGCTGTTTAAATTATATTTAGGAACGTAATGTGATATGTTGATTGGCTTTCTGCACAAAAGATTTTCACAACTTGGTTTAGTTTCTAAAAAAAATTCAAAAGCCTTTCAGACAAGATTATTTCGATTACACTTAAAGCTTTCAAATGATTTATTCGATTATTTTGATTTTATATGATTAAAATCAATATTATTAAATCTGAATAAGCATATACTTTTGATTATAATTTAAAAGTCCTGCATATCACTCAATATTTATTTAACTTTTATATGCAAATAAATCCTTCAAAATCTGTAATGATGATGTTCTCACTGAAACCAAACCAATCACATCTTCCAGTGATACTAAACAGTTCTTTAATCCCAAGGGTCTACCACCGCCCAGATCTAGGAGTGATATTTGATCCAAAGCTCCAGTTCCACAGATATCTTGAAGCCCTTCATGTCAAAATGTATAGATTGGGATGGATAGCAAAGCAGCATTTACTTCACATTCGAGACTCTGCTACTTCCATCAAACACGTTTATAGGATGATTCATTCATCAGTCCTGTATGCTTCAGAGATCTGGGCTTCAGCTTCCTCATCTACACTCTGTAGAATTCAATACGACTAACGTTGAATGATCAGGTGGTTTGCACCCAAATATAACCCTACAAATGACATCCACACTACCACCATTATAGCAACCCTCAATTACACAACTATGAAATCAAAGGTTGAAGAAAGAAGACTGACTACCACCATAAAACTGATTACAGGCCCGCTTCATAACCCACTGCATGCTTCACACTGTCCAGAACCTGGATGCAGATCTCCACCAATTTATACGTAACAAAAAGCAAATTTCGTATAATTTTATCTTACATTTCCCATAATAATTCATCTTTTGTCTGCTTCTCTCTGATTTATGTAATGTTTTGACAAAATATTATTGAAAAGCAATAAAGATTTAATAATAGTTTTCAAATCGGAAGGCGGGCAACTCCCAAGGGCTGCATAGACAATAAATGGCACGAGTGACGTTTGCCCACACCTGTTCAAAGCGGTTATGAATAGGGTTAACGCTTAGCCTTCTACACCAATGTCGTCGTCCAGAAAGACATCAAACATTGCAAATAAAACCACACGTAGCATTGCTTATCAAAGAAACTAGTTTCATCAGCTATCTAGCGAATGTTATGGAATAATTTGCAATTTCAGATCTTTACAAATATAGGTTCATGCTTTTTACAGCACAGGTAAGCAGATTATCGAACAGGAATATTTAAACTTTACTAGCAATGGGATTTATAGACCAATGCGGGTATCATTGCATAGTTTCCTTACACCGCAGCTTCTGCATGCACCCGGGGGTTCTACCGGGGCTGCGTTTAGCGTTCCTATTGTTGCGTGGTTTCCTATCACAAAACCCAATCCTCCGGGGAAATAAAACGAGGTATAAAAGGTTTACATCCACAGGTAGTTGCGCAAAGCGAGTGCAAGCTTCGCCCGGCATGACAGGTAGACTTATTACCTCGGGGTTGAAGAAGTATATTACTTCAAGATAAATGGCTCTTCCCAGATTTACTACAGAATATTGCAATTTTATTTCGATTGCACGAAACCAACTCGTCGCGCTGATGCTCAGGATTTTTTTTTTTTTTTTTGACATTTCTGTCATGGGAGATGTTTTGCTCGACTCGTACAAACAACATCGTTCAGATTGATACTCTTACACAAAACTGGAAAGTAAACAAAAAAAAAAACGAAAAAATTTTATGCTATTTACAAGTTCAGTTTCATAGATATCATATATGAAACTCGAAATACTGTAAGTATAAATTCTGTAAATAACAAAGATACATTTAAAAAGTTTTTCTTAAAAATAATATTTGTATTTATATTATATTACTTTACTCTCTGTTTTATATTCTATTCTCTCAAAGCAGTAACTTTGTTTCCAAACTTAATATTTTTATTAGATTTTAGTAATTTTATTTATCCAAGGATTACTTTCTTTTTATAATTTCTGCTTCGAGAGTATAGGAATATTCTTGAAGCAGCAATTTTGTTTCCAAACAGTAAAATCTTTTAACTAATACGAATATTTTCAACATACTTTTATTTAAATTTTATATTTTTATTATAGTTTAGTAATTTTATTTATTCAACTACTACTCCCTGTTTTATATTCTATACTCTAGAAGCAGCAATTTTGTTTCCAAAGTTAATAAAATCTTTAGATTTTCAAGTGATATGAATATGAAAAGGATTGATTATGCACGGGTATGCATGCATCGTTTAAGTACATCTCATATTATGGTTACCTTCACAACAAGTTGCCAAGGTAGTGCACTTCTTTGAATAAGTTCTTCTTCACCATTGGGGAAGACTAATGTTACTTATACTTCATAACTGGGTTGGCACTATTGCAACAACAGGGTACCTGTCCACCCACCGATGAGTCAGCCAACGCGCTTCGAAACGGTGCTGTCTGGGTGGCGGTATCCGCCAAGAATAAGCAACATTAAGTCTTCTCCACTGGTGAAGCGTTACTTATTCAATGCAGTGCAATACCTCGGCCACTCGTTGTAGTATAAATGATGGAAGTGCATTATTCATGCATAAGAGACCTTTTTCATACTCTTAGATATTTAGTCAAGAAATATTTTTAGATAATATGGATTTTCTTAACTTTTCAACATACTTTTTTAAAATTTTATTATATTTTAGTAATTTTATTTATTCAAGGACTACTCTTTTTTTTAAATCGTATACTCTCGCAAAGGCAGCAGTTTTATTTCCAAAGTTACCTGAAGAGTGGATATCACTTTCAAAGAGAATGTAAATATTTCTTTATACGGACTGCACGTGAATATTAAAGGGCTACCGGACCCCTTCATATCCTCTGAAAGGCAAAGAAATATTACAGCTTGGCTGCTTCCTCCTTTGTCGATATAAATATAGCTTCCATTTGATTTACAATTCAAAACTTTGCCAGCGAAGATCTTCCATATTACCATCATTCAAGTTCAGCTCATCTAAAGGCAGAGAAATAGGTCTATTGAATTACCATGGAGAAGGCGGCCAATGTGCACGCGATGTGTGTTTATGACTGCCACATGCAAGTCAAGATGAACGATTATTTCGCACTCATAAACCTGGTTATGGCCTGCCGAAAATATATTAGTCTCGGCTGAATATTCTGACTAACATAAAAGCAGTATAAGTTACTGAGAGCGTGAGTATTTATCACCGGATCGCCACTGCGTGCTTCCAGAGGTCTAATTATTTGTGACTTTATCGACTCCGCATGGATTTCCATTATGGCTGCTCAGCACATATTTCTTAACGTACCAGGGATTTAAGAAACAGCATTTAACCGAGTCAACTCACCTAACGATGACTCTCTGACAGGTTTAGAGAACGGGGATGTTCAGCAATTAATGGGCGTCAGTGTCTTGGATATCACTGTTAACTTTATTATCAGTTTATCGTGCAATGTTTGGGAAATTGCGTGATTTGGTCTGTATTCGATTCTAGAACTGTTTATTTATTATTTCTTGTTTGTAGTGTAAATACAAGAAGATATAAACACATTATCCAATGACAGTAAGAATTACAACAAAAAATCTAACACTAAGGTTAGGGAACGTGTTCAGATGTTTTTTTTTTATTTATTTATTTATTTAGGTACATAATATGTGATTCACCTTAGAACGATGTGACTTAGAAGACCTTCTGTTGGGAAAAAAAAAAAAGCTGTTGAAAATAAATAAAATATAATTATATCTTACATCTTCTGTCATCACAAAATCGATTATGTTTTCTGTATCTTCCTCGGTGTATAAAAACTTGTCATATTATTATTATTATTATTATTATTATTATTATTATTAATTCTCCCTGATGGGAGGGTAGTACCCTCCATTCCGGCACAGGGTGGTTGTTATGTCCGGCTGTTATTAGTATTAATTAAGGAACTCTCTGACTATCCTACAAGTTTTCAGGGTTGCGACTTTCTGGAGTTCCTTGTAGATGGGAGGGTTCTTGTGTAAGATCTTTGGAACCATGCCGGTGGTTGACACGATGATCGGGATGGTTATAGCTTGTTCCGTTTGCCACATCTCTTTGACCTCCTATCTGAGGTTTTAGTTCTTCCTGGTCTTTTCCTTGTAGGCTTTCTGGAGGTTGCCATTGTTAGGCACCGCTTTATGGATCAGGAAGGTAGCCTTTTCCTTCCTGTCAACAAGGGTTATGTCAGGTCTGTTGTGCGGGATCATCTTGTCCGTTATTATGTCGTGGTCAGCTTGCGGAATGGGGTCTCTAGTACAGCCCGGGATTCGTTGATCTTTCTTTGATCAACTGGTATTTCCACGTTAGCTTCTGATATATTATCCTGGCCAATTGGTCTTGTCTATGAGTGTATTCCCTCTGAGTAATCACCTTGCATCCTGCAGTGATGTGTTGGATCGTTTCTGAGACAAGGTGGCATGTGGACATGTGTCGGCAGTGTATTTTCTATGGAGTTTCTGGTGCTGATTACCTGGTCTTGGATGACAAGCATGAATCCTTCAGTCTCAGTTATGTAGGTTAGACGAAATGTCATTACAGCATATCTGTTCTGTCCTTAAATGCGAAATAACGTAAAGAGAGTTGTCATGATCTAAAAGAAGAAATATATTGCGCCTATTACAACTTAAGCTTAAAACTATAATATAAATCATTTCACTCAATCAACAAAGAGTGATCTAATAACATCGTATTGGCAAATGATTACAAAACCTTTAGGATAAAGGAGGAAGCGCAGAAAACTTCTTTTTATTAGTTTTCTTTTTCGCCAAGAATTTATTCCGGTTTTTAGACGCACCAACAACGTTTCCCAAGTAACACGACTTATACAAGCAACTTTTTGTATAGATGTACTCAGCATATCTATACGTTAGTAAGGCATACAAAGAAGCCATGCTACATCAAGTTGAGCTCTGATAAATTCCCTTTCTACGTTCCTGTTTCGTTCACATTTTAACTTGTTGTGAAACCTAGAAAGTATTCGGTATTGGGGTGAAACCTAGAAAGCATTAGGTATTGGGGTGAAACCTAGAAAGTATTCGGTCTTCTTTGCTAATGAGATGCTGTTAGTGAGGGGTTACGCTGTTGTCCAGCACAGAAACTTGACATCAAGGGGAAAAACATTTTTCCTTTAAGGCCTAACGTAATTTAAGTAACCGACTCATGTAAACAAGTCGTATTTTAATTGTAATTAGTGAACTGAGGTTGCAACATATTTGTAATGACTTAGGAAATGATTTCGCAAAGATGTTTATCAATTTTTTTTTTTTTTTTTTTGTGAAATAGAAAGATAAATAACTTTATCTCTTCCATATCCCAAATTATAAAGGGAATAAGATATTCTATGCAAAATATTGGCTGAATTTGAGCTTAAAATTCATTCCGCTCTGAAATTTCTCTTCAATTCTAATATCTCATTCAAATTTCACTACAACTCTGCGATTAATTAACAGACTGCAACTTTTATAAGCGAAGTATATGATTGCTCTGCATCACGAGTGACCCAATTTGGAGTGAAAATCGAATAGAAAGATCTAGCTTTACAGAATAATCCGGCTGTACACGGATCATGGGAATTTATTACTTATTATACAGAGGATAACATCTTGTGGTAATAACATAATTGCTAACGCATTTCTGGTTTAAATTAGTGAAGTTAAGGCCATGGAATTAGACATATTGTACTCAGCAAATTACAGTTCATTTGCACGTTGCAGTTAAGCCTACAATTACAGCTAATTCACGCTATTATTTAATTATATAAACAGTTTTGAAGATGTGTAAATTAGCTTATGCTACTATCTTTCACATTAAAAAAAAATCAGTTGCGATTGAAATATTTATGAAGTCCCAGTGCATTGTGGGAATATGGCGACGAATTTGTGACGTCACTTTGACTATTTATGCAGTTTTCGTAAGTTTATGTGGGCATGTTTTATTTTAACCTTTTATGCTCGATTGCTTGTCTAAATAAAATAAAAGTGCTCTATTTATGAAAATGAAAGATTTTATTTTTGATAAGATTGAAAGGATGTTTTGTTATTTTTTTTTGTAAGTGGTTTCAACTTTCTCAGACTAAAAATAGGTATTTTATTCATGAAGAACGTAAAATTTCTTGTTGTGTTTGTATTACATATAATATTCAACATTTCACTTCTATTTTAGTAACTCGATGGTAAATCAGATTTCAAAACATGTTTGCTAATTCTTTAAGGAGAATTAATTTTTTTATTATTCTCTGTTGCGAAGGTGTTTTTTTTTTTCAGATATTCTGAGATTTGCTGTGGCTATATTATTATTTGTTAATATTTAACAAACTGTGTTATTTACATTTTCACTACTAGTACTGTCTTTTAACCAAAATTACAGATGTAAATAATTTCGGTTTTTATCAACATCTCTCAATTTTATATATCGGAAATATCCTTCAGAGCTGGTATGAGTACGCATGCGCAACTATTAGTATTCAAATTCCATTTTTGTTATGTTTGTTAATAATATTAATTGTAATAAGGAATTTAACAATTTTCAAACGCTATTGCTGCCAAAGAATGCACATAAAGTTTTGCACGTTTTTTTTTTTTTTTTATTAAGCGAGATATTTAAATATAATAAGGGGCATTCGTGAATTATTTTCTTTTATATTACAATTTTTATGACTCAAAGAAGCATTCCTGATGGCCTGCTGCTTTTATGGCTTTCAATGTTAAATTTAATTTAGAAGAGAATATTAACTGGATATGCAATCACTTTTTAAGATCACGAACCAAGTTATATCAGGCTCTTGTTTATTTTCAATGAACAAAGTGCTCAAACGTAAATTACAGTTGAGTTGGTAGACTTTTTAGAACAGTGTTCAGACATCGACTGGAGAGGGTACATAATGTCTATAAATTGCTTATTCTATGGAAACTTTATTCTAATTGAAGAGGCCTTTATAAATTATTCGGCTTCCAACGGGATTCGAACCCAGACCTATCCAAACGAGTGATAATTGGCGAACTCTATACTGGAGAACTTTTCGGCTTTGAAAACCATGCAATCATTGCCAGAATAAATGGGTTACCATGCTCAAAAGGCCCAGAATAGTATCTCATGAACAGATGGGAAGGAATATAAATCATGCATGATATTAAAGCTGGAAGCTAAAAACCAGGCTGGTTGATAACCTGGTTGTTAGGTACCACATTGTGGTGGTTATCTTATTATTAATTTTTGTATTTCAGTAAAGGTACATAAATATCATTCGCACACCCTCTGTGGGATGCAGTGTATCATATAAAAATAAAATAAATTAAATAAAGTGTGTTTGATTTGATAAATCTTTTGAGTATGGCCAAAGTATCAACGCGTCTATGACATTATCAGATGATCGAGTGTACTTTCTGAGATTTATTATATCGAGCTAATCAAGAAAGGAAATTAATTTTATAAAAAATACTGAATAATAACATTTCAGTCTAAATTTTTAAATTTAAGTTCAAATTTCAATTTAATACAGAAATGAAGTTTATTGTGCTGTGGTTGGCCGTTTAAATGATCGCTCGATAGTCCATGAAAAGGGTGCCCCCCTTCAATGTATTGGGTTCGCTATTGATCCCTGGGTGGTTCGAGTCCCGCGTCTGAATTCTTAAAATCATTTCCGATCGGGGATCGTTTACTGATCTCAGGAAGAGAATGTACAGTTTTAAATCCTGCTCAACATGCAAATGAGCACAAATAAGTTTATTTACCGATGGATTATAATGCAAGAATTTAAATCAGAGAGCCTGGAAGAGTTTTTTGATGATTTCAGGATGCTCTAACCAACACACATTCAAAAGAAGAATATCTCTATTTTAGACAGGCCGTTGAATGGTTTCTTTCTTAAAAGTTCTTGCAGACATTTACAAATTAGGGATGGAGGTGGGGCAAAGAAATGCCTTCCATTTTATGTCTACCGAAAACACGCATCTGGTAAATAAACAGCTACAAACACGAACGCATTCTGAGGACTATTATGAGTTGCGTGTTTGAATGTTCGATGTTAGCTGTGATGAAAGATGTACCGGGAACACGTCACCCATAAAAGGTGTACATCTACAGGTGTATAGCAACCCTGACATGTAAAATATGGCCTTGGTGCTGCACTGTACCGTTATCCGATGACGGATGACTGCTATACCATTTGTTTTCATGTTTTTCCCTTTTCCCCCAACTGTTTCGAGTAGCGGATAGTTTGCCCCGCCTCTGATTTCTGGGAGAAATTTCTCTCCGAGGGGAGTTTTATTGACCTCAACAAGAAGAAAGATGTACCGCTTGGTCTACTGGGGGTTGTTTATAGTGAGCGTACACCGGGCTTCTCTGGATGGAGCACAATACGTGGATTGATAGCAGCTGGATGCTCTTTGTGTAACACACTATCTCTTAAAAGGCGAAGCACGATTTTGGACAGCAATGACTAAAATTAAGCTTCGAACAAGCGAGTTTTATAAACACAAAAACCTACCGAAGTGAGCTGAACACAGTTTAAAACTCAGGTCCTGTGGATCTGATTTATAAACTCTACTGTGTGTGTGTGTGGCACACAATAGATAGTTAACTAGCTTTCCAGGCTACTGGAAAAAAAATTAACTGAAATAATTTATTTTTTTTTAAGAGTGACACAAATACATACAGGGTTGGCCAGGGATGATTGTTTTCTTAAACAACTTTTTATTTTTCGTCACAATGCTTTTAAGATGACATTCGTCTAAACTAAGTTCAGTTGGATCTTTCCCGAGTAACTTAATAAAAAATAACAGTTCCATTGTCCCTCACACCCAACAATTAGGGACGTTACCATTGTGGCCTCTCCAATGGTTTCATAAAATGTGGCCCGGCACTTCAGGTGCAAACTTTCTTAACCTGCTAATAATTAAAAAAATATATATAGCAAATAATATAAAGATGAAACTGTAGAATACTGGAAACTGAAATTAAATAATTCTTTCTATAATGTTATATAGTTTTTAAATGTTTTTTGGAAATTATTACGATCCAATTATACGAATAATAAGCAGAAATACTCGTATATGTGCATATGAACAACTTTGCCTGCACAGCGAGGTGCGGTGGTATTGGACTACTTCCTTCTTATACTCTTGATCTCGTTATCAGCAGTGATCATTCGTGTATTAAGAATTTGCAGATAAAGGAACCACTAGGTTCCTTTATCTGCAAATGATCACAGTGTACTGATGTGGGATTTACGTAAAGATATAATTACCATCAGGGGTAAAGGAAAGGTTTTTTGCTTCCGTAAAGGTGAGTACTGTACAGTGGTCTCAGACAGTTTTTAAACTCTGTACAGTGGGATCAACTGACGATGTTACCAACAGTAAATTCAAAGGGGGAAGCATTCAAGGAATTAATCGTGGAAGCTACTAAACTTTATATACCGATTAAGAAATATCGTTCAAGGTTTAGGCCTAAATGGTTCTCAAATGAACTAATGAGACTCGTGACAGAGAAGAAAAATGCATGGGATGCATATAAATTATCAAGCGACTCAGAAACCTGTGGCAGATATAAGCTAGTCTGTAATCAGGTCACAAAGGAGGTTCCGCAGGCGAAGGCGGATTACGAGAAATCTTTGGCAAAGGATGCTAAGAAAAACAGCAAGGATTTCTTTACTTATATAAACTCTAAAAGGAAGGGGATGAATCTGATTGGTCCACTTGACATCGATGGTTCGACTGTTGATGATCCTGCTCAGATAGCAAACAAACTGAATGAGTATTTTGCATCTACATTCACACTTGAGGAGTTATTAAGGTTTGAAAATGGCAGAAGGTTATCAAATTGTAGCAGGGTGCTTAATGATTTTGTAATAACTGAAAGCAAAGTGAAGGAGAAATTGTTAAAGTTAAACATAAGAAAGGCACCTGGGGTGGATGCGATCTATCCGGTTATATTAAAGGAGGCGGAAAAGCAACTAAGCAACCCTTAGCCATAATTATGAGAGCATCCTTGGACTCAGGGGAGGTCCCCACGGACTGGAGATCTGCAAATGTATCCCCAATTCACAAAGGGGGATCGAAGGGTGACACGAGTAATTACAGACCAGTTAGTTTAACTTCTGTTCCGGGTAAAATAATGGAGTCACTGGTTAAAGATGCATTGCAGGATCATCTAGACAAGACTGCAGTTGTAATTTAGACTCAGCATGGGTTTGTTAAGGGGAAGTCTTGCCTGACCAATTTGATTGGATACTATGATGTGGTTACAAAGGAACTGGATGCAAAAAATAATTTTGATATCATATATTTGGATTTCAGGAAAGCTTTTGACACTGTTGCAGATGGAAGACTATTGTACAAATTGGAGCAGAATGGCATTAAGGGTAAGTTGCTACAGTGGATAAAAGGATTAAGTGGGAGAAGACAGAGGGTGGTAATCAATGGGTGCTGCTCTTCGTGGACTAATGTTATTAGTGGATTCCCACAGGGTTCGGTTTTGGGTCCACTGTTGTTTTGTTTATTTATCAATGATATCGATGAAGGTATATCAGGCTTAGTGTCGAAGTTTGCAGCTGATACAAAGGTTGGCAGAGTTGTTAATGACAGTAATGGCAGTGTGCTACTGCAACAGGATTTAGATAATTTGGGCAGATGGGCTAAGAAGTGGCAACTGAAGTTTAACCTTGACAAATGCAAAGTACTGCATATGGGTAGAAGTAACCCCAGAGAAACGTACCAACTGTGTGGTACTACACTTAAGGTGGTAGAAAATGAAAAAGACCTGGGAGTAATTGTGCAGTCAGATATGAAGTTTTCTGAGCAATGCAGACAGGCTGCCAGGGCAGGTCATGGGGTTTTGTCAATGATATATAGGAATTTTGCTAGCAGGGAAGAGGGAGTGATTGTCCCTCTGTATAAGGCAATGGTCAGGCCACGCCTTGAGTACTGCGTACAGGTCTGGAGGCCTCATTTTAGGAAGGATGTAGATTTACTTGAGCGTGTACAGAGAAGGGCAACAAGATTGGTGAGGGGAATGAAGGGATCCTCTTTCCAAGAGAGGCTTAAGTTCTGCAAATTGCAGTGGCTGGAGACTAGGCACCTGCGCGGTGATCTGATTGAGGTATATAAGGGCTTGAATGGGTTGAGCACGCTGAATTCTGACGGGATCCTTCCACTTGTTCAGATTACGAACCTAAGGGGGCATAAATTCAAATTAAGAAAAGACAGATGTAGAATAGATGTGTGGAAATTTGCCTTTAGCCAGCGGGTGGTTAATTGCTGGAACAAACTTCCATCTGTCGTTGTGGAAGTTGATAGGTTGAATAAATTTAAGGAGGAACTGGACAGGCATTTGGGGGGAATGGTCTGATTTTTTTTTTTTTTTCTTTTTTGGCTGATGCTGCATAAGCTCATGCACTTGCTTTCTTGCATCACATGCCACTACTACTACTATTTATTAATTTCTAGAAAAAGAGTCATAAATAGAGTAGATATTAGAAAATAAACAGAGACTGCTTTATTTTTTAAAGGTACACAAAGTCACAGATTTTAGTTGCCAAGCAAAAAATAATTCAGGCTGGTTATTTTCGAGATGAACTCGTAGGTGTAGCACTACTGCTGCAGTGTTTTTTCCGGCCTTTTGTTTAAAATAAGAAATTGCTATACAGCCTATTTCTAGACTAACTGGCCCATCATCAGATAGCAGGTGGTATCTATCGAGAATAGGCAGACAAAACAGTTGTGAACAAGTTGTTCGATGTGAGCTGCCATGCGGTTCTAATGCCACCCTACCTGTTGAGGGTAGTGCAATACCAGGGTAACTTATTGCAAAGGAAAGACAGTGAGTGGCTGCTCACAGCCATCTGTGGAGTCATCAGGTGGCTTCTTCACTTGTCCGTGTCATTCGTCTAAGTAAAACAAAAAACACCGGCGTCACGCTTTTTTCCCCGAGAATAACTTTCACGTAATCTCTCCTTTGTAATCCCGCACACCCACCCCCACTGCTACACTGCGGGCATCCCCGCAAATGAGAACAAACAGCGACTCTCACTGTGCGCCAGTAATTATGGAAGATGAAGGATAATCCTTGCGATAATTCCCGTCATCAGTGTCCACGCACTGCACAACAGCCCTCAACAACTGGCCTCGTTGCGTGTTATTAATTATGGGGGGATCGTGTGCCGCACGATTTACGCACTCCCGAGGGACCCATCTGTACGGAGAGGTTAAAAACTCCATCGGCGTGCATTAGACTTCGGCCTGCACGAAACAAATAGCGCAAAAAAGCTAGTTGGGGGGGAAGGGGGGATGTTAGATGGTTTCAGCTATGGTCGAGGGCTGCAGTGAGAAATCGTCCTAGGAGCCGGACCGCTAATAGGGAGCCCACGTGGCCTCTCTTATCCCACAAATTACGGTGATTAGATGTCGGTTGGAACATCACTTTGCTGTCGCTCGTCTGCTCGGCACAGTGGACAGGCGGATCGTTAGGAGTGACGACCCGACGGCACAGACTTGTCTAAAGAGTGTACCGTACATATAAGAGCGTCTCACGAGCTTGTTTCTCCTCCCCGTTGTTGTCCGTGGGTTGAAGACAAAAGTGCGGGGGTGGAAGGAGCTAAAGAACCTCTCCGTATGTGTACTTTGCCGACACAGTCAATCAGATACTCGACCTACTCCGGATGATTCGTCTTCCAGCAGAAGGTTGGTGAACACTGATGGAGATTAGGAGGAAATGAAATTGCTAAAATACGTGAATGAATTTAGCTGTAATTCCGTTATGATAATAACTCCGAAGACGCTTAGTCATTCATGAAAATGGTTGATAAAAGCTACACAGCAGAGCACGAGATGTGACGTCAGCCCGATTCACCAGTTTAATGGGAAAAAAAGGAGAGAAATGCATTTTTATTAGTGGATTTGTCAGAGTTAAAGGATACCAAAGACCCTGTGACAAAAAAGTTAATTTGTATCAATGCGCTGTGCTAGTTTATAGTTTATTCGCATCTTTTTCGATTTCACGTTCTTCTAAGGAAAAATCCACTTTACGCACCGCACTAATAAACGTAGTACTGTCACGCCTGCCATCTATCCAAATGGTGTATAAGGTATCCTACTTCGTGTCCAGTGACATCAAGGTAACTATGGCAACAGAGCACTATGTTTTGCCATAGTTACCTCGAGCACTATTGATAAATGGATAACACAGTCACAATGAAACTGCCATCTGCTCAAAAATATCTTACAGCGTGTCCAATGACGTCACATACTCTGTTGCCATAGTTACTTGTGATATTATTGATAAATAGACAACTCGGACAATGTGGAAATAATTCTTTTACTGTTGTAGGTTGACTCTCAACTTGGTGATGGTAAATAAGCTATCTCGTTAAATGCGTGCTACTCAGAAGGAGAAGTTTTATCAGATCACCGAGTATGATTGATTATGATGCACTCTTCTCTTCTCCTCTGAGATTAGAAACTTCGGATCCACTCTTTCATACAGGCTCGATTATCTGAAGTCAATCTAATCTCTTGCAGCCCTGGAATTTGTTAAAGTGAAAACTGCACGCCGAATCTCTACTGTTCTGACCAGCGACCCTACAACAGCTGATTAAACCAAGGGCCAGTGTGACCTATTTGAGAATCTTTTTAACGAGTGCTGATTGGCACCTGCCCTTCGAAACACATTTAGACTGTATACCAACTCCACATTGAAGTTCCATCCCGGAATTCGACATGAAAGCAGCGAGGCAACATATGAAAGGTGACATCGGCGACGTCACTCCTGATAAAAGTTCAAATGAAGGTTTATTCTGACATTTTAAATAAATAATTATTAAAGAATGTCCGAATAAACTCATGGGACCACTTTAAATGTTCTACGAGTAGTCTCCAAAATCCACAAACTCCCAGACGGGTTCAAAAACACGAAACTCTTTAGACTCGGTGAATTGAAATCAATTTAGCTATGATAGGACTTAAGATCATTTATTTATAATACAGGCAGGAAAACGGCACCGTCTTAGGAAAGGAATTTATCTCTCAATGGCTCAGTTATGTTTTTTTTCCCCTCTGGCTATATTGTAAAAGAATTATTTAAGCCCTGCCATAGTTAAACTCTACGAAGGGCGTTTGAAAAGTTCGTGGCTTGAGTATGAAGTTTATTTGGGGAGTCTGGTAACATTACTATTCAACATATTCCCCCTTTCTAGTCAATACACTTCTGCCATCGATGCTTCAATGCGTTGATTCCAGTTGCGAAGAAGTTTTCTCTTGGGCCTCCACTACAGCAATGACATCACTATCTGGCTAACATCACTATCTGGCTAACATCACTATCAGTGGATGCCAGCCAGGTATGTTTTCAAATTAGGAAATAGATGAAATTCCGATGGTGCTAGATCTGGTGAATCTGGTGATCTGGGTCAAGAAATCAAAACCACACTCATGCAGTGCAGCTACGGCAATGACAGACTTTTGAGTAGCTGCGTTTTCAGAGAGAGAAAGATAGAGAGAATCTTTACTGCCCTTCACGGCCATAAGGCCAGGGGTCAACAACCTCCTGATACTTCCAGGATACAATTATCTGAAAACATATTCAAAGGAGAGAACTCCCCACAAGAGTTAGGTGTGATTGAGCTGGCTTAACATCAACATAGGAGCACAAGCCCAATCAGACAGAAGCAGATGCAAAGGTACAGATGAGTCATTGCTGGTTAGTCCTGTTATTCAGAATTGTTTTTCCGATATCTCCTGTCAGCGGCGAATTTGTTCAGGTCAGATCCAGATTCTGGAGCTGCTTGAGCATCTGCTGAGGGGGAACCTGTTCGAGAGATGGAGCCGTGCTGAACGCGGGTAGAGCTCGGTATTTGCTCTTAAAGCCGCAGGGGGGAGGGTCCTCAGCCACAGGTATCCCGGAATGAAGGTGCTGCAATTATCCCTGTTATCATCTTAACTGTTGCTAGGGGGCGTTTGTCGTCGATTAAAGTGGAAGTCCGTGGAATCCCGAGAGAGTCGGCAAGCTGCGTGGTGCAAAGTACATCTGGAAGGTTGAGTCTTGAAGCACGTGTGAGGAGCATATCTAAGTGGGCATTAAATCGAAATTTGGAGTCGAAAACAACCTCTAGATCACGATGGCTGGACACAACTGGGATGAGGGTGCTACCAACTGAAGGCTGGAGAGATGAAGGATTTTGCTTTAGCGAATATACTATGAATTCGGAATTAGCAGGATTGTTCTTGAGCCTGAACTAGCACAGGTAAGATACGACTGTGGTGAGAGTATTGTTAAATTCCGCTTTCACCAGATCCAGGTCTTGATTAGGGATCATGGGAATGAGTATTTTGATATCATCCACATAGCTCAGTAGACACTGAGTATGTGCAAGCAGTGGGCAGATGACAGATGAAAACAGAAGGCCCGAGAAGACCCCCTCCTTGTGGCACTCCTGCAATGACGGATTTTGCAAGGGTGCGATCTCCTGTGTGAAGCTTTACAACCCTGTCATTCAGAAGAGAGGAGAAGAAGCATAGTGTGTTCCCTGTGATTTGGAAATGCATTCCAGGAGAGTGAAAGCTGATTTATTTGGACGGCACCAAATCCAGCCTCAATGTCTAAGAAGTAAGTAATTGCGAGTTCTCATCTTTTCTCAAGTGCTGACAAGATAGTACTAGTGGTCGCGAACAGATTCGTGATCGTTGATCTGTTTTGAAGGGAGCAATGAATTGTTCTAGTGGAACAAGACTCCTTTGCTGCGTATTCCTTGGCGTTTGTTTTTGATGTTTTCATGCAGAAGCCTCATAAGGTCTCTGAAAAATGGCCTTTCTGAAGTGAATCCACTAGCAACACTCCATCAGCACCCCCCCCCCCCCAAAACAAAAAACGATGCTATCACCTTACCAGCAGAAGAAATCGACTTGACTTTCATTGGAGGGGTAAAAAAGTTGAGTTTCCACTGTTTGGACTGCTCCATTGTCTCTGACTGAAAGTGATGCTTTGCAGACCTTGCAAGGAAATTTGCTGGTCGTGCACATTGTCAACAACTTCTGAAGTGATGGATGTTGCATGTCTTCCCCATCGTGGTACATGGAGTTCTATTCATGATTTACAGAATCTTTGGTAGTAGGGAAAATGATACTCACCTATACAAGACGATAGTTAGACTTCATTTAGAATACTGCATTCAGGTTGTAAACCGTATCTGAAAGGTATGGAACTTCTGGAGAGGGTTCAAAGAAGGTCAGTGACGAATGCAAAGATATGCACATATTCAGTCTGCATCTGCTTTGGAGTGCAGACTGAAAAGTTTTACAAGTGGACACGTAAAGTGAGATCTGCTTGAGGCGTAAAATGAATTGAGGTATTGCGTAAACTGAATGAAGGAGTGGAGTATACGTTTTCCCTCGCAGGTGAACCAGCGGGCACAAATATGAAATATCAGGAATAACAGAAAATTGGATATCGCGAATTTCACTTTTGGGTGCGAGTATTAATACAATTGAATTTGTGGCAGAGAAAAACTGGATGGCTATGTTATAGGAGTAGGAATGGTGTGAATATTCTGTTTTGTTTTAATATTATCTCTTTCTTCTTCTTATGGGTTTTTTACCATTCCGGACAGTGGAACCGGTACCACGTGCATGGGTTGGTTGTCATATCCGGCTATTATTACTATTGATCGAGGAATTCTCTAACTATCTTTGGTGTCCAGGAACGCGGCTTTCTGGAGTTCCATGTAATTATTCTTTGGAAGGCATATTGCTGCTAGGTTCTTATCGAGGTTCTTTGGCACTATACCAGTGATCGGAATGGTCAATATATGTTCCATACCACATTTCTTTGACTTGCTCTGTGTACTTTCTGATCTTTTCCTTGTAGGTTTTCAGGAGGTTGCTGGTGTTGGGCACGGCTATGTCGATCAGGTAGATAGCCATTTCGATCCTGTTGATGCATGTTGTCTGGTCTGTCTGGGTGATCGCCCTGTACCTTGTTCGTTCTTTTGGAGCAGTCCCAGTACAGTTTGTGGGTATGGATCTCTAGCAAGGCCTGAAGCTCGTACTTGTAATACGGTATTTGATCAACTCTCTTTGATCAACCCTCTTTTTGATCAACCCTCTGTTTGATCAATCCTCTTTGATCAACTGGCGTTTTTTGGCTAGTTTCTGGTGTATTCTGGCGACCTGGTCATGTATATGAGTGTACTCCATCTGAGTAATCACCCTGTATCGCGTTGTGATGTGCTGGATTATTTCTGGAGCCAGGCGGCATCGTTGACTTGTGTGGTCTGTAACTCCGGGTCCTTCGGTCTCGGGAAGCCTCCCACTGGCAAGCTATGCTTCGGAAGCGTCCTTATCTGTGTAATATTGATGACGTTGATTGAAGTGTGTCTGCCCTGGAGTGCCTTCTTCGCCCAGCTTTCTATATTTGTTCCTTCCGTCTGGGTGGTGGGGATCTCAATGTGTTGAGGATATTCGGTGGGTGCGGTTTGTTTATCTTCCGTAACCTTGTAGGTTGGCACTATGCTTTTTCTGGAAGTAATCATTCAGGTCCTTAATCACTTCCTCCCCGTATTATTATACCCCCTTATTCATTATTATTAAAAAAAACAATTATTATTTTATTGACTCTTTTTGGCTGATATAGAAAATGTACGCTTTCTTGCATTATTTGGCAATACAGTGTACTAATAGTAAATATATTTCATCGATTTAAAGGGCTGCAAATGTTAAATAAAATTTATTAACAAATTTTCCAGTAATATTATGATGTTTGAAAAGCCATTAGAAAACAATACACGATACACTGAATACAGCATTCCCTGAAGATTGTCCAATCTTTATGGAGCGACTTTAAACATTTACCACACTGCATCCAGATAACAATTTAAATTTGTTTCAAAATAGCTTATGGTTCACTCTTTGCATTCATTAAAATTTGTATATTTTGCGAATTTTGGTGTTACTATCTCCTGTTTTTACAAGCATAAATCTGACATGGCGTGACGCCTTCGCCGTACAATCATAACTCCAACTGCATAACTCACTTGATATCAATAAACCGTTCTATTTAGAAATATTTGGTGTTCTTAATTTTTGTAATTTGCTTATTAGCCACACATAATGAGATCTTTCAGTTCCATAAATGGCGAATATACTCGCTTCTACATTTATATGTAATGCTCGGGTATTTGTAATTGTTCCTTAGCTTTTAAACTCCAGTGTACCTAAGCGAACCCCAATTTTATTGCTGGTGTTAGTTTTAGAATAGTAAAATTGCAAGAAAGGAGACTTTACTGCATCTGCCAAAAAGAAAACGAAATCATTAATCACTCATACTTGCCCCATCACCAAAAAAAGTTATCAATCCGTGCTTTGAATTACACCAAACTCTTCGCCTTATTGGTGAGTAATTTATTCCAACGACCTACAACATCCTCAGTATCTTTTCCGATAGACTCTTCTCGGTTAAACTGAGTTTCTGAGTAGTGGACTGGTTAACTTGAACAAATTGTATCTTTAATCTTTAATGACTAATTTTGTGGACCGAAATTTATAATACACTAATGAATCTTCAAATCCATTTATCAGTTTACAGAAATTGATGAATGGATTTGAAGATTCTTGTGAACTGTTGTTAGATCCAATCGATTTTCGTTGTCCTGAATAAACAAACATGTTATAAACTTGCATATTTTATTTATATTAAAATTAAATTAGCACCGCAGTTAATTTCTCGCAGCTAACCGGAAGTTAAAGTACCGGAAGTTAAAGTTACATTCATAACACTTAATTACCTTAACTGCTAATCAATTCTATTTTTTGTTTCTATTGAGTCTTTAAGATGTTTTTCTACTCTACTAATTTAAAAAGAATTTCTTAATTAATAGCTACAGTCTATATCAATATAGATTTAAATTATTATTATATATATTTTTAAATTTAATATTTTTCTTAGTCGATTTTTTAATGGTTAAAGTTACATTTGACAGCCATGTTTTTTAAGAGGCTAATGTACTGATAAGCGAGCGAATTTTTAAATAACACATTGTAATTAAATTAATTTTCTTTTCTACATTTATATGATTATTAAATTATTCATATTTTTATGGTACTAAACATTTACTTATAATCTGTTATTTTTTTTTATATTTCTTAACGATTTTGACTCTGCACTATATTCCAAAAGCGGTGGGACACATAAATTTTTCTAGTTAGCAACCCAAGTTGAGAAATGTTTAAAAGGTCGATAAAATAAGAATATTACAATATTTTGTGAAACTGCCAATTCCATGATGTTTTCGATTAATTCCACCTGAGAGAGAGAGAGAGAGAGAGAGAGAGAGAGAGAGAGAGAGAGAGAGCACTAATTTGTAATGAGTTGTTACAGGCGTATTGATACACATGTATCAATACGCCAGTAATGCAAGTTTGCGCATGCGTAAAGATATACATGGTCCAGCTGCGTTTAATGGCTATTTATGAGTTTATTCATAGAACTGTTCAGCGATAATTAAGGAGATACTTAAAGGATATTTATGCATACATTTATGGGAGTATTTATAGATGCAATTCAGGCCGATATTAATGCGGAAATTTATGAACGCGTTTATATATTTTAGGCAGTGTTTACTAATTAAACTCTTTATTTATGGTCTAATTTATTGACATATTTATAGTTGCTTACAGAGATAGCTGTAAATTCGTTTATAGACGTGAATGTATTCAGATTGTGAAAGGAGAAGATTGTGTGGTGTATTTATTGATATCAGAACTCCAAAAAGGAAGATTGCAACTATTTTCGGATATTGTGAGCATTTTTATTACTTAATGTGATACTGTGTATTTATTATTCGACGCGGAAACGCGTGTATTGCGAGTAAATTCCATGTGTTCAAAGGCGCCTTTGGCTATTTGTGGGGCTAAAAAAACTATAAACTATGCTAATCACTGTTTCCTATTGAGGAATGAGTATCTCTCTGACTACTTATTTATTTATTTTTACCTATAATATACACAACAGGTATGCGCCCAATTAAAGTGTATAACTAAGCAGTAAAAAGAAAACAGGATAAAGATTATACAAAACATAAAAATAAATAGCATTAGTAATTGTCACATGGCGCAAGGAAGCCAATGGCTTATGCTGCACCAGCTAAAAAAAAAAAAAAAAAAAAAAAGAAAGACAACCTATGCGTTTCCCTCCTCCAGTAGGTAATTATCCAGCTGAACTTTGAATTTTCCAAACTGTCAGCCTCTACCACCCATGTAGGTAACTTTTTACAGTAATTTATAACTCACTGGCTAAAATACAGTACAACTTCCTGCAATCCAGTCTAAATGTCTTCCCCCGTAACCTGAATTTATAACCCCTAGTTTTAGAATCATTTATAATCTTAAATTTCGTCCTCGTTCATTTTGCATATGCTTCTTAGAGCCTTAAACACCTCAATCAAGTCTCCTCTAAGATACCTATAGTTTCCAAGCTTCACAACCCACATATTCGAGGTCTTTCCTCATATGGACGCCCTTTTGCCGATCTCACCAGGCGAGTTACCCGTCTTTGTACCCTTTCAAGAAGCTCAATGTCTTTCTTTAGGTACGGTCTCCATACTTGAACACAGTATTCCAAGTATGGTCTAACAATAGTCTTATAAAATGGGATTATGACGTCCTTATCTCTACTAGCATGTTCGATAACTCATCTCACCTTATCTCTACTAGCATGTTCGATAACTCATCGATAGGACACCATGGGCCTTCCTTGAAACCAGTCTACAATGCTTGGAGAACTTCTCTGACCGTATCATAACACCCAAGTTCCTTTCCTCCACTACCGGCTTTAGTTCCACTCCACCAAGTGTATAAGTTATTTTGGGGTTACTGTTCCCCAGGTGTAATACCGCTGATCATTAACTACTTTGTCAGTCTTTGCATTATCTGTAAATTTGGACATCACGCTCTCTATCCCTTCGTCGATCTCATTTATGAAAATCAAAAACAATAGTGGTCCTTGGAGAACCTCACTTCTTACATCAGCCCAATCTGAGTCATCATCATCATCAGCCATTTTCAATCCACTGCAGGATGAAGTGGATTGAAACATAACCTAACCTAACTTTCCAGTTCCTTCTATTTTGTGCAATGGCCATCCATTTGAGTAATAACCATTTATCAAAACCTTCTGCCTCCTCCCCTGGAGCTACCCTGCTAGCCATCTAAGGATTTTCCATGTGATTCCAACGTGTTCCAACTTATAAAGTAACCGCTCATGTGGGACTGAGTCAAATGCTTTGCTGAAATCCAAATAATGAAATCAATGTCGAAATTATTCCCTAAATCCAGTTTATGAGTGACCCTGTCAAAATAGCTAATAGAAGAAGAATAGAAGAATAACACACATTGCACAATGAAACTTCATTTCAATCGCGAAAAGTCCAAATCAAGGAAACAAAAAAGGTATTCGTGACATAAGTCCAGTGCCATGAGGAAAATCACAAAGAGCAGGTAGCTGCACGAGACATCACACACACACACACACACACACACACACACACACACACACACACACACACACACACACACACACACACACACACACACACACACACACACACACACACACACACACAAGAATTGAAGACATACTAAACCTTGAATTCATCCGTCAGCCAGTCAACCTACTGCAAATGCAAATACACTGCCCTACCATTAATATCCGGACACCCCTCCATGCATAGGGAAACAGGTCCTATGCATGCAACACATCACAGAACCTGCTATAAATATGCACATTGGGCTTCAAACAGACAATTGCAAAAGTGGGCATAAAAGATGACACGTCCAACAGGATTAGCTCAATAGTTCAACTGAATTGATCTCCTTAACAAATGCTAGACGCAGATTAACATGATGGAAGGAGCGCGAATCCTGGACTGTAGGGTAGTGGAAAACGGTCCTATGAACAGACGAGTCAAGGTTCGCACTGTACCAGTCTGATGGCCGTTCCTGAATGTGGCGAATGCCAGGGAAACAATTCCTTACTGATTGTATCCTCCCAACAATGAAGCTTGGTGGAGACAGTGTCATGGTATGAGGCTCCTTTAATGGTTTGGCTTGGGCCCATTAGTCGTTATCGACAAAACCATGAATGCTGTGCAATACCAGGACAACCTAGACAATTGTGCACTTCCAACATTATGGCAATACTTTGGGGAAGGACCTGTATTAGCAAGAGAAAGCGCCATGCCATACTGCTCGGATCTTAACAGAGTGGTTTGAGGACATGGGCGTGGAAAAGTTGGCTTGGCCAGCCCAGAGTCTTGATCTGAACCCTGTTGAGCATCTTTGGGATGTATTGGATCGTCGGGTACGTGCACGTCGAGATCTCCCCAAGAACAAGGCCGAACTGATGGCTGCATTAATGGCTGAATGGAGGAACATGTCACCTGACATTTATAAAATGCTGGTTGAGAGTATGTCGCGAAGATTGAAGTCGTCGTGAAAGCAAAATATTTCAGCACAAAATATTAAATGACACAATATAAACTCTTTTTTTTGTCTAAAGGCGAGTGTCCGGATATTAATGGTAGGGCGGTGTAGTTCTGTGGAACTCTTTCCTGTGGACAGCCATATCCAGATCAAACAAACTTGTTCATGAGTACCAACGTTCTTTTGAAGAAGGAGTTCCTGGAGATCTCTAATCTAGAGTTGCCGATGTGGAATCTGGTCTTCTGTCTAGTAGCCACCACTGGAGAGTGAAGATCAATATGGCACAGAAGGTCCGGCAGGCATGTTGAACTAGTGAAGATATGGTACAACAGTTTTAGTTCGAGAACAGTTCGCTGAGCTTCCAAAGATTGAAGATTCAAATAAGAACAGCGATTCGGGTAGAAAATTCGGTGTTAAAAAAATATGGGATTACCTCTGGAAAGATAGTGGATGAATTTCATTTGCAGCGATTCAGTTTGCTGTATAAAATATGCCTAGTGTGGGTTCCATACAGGAGAAGCAAAGTCCAGTCTAGGGAGTACAGTTTCTTTGAATAACAGCACAGAGAACTGAAAACCTTTAAATCTGTGTGTCGGCTTTTTAATGAAGCCAATTTGTTTTTTTAGCTTGGTTTAATATAATCCTCAGATGTTTATCAAACCCACATCCCGCGATAAAAGTAACTCCCAGATCTCTAACTTTGGCAATTCTGGAATTATTGTCAATCCTACGTGTGACTATAAATTTAAAGGAACTTTTTGAAACTGTGGTCAGCCATCCATGATAATCTTGAATACATCTGTTTCAAAGTAGAATAAAAAATTAATTATAAAATTCGGAAGGGCACTATTGCAGCCAAATTGTAGAAAAACTCCAAGCTATTACCATCTTGTGGACAGAACATCATACGCTCATCTGTGTTGGCACTGTAAGGGAAGCGTTTAAGAAACTTTTAGATACAACTTGGTTCATACAATGTCCGGCAATTAAGTTCGAGGCTTGAGTCCACTGCACACATATCGAAGTGCAGGACCATGATGCAGCAAGCCGTGGCAGCTGCGTGAAATCAATTTTCGGGATCTAAATATAAAAGTCGTTGGTGTCCCAATACTTCTGATAACTCAGTGTGTATAAAATCACCACAGGTGTGTGAAACCGAACTTCGGGGAGAAATCGTAACGCCATCTGGAGAGCATTTAATAAAATGGAGAGTTTGATGAGGAATTTGTTCAGAAGGGGATTCGCCATTATTCACGTAATAAAAGCGCCGATTTATCGAAAAAGAAAAGTCTCCGCTGTTGCAGATTAGGGATGTCAATACGTCATATCCGTTTTGCCTGCAAATGATGAAGGACACGCCACAAACAGAATACTCCCACAGGTCTGCAATCGCGAAGCCCCGAAATCCGTGTGACAGTGTTGCTAGGATACGATGCAGATATTTGATTGGCAGTGTCGTCAGACACTAATGTTTGCAGGCAGCCTGATTTCCCATGGCCATTGGAAGGCTATCACACATCCCCTCGTAATGAACACTGAAATTTCTTTTTCTTACACTCGCTGGAAACTTTTCCCACTCCATCGACTTTCATTTACATTCATCCGGCTGCGCTTTTAGGACGAAGGGTAATTATGAACGATGCTAACAATTAGGCTTGGCATTGTGCCAGCGAAGAACTTGAGCAAAGGAGGAAGCAATCGATATTGCAATGACTTCCAAATCTGTTTCTCACTCCTTGTTAACAGGAAAAATTACCCAACCGGGACCCCATTAAGATTCGCTGTACAATTGTCGCAATGGGAGATATTTCATTTCGGGGGTTTTATTTCTGTCCATTTTCTTGTCACTTACGGCAACGGCAATAAATTTTGGACAAAATGGCTTCCGCTTTATTATTTCGTGCATCGTTTGGCTCCCTCTCAAGACAAAGATCATAGGCCTAGACCCTTCCTAAGCGTCTTGAACTGGAAGGGGATTGCGAGGTGGTCTTCGATGCTTCCTCCATCGGATAACTCAAGAATCCCTTTTTTTAAGTTCAAGTTCATCATCTGTCAACTTCTGTGAATCATTGACCCTTTAAAGGCAAGGTCACCTTTTATTCCTTCGCTAAGGGTGTTTATAGCGGTGGATGGATCATAAAATGCACAGCGGAAATGGCAGATATGTTTAACAGTTGAAAGGAAACTCGAGACGCTGGAGAACATTAAGGGATCAATCTACCGTGAAATACGAGCTGGAATTTACGAGCGGTGGGTCAAAAAGTTCCGAGAAACGAATATAAAAGACATAGGTAAAAAAACACCTTTTCGTTTATTTATTTTTCAATGTATTCACTCAGAAGTTCCATCCGAAACTGAAAGAACTCCACTTTCATACATCGTCCATCCGTTTCCAAAACATCGTCCAAAGACAGCGTGACTCAGACGGAAATGCCTGCGAACATTTCATTGTGAGTCATGGATCCATCGCTTGTATAACCTGTGGCATTTTTAGGTCGATCTATGAGACAAACCAACTCAACCGACGATTATTTTATTTGCACGAGATGTACGGAGTGTAGCAATCTCAAAGTAAAACTTGGTGCATTACTAGAAGAATTTGGCACCCTGAAGAAATGGGTGCTCGCCTTAGAAACAAATGTAACTGGAAGCACGTCAGGAACTCAAGTATCTCGTGATCTGCCAAGTGATATATTGCCCCGGTTGAAGAAGATTTGGTTCTCTATTATCTGAGAAACGGGCAGAAATATCAAACTAAGAAAAAATGCCTAAATAACTTCAAGAGGTGTGTCAGCGTAGTAAACTATAAAAGAATACTTAATTTTAACTGTGTTTACATATAGAACTAATGTCAGGAGTGTTTGTCGATAAAATGGCTAAATTCCAACTTCTGGTTAGCCTAGGAGGATGCCCAGATGTATGAATACTGAGGTGGCCAGTTTAACAGAGCAGAAAAAGATAGCACGAGAAGGTTACAGAGTGAGGAAAAGTACTAAAGCCGACAACAGCTCCAAGTAGATTTTTCACAGTACCACAAATAAGGCTAAGGAGGCCAACGCTGAGTATCAGAAAGCACTGACTAAGAGAGAGAGAGAGAGAGAGAGAGAGAGAGAGAGAGAGAGAGAGAGAGAGAGAGAGAGAAAGAATGAATGGGGACAAAGAGTTTTTCATGTATGTGAATACATAGAAGAGGAAAGCAAATCAGATCGGACCCTTTTGGCTTCTGTACTGGCTGTGGTAAAGTCTTTGATAGTCCAACTGATATTGGTGGTGAATTGAATAAGTACTTCGTGTTGGTCTTTACAGACAAAAGATCCTTAATGCCCAGAAGAGGTATATTAAATTAGTGATTTCGAAATTAGAGATGACTGTTTATTAGAAAAAACTTTAGAGCCTCGAGGCAAGTAAGTAAGGCTCCTGGAGTTCAAGGCCTATATCCAGTAATTCTGAGGTAGGCATCCAGAGAGTACATTAAACCATTAAGATTAATTTTGGGAGCATCAATAGACTCGGAGAGATTCCTTTAGATTGGAGAAGTGCCAATGAAACGCCGATACATAAAGGCAGTCTGATTTCAGTACTAGGGAAAATCTGGAGGCAATGATTAAGAGTGCAATCGAGGGATATTTAGATAGAAATGGTATTCTGAAGAACACGCAACACTGTTTTGTTAAGGGAAAATCATGTTTAACTAAGCTGGTAAGCTATTTTACCACAGTTACTCATGAGCTGGTTGTGGGGAAAAATTTCATATTGATTTTAGCAAGACATTTGACTTTTGGAACGCAGTCTTTTCTGATTTTTATTAACGACATCGAAGAAGGGATAAAGGGAATGATGTCAAAATTTTTCAGACAATATAAAGGTTGGGAGAGTTGTTAATGACCAGTGCTAAGCAATGCATCTTGAGATGACTTGAACAGGCTTCAAAGATGGTCAGAAAAGTGGCAGATATTTTTAGTGCATAAAATACAAGGTCTTACACTTGGGGAACAGCAAACCGAATATAAGTGACGCACTTGGTGGGATTCAACTAAAACCAGAAAGAAGAAAAAAGAGATCTGGGAATTACAATAGGGGTAGATATGAAGTTTTCTGAGCCGTGTGAACAGGCGGATAGGAAAACCCATGGCGTCTTACGATGATTTATCGAACAATGTCCTGTAGAGATAAAAAGGTCATAATCCCATTGTATAAGGCAATTGTAAGTCCCCATTTGGAATACTACGTCGAAGTATGGGGATCTAACCTGGCAAAAAAAAAAAAGAAAGAAAAAAGATATGAAGCTTCTAGAAAGAGTCCCAAGAAGGGTTAATTCACATGGTGTGATCGAAAAAAGGGGGACCGTACGAGGAACGACTTCAAGAACTATAAAGAATTCCAGAACTAGGCGCCATAAATTCAAATTAGAGGGAAGAAGTTTAGACTAGATTGTAGGAAGTTTTCTTTTAAATAAATCTTTATCTTTATTTGTCCTACCAAAATTAAAATGAATTTTAGCCAGTGTGACGTTGATTGCTAGAACAAGTTGCTCTCGCAGTTAGTTGAGGCTGAAAGTTTGAATAAATTCAAAGGTCAACAGGATAGTTACATATGTGAGGGGGAGGGATGTTATTGGGTTTTGGGAGCATCATCGACTAAGGCCATATTGTGCCGTGTATATTATCTGCAAATTGATGTGTTCTGAGGTCGATTTTCTGTTTGGTGGACGAAAAACCCGAGTTTCCGAAAGAAAAAAACCAAGCTCCCTTCGCCTGAGACCAACTAACTCAGCCACGTTGTGAAAAATTCCCTAAAAATCATCACGTCACCGACGAAACTCGAACTCAGGTCTTTTCCACCCGGTGTCTGGGAGGACGGCGATCCTACCAACTGTGCTACCCAGAAGAACGCTACTAATATGATATTATCTTATTTGGATTCAGGATCAACGTTCAGCCATGGTTCTACAGCTGGTTTTAGCTCTTCATCATCTTTAAAATGATTTCCACGAACAAATTACTCAGAATCCACATTCATGAATTTTAGCCTGTGCAACCTGGGCTTTGTCCTTGGGGCGTTGGACAAACTTTTCCAGCTGATGTTTAGATTCGAAACTTTTTCGGGGTTAGAGATCCTTTGTGTCTTCCACCGCATGCTTTTCGTTTGGATTCAGGATCATAAAAACGAAGCCAATTTTCGTCGCAAAACGGAATAAAAATCTAGGTGGATTATCAGGAATTCATTTTCAGTTCTCTGGTGAAGACTTCACCCTATGTGGTTTACCACGAATGGAAAGGTTTCTGGGAATCCATCCTACACTAATTTTGTGCATTTTGAAATGTTCATGTAATATTGTTAAAATGCGTCCTTGAGAAATGTTAAAGTACTTTTCAAGTTGAGCCACTTAAATTTTTTTTCTAAAATTTTTTTTTCAACGATTGCAATTGATGGTCAAATAGCTGACCATGCCTTTGGATTATCAAATAACCCAGTCTTCTTTTGGACACTGTCAGCCACCTTGCAACAGTAACATAGCTGGGTAATATCTACCCAACTACTCTAGTGTAATTCTTTCATAGATTTCTTTAGCATTTCTCTCTCTCTCTTCTTTGATTTAAAATTCGTTTACTGGGCATGATCAATTTGCTGGATATTCATTCCACTTGCGCATACGCATTTGTAGTTGTAGGGGTTGTCGACAGACAGTGGAACCGTATACAGAATGTTATTGGCAAATTTCATGTCCATAGCACTGTTTTACTCGAAGTTATTCCGATTTTCATGGGTTTTTGATGATGATGCGTATTGCTTTAGTTACAAATAAAGGTTGACCTTTATAAATAAGAAAAATTGAAATTTGTTAAGAAAATAATCTTAACACAGGTTTTAATAGATCGGTTTTGACATTAAAAAGCCATAATATTATAAATCAGTTGAGTAGGCGAGAAATTTTGTTAGAACCCTCAGATGACATTTCCTGTGATGCTCCTTGGTTATGGGTTTGGATTCTCACTGCTCTGCTCTGATCTTGGACAAGAATCCCATTCATTCAACAAATAACTGGGTTCTTGCAAATTCCATAAACCTACAAAGATGCCACGACATCTTTGTTGGCAGTGTGCCAAAATACACGTCAGGGTCCACCGAGCAATGTCGTGTTGGCTTTGCTTATAAAGGTATCGCCAGTAGCGTGCACAATTCGCAGCCCTATTTAGATCGACGGGTGGCAGCTTTTCATAGCCGGACGGGTTTGACACGCAAAAGGATACTAACTTCATACAAACACATCGGAGCGTAAATAAAACCGTTCGGATGGAACTGCCAAAGTAATCCACGCTGTGGAGCTCTTTGCTCAGCTATTATTCCCATAAATTAATGCCAATAAATTGTTCTCATAAAAATTATTATGTAATCATTATAAAATGACCAAATTTTAAATAAATTAAATTATTAGGAAAAGGAGCCCAAGAACATCAAAGGAATATAAGTACACCACATGCTAAAACTAATACGATTTTTGTGATGTTAAAGTCGGAAAATTAACACATGCGTAGTGAATGTTCCTATCGATTGAATGGCCATTACGCATGCGCATTGATTTATTTATTCATATTATTTGACTTGGACTGTTGATTGAAAAAATCCTGGAATATTTTATTTTATTTATTTTTTTTTTTTATCCGGGGGGGGGGGGGTTGAGACAGATTCCTTCAGGATGCTCCTATTCTATATTTAGTTCCAGATAGACTCTTTGCTCTACACTGCTTGCTTTGTATTTCACTGGGTCCGATTCCATTGATTCAGAAAGATTTATTGTTTTGCTCGGGGAAAAATCCTTAGACAGGAGCGACTGGATTAGCACAGATCATATCCTGCACGTGGAGTGAAGACAAGGCCTTGAAGACTTGGAGTGTTAATCGCTTAGGTACACATTTAAAAGAGAAAGAAGATATTAGCAATAGTAAAGGCAAATGATGCAGGAAAGCAAGCTTATACAGCCTCAGCCAGAAAAAAAAAAAAAAAAAAACTTCCTATTTTACCCATCCATTCACTCCACAAGATTCCAGTTCTTCCTCGGATTTATTGAAGCCATGAACTTCCAACTAGAGAGAGAGAGAGAGAGATGGAAGTTTGTTCCAGCAATCCACTAGCTAAAGGCAAATTTCCTCACATCTATTATCTTCTCTTCCCTCAATTTCAATTCATACCTCCTCAACTGCGTAATCTTGCCAAGATTAATCAGCATTGAGCTTGCTCAAACCAATCAAGGCCTTAAACACCTTGATCAGATCACCTCGTAGGTGCCTATTCTCCAGCCGCTGCAATTTGCAGAACTGAAGCCTTTCTTGGTAAGCGCACCCCTTTGTTCCCCTCACCAATCTTGTTTCCCTTTTTTGTACTCGTTCCAGCAGCTCTATATCCTGCTTAAAATGAGGCCTCCAGACAGTATTCAAGGTGTGGCCTGACCATTGCCTTATACAAGAGGCAATCAAAATTCCTAGCAAACTTCCTCGGTTTCTGACAGTGAAAGACCTCGGTTCGAATCACCTCAATTGGGCGAGGAATTTATATGGTTTTATCTTTTAATAACATGGCCGAGTAAGTTGGTCGCAGGCTAGCATTGGGTGGTTTTCCCTCCTGAAAATTCACATTTTTATGCGACCAAACGATACACGCAATTACAAACACAATGCACTGAACCTCATAACCTTAGTTGCCTTTAACACACCTAACTTTAAATTATTTTATCATGGGCGTTTTCCGCCAAAAAAGGTTTTAAACTGCAGCGTACATTGCGATGGTCTTAACATTTAAGATAGAGGAACTCCTATACCACGCGTTGCGTAGGTATTGCACTGCTTTAAAACAAACCACGTGACCGGCTTGTCTGTATTTTATTTAATTAAATTCTTTTTAAATGACTGAAATAAATAAATTCAAATTCTTTTAAGTAAATGGCAGAGTAACCTTCCGAAGGTCACTGATAGTAGTTGAATAGCAACGCAGCTAGTTACTTTGTGCTCCCTCTCGGTGATATTTATTGAAAAGTAGTGCAATGTCAAGCCAACTCGAGTCCACCGCAGTTCAAATTTGCTCAAAGTTATTATTTATCATACGTATAATTGCGCCACCTAGGGACAGCGCAGCGCATTACAGAAAGTTGCACCGAAGATGCCCTTTTGTTTTTGCAGTGGTCAACTTACCTGCTGAGACGTGTCTGTGTGTGTGTGTGTGAGAGAGAGAGGGGGATCAATGAAACAAACAGACAGTGTTCACGTGATAAAGTTACATCATTTTATGGACGTACAAAGTGTATAAATTACATATATTTATATATCTGTCATCTCGAGCGGAAAGATACAAACAGAAGAAGTATGCGGGCACGGATCCGCTGCACGCGCGTAAAGCACATGGTTGAGCATTTAGTGTGCCGTAACACATGGAGCGTGCAGGTAACGAAGATTTTGATGTCGGTCGGTCAATGTGGCAACGAACAAACACGTACGAGGAACCACCAAGCAGGGTCACGTGACAGCAGTCGTCACAGGCACTTGGAAACAAAGTCGTAGTCTCGGAATGCGTCACACGTGCGGACTATCCATGGGGAAGTCTTCGGTGGGCACGGGGCGAGACTCCTTGAACTTCACCCTCTGGCGGCAGCGGTGGGTCACGAGGGCGAGCACAATCAGCAGGAGCACGATGCCCCCTCCGGCCCCTGCGGCCACGTACGGGGTCGGGAACTGCTGACAGTGGTTGGGGGCTTCGTCGTACCCCGACGGACAGTGGATGGTGCCGTCGCACCACAGCTCCGGACTGATGCACGCGTTCAGCTCGGGGCACTCGAAGAGGCAGTTCACGTTCCTCAGCGTCTGTCCCGAGTGCGTCCTGAAAAACGGTTTCGTCACTTCGAGCCACCGGAAGCGGAAAGTCTCCGAGTGGGCGGCGATGATCTCAATGTACACGTGGTCGCGGATGTGCGGCGACTTGTGGCCTCCGTGGTGCGAGTCGTTGTACCAGAAGCTCGAGAACACGTCGTACTCCTGGTCGTTCAGTCCGTCGGTGAGGCACACCACCGCGATCGGCTGCACGTGCACCCCGGCGTACACGATGATGCGGTTCCCCGAGTGGCAGCCTCCGGAGCCGTCGGAACCTTTGAACTTCAGATAGAGATATTTGTAGGGTGCCGCCTCGAGCAGCCAGCGACACCGCAGCGGCAGCGCGCGGCTTTCCACCGAGTGGGGCACCTTGAAGATGACTTCCCCTTCGCTGGAGCCGTTCTTCCGCTGGATGCCCGTGTCGCACGTGGACACGGGCAGAAACTCGTACATGGCCTCGAAGCCGAAGTGGTTGAAGTCCTCGAACGAGGTCATCTGGGTCACGGTGAAGGTCAGCTTGGCGGTGTTGCTCACCGACTCGATGACGACAGGCCTCCGCGGGTCGGATGTGATGTCGCAGAAGCATCCCAGAGGGGCGAAGATCGTGCCCGAACGTTCCGTGGCCTGGATGAAGGCGACCCTGCCGGAAGGGGTGTGGTGGATGCGACACTTGTGCTGCTGCAAGACGGGGTCGTAGTGGTGCTCGCAGTGAGACGACTTGAGGCGGATGTCGGTGAACGTGATGACGATCCTCTCCGACGGGAGGCCGAAGAAGCTGTACGAGCACGTGATGTTCTCGCTGCCCCCCCGTCCGTACAGAAACACGTTCCGGGTCGACGCAAAACTGCCGTACTGGTTGTTGCGACTCTCGAAGCGACGGTCGCACAGTTCCGCCTTGACTGGGGTTCCGTACTGGCGGTTGTCCACGAACTCGAAGCGAGCCACGAAAGTGCTGCTGGTGACGGTGACCTCGGGGGTGGTGAAGATGTTGTAGCGAATCACCATCTCCGACCCCCGGGACAAGTAGCTCTCGCTGGGGACCTTGCATGGACGGAGGGGGACGAAGCTGGAGTGGTCCGCTGCACGGGCGCACACTTTCGGGGAGGACTTCTCGCAGAAGCGGTACGACGGCTCCTCGGAGCTGTTATCTAGGTCAACGCTGCGCCACCCTGACGAGGTCACGTCGTAGATCTCCAATCGACCGATCTCGCACGTCTCTCGACGCGACCACTGGTGCCGGTCCTCGACGTAGAACGACACGAAGTACAGCCAGATGCGGTCGAAGGGGGTGGCTCCGTTCAGCTGAAAGGTGCACGTGGTGTTGCGTGGCACGGTGTGACGCGGACTATATACAACTCCGTGCCGCTGAACCGAACCGTCGATGAGGAAATCGCACTTCCCGCTGCTCACCCGGTACTCCTCGGCGTCCACAAACCGCACGCGCACGTCGAGTTCCACCCGCGCGTTGTGCAGAACCTGGTTCGGGACTGCGGACAGCTGGACGAGCACTTCCGGTCCACTGGATATGACTTCCGGCAGGGTGCCCGCCCCGCAGAACTGCATCAGCAGCAGCGAGTTGACGGTGGGGCCGTCGAATATCCTGATCACGTCGCTGGAACAGTCCTCGGTCAGGGAGCTGTGGGGGAAGGACCCCGGGCTGGAACGCCCCGTGTACACGGAGATCTTGTACTCGTTGCTCTGCGACAGCACGATGTACGCGTGCCGGCCCGAGGGGATGTGATCTTGCCGCACCCAGAAGTGGCACGTGACATTCCGCAGGTAGAATCCGGGGAAGTTGGGGGACTTTATCACGCACTGCTTCCGATCACAGTTCACCAGCACCTTATCACAGTAGGTGTTCATCAGTCTCGTGCCGTAGTAGACCAGGGGCACCCGCTGGTACTTGGCGGGGACTCTAGGAAGGAATTTGTAGGTGAGGTAGACACTGAAGGGGTAGGGATGAACCGGTACTCGACCTGGGACCACAACTAGAAGGGTGACGTTGTTGCCTTCGGAGAAAAAGGTGGCGCTTCGGCCAATCATCTCGCCGCAGTAGCGTCCGAATTCGGGTTCTCCTCGATCAACGTCGAACAGCGACGACAACTGCTTCGGAGGTTCCTTTAAGGCGGAAATCAGCTGAGAAAATCCCCTCGTCTGCTGACTCCGTAATGCACTCGTCATGCCGGAGGGTTCGATGATCTGCAGGTAGCCCTTTTGGCACACGGGATTTTGATTTCTGGAAACAGAAAAGAAAGAACAAATCACTTAGGAGATGCCAGAAGAGTTTATTATAAACAATCATTTATCAGCAATTTACAGAATTCCTTCTTTGTATTAATCAGGCACTATTTTTCATAGCGAAACCACATTGTATGAGAAATGTACTCATCCGCGTACATTGAGATCAGGTACAAGTGCAGCTGGATAACTTCCTAATCTGTTGTAATCACAGAGAGTTAGCCTTTTATTAAATTAATTAGTTCGAGTGCACTTCGAAGCCCTTAACAGAGATAAAACGCAAAGAAGGCACTTGCTAATGATATTAACACGAGCTAATAGGATTGGCAGTCTTTTTGAGCAAATCGATTGCAGTGATTGGTCGAAGCGTGCTCAACGCTGTTAATGAGTTGATGGCACACAAGAGTACGTTTGAATGCATTAGCAAATTAAGTTTTTCTAATGTTTGCCGGATGGTTTTTTGGTACACCCTTCACGTGGTCATTATCACTTCTCGTGGAAATGGTACGCCTGGACAATATGAAGTGCAAGAGAGAGAGAGAGAGAGTGAATGGATGCAGAAGAAATAAAACTCTTTTAACTTTTAAGAAAATGTCCGTGTTTATTTGTATATCAACATCGTAAGGCGTTAAAGAATTATTTAGATTTTCTTAATATGCCTTTAATTTTCGTTAATTTTGTTTTAGATTTTTATGTTTTGTAATCCTTTAGATTTAAATAATTGAAAACTAAAGGAATCTCCATTATTAAGAAATCCATCATTTTATTGCGCAGAAAGATGCGCAATAAAATGATGGTTCTTTTTACTGCGCAGAAAGATGCGCAATTGAATCAATGGAATCACAAATTACAGATTATTTAGAGAGAGAGAGAGATAATCTTTTATTACCCTTCACGGCCATAAAGCCAGGGGCTTACAGTTTCCCAAACTTGGGAAAATTGAACAATTATTTACAAAAAGGTAATTTTACAAAGAAAACATATTATAATACAAAGGAGAGAACTCCTTACGAGAGTTAAATCTGCTTGAGCTGGCTTACCATTGAGATAAGAGCACCAGCTCAATCAGACAGGAACAGGTGCAAGGTATACATCAGTCATTGCTGATTAGTCCTACTCGTCATAATTTTTTTCCGGTAAGTCCGGTCAGCAGCGAATTTGTTCAGGTCGGCGTCCAGTGCCTGGGTTTGCTTGAGCATCTGCTGAGGAAGGAACCTGTCCGAGAGGTGGAGTCGTGCTGAATGCGAGTAGAGCTCGGGATTGGCCCTAAGGGCAGCAGGGGGGATCCTCCAGCCACAGGTATCCCAGAATGAAGGTGTTGCCATTATGCCTGTTATCATCTTGACTGTTGCTAGGAGGCGTTGGTCATCGATTAAGGTGGGAAGCCGTGGAATTCCGAGAGAGTTGGCAAGCTGTGTGGTACGAATCAGAGCTGGAAGGTTGTGCTTCCTGTTGGCCCACTTTAGGAGCCAGAATTCTGTGGCAAAGAGTGGTTTCTTTATTGACGGTGCCGCTGACGCCCAAATTTCAGCAGCATAGAGTAAAGGTGGAAAGATAACTGTTCTTATGTACCTCACGGTTATCTTTTTATCTGTGATATGAAGGAGATGCTGTTTTGCTATCCACCGGAGTCTTGAAGCACGTGTGAGGAGCATATCCATGTGGGCGTTGAATCGAAGTTTTGGGTCGAATACAACGCCCAGATCACGATGGCTGGACACAATTGGGATGAGGGTGTTGCCGACCGAAGGCTGGAGAGAAGAAGGAGTTTGCTTCAATGAATACACCATGAATTCGGACTTATCAGGATTGATCTTGAGCCCAAACTGGCAGAGGTAAGATGTGACTGTGGTGAGAGTGTTGTTAATTTCCACTTTCACCAGATCTAGGCCTTGACCGGGAATGATGGGAGTGAGTATCTTGATATCGTCCGCATAGCTCAGTAGACATCGAGAATGTGCAACCAGTGGGAAGATAATGGATGAAAACAGAAGGCCCGAAAGGACCCCTCCTTGTGGGACTCCTGCGGTGACGGATCTAGTAAGGGTGCGATCTCCTGTATGAAGCTTTATAACTCTGTTATTCAGAAGAGAGGAGAGAAAGCATAATATGTTCCCTGTGATCTGGAAGTGGCATTCCAGGAGAGTGAGAAGTTGGTTAACTTGGACGGCATCAAATGCAGCCTCAATGTCTAAGTAAGTCACAGCTAGTTCCTGCCTATTCTCCAATGCTGACAAGATAGTATTCGTGGTGGCTAGCAGATTGGTGATCGTTGATCTGTTTGGAAGGGAGTAGTGAATTTGGACTGGATTACTGGGCAAGATCTGCTTAGTGAGGATGGGGAGTAAGGCCTTCTCCAGGAGCTTCAGCAGGCTGGAGGAGTTGGAGATGGGTCGGAAGTATTTAGGTTTTGATGGCGACTGAACTTTGGCTAAAGGTTTGATGAGATAGTTTTTCCACTGCTGTGGGAAAATTTTGTTCGAGAGTAACTGGTTGAAGATAATTAAAAGTGGCTGAATAATGTACGGACTTAGGCATTTGAGCATGAATTGGGGAACTCCATCATCACCGGTGGTAGACGAGGCAGGTAGAGAATTGATGGCTACGATCAGCTGTTGTTTTGTAATCTGAATGTTGTTCAACACTTCTTGCTGGATGGGCTCTGTTAGTAGAGCTAGATCTGAGTTTGGCATAGGAATACGGTTAAATCTTGTGACGAAATCGAGCCACAATTCAGGATCAAGTTGTAAAGGAAAATGAGGGTTCACTTTCTTGTATGGAATTTTTCCTTTAGCCAGCTCACGGTTAACATTGAAAGACAGTAAAAATCCAACGAATTATTTTAATATTACAAACTCTGTAAAATCGGGCATTTTACAATGCGAAATTGTTTAAATTCCGATACATTTTACAATATATAAAAAAAAAAAAAAAATCATACCAACAATAACTTTTGTCTTTAAGGATTCTTGAAAATACAGCATGGCATTTCTCTTTTCACAAGATGGTTGCTGGACCATCTTGCCCTTTCATTTTATAAAAATTATTTAAAATAATAAATGGTACAATATGCAAATTGATTCAGAAGAAATACTCTTTTTTAACTTTTAAGAAAATATAACCGAACAATGAACATATTTATAAATCGTAAGGTGTTAAAGAATTATTCAGATTTTCTTAAAATACATTTGATTTTCACTGAATTTCAAAAAATATATTTTATTATATTTATATGTAAAAGTTTTCTTTAAATTTATTTTAGATTTTTATATATTTTTTAATCCTTTATATTTAAATAATTTAAAACTATAGGAATCTCCATTATTAAGAGATCCATAATTTTTCTGCGCAGAAAGATGCGCAATTGAATACTGATATTTCAAAGTACAGATTATTTACTGAAATCCAGTAAATATTCACTGAATTCTTGGAAAAACAGCAAACTCTGTAAAATTCGGCATTTTACCATGAGGAATTATTTAAATTCCGATACATTTTACAATAAAAAAAATTACATTCCGCACTCGTACCAATAATAACTTTTGTCATTAAGGATCTATGAAAAATTAGAATGACATTTCTCTTTTCACGAGATGGTTGATGGACCTGTCCTTTTGCAATTTAAATCCTGCAAGCCACAAAAACAGATGAAACGAAAAGATAATCATTATAGATGTTTAAAGATGTAAATAAGTTCAGTTGTTCGTGAACAACTGAACTCAAAACCTATCAAGGCATACCTATCTAAAATGTGAAAAAGTTTTAAAATGCCGGATTTTACTTTCATATTTGGCTTTTTTTCATTACTTTTATTTACTTTTTTTTTTTTTTTTTTTATTATTTCTGAAACATTTTAGATTTAAATAATCATAAGATTAGAACTATTCAATAATATGGAGCATAATATTCCTGCGCAGAAAGGTGCACAATTGAACACTGGTTATCTCAAAGTAGAACATAATCTGACTGGAAAGAGCAAAAAAAAAAAAAAAAAATTCTATTCTCCGAATTGTTTAAGCTCACAGGAGTGGGCATTTTTCTAATACCCAACTTTAGCTTCGGTTGAGAAGTGAGAATGATTTCGCTATTCCTACAGTTCAACTATTGTTTATATTTGAACACGCGAACGTTTCGAAAGAAAAGCTTCTCAGCTACTGATGTTATTCATAGGTTTCGTAACCCAGTAGATCATAAGGCATTACTAAACGCGTTCCCAGTTCCCTTGTGAACTAACCTACTTCGTTTCCACTTTACGATTCACTGTAATATCTTCTACATGATGTTTCTTTAAAAAGTAATCAAATTCCCCATCCAAAAAGTTCACTGTTCATGTATTTTCAATGAAAATGGAGCACAATGCTGGAATACAATGTTTAGTAATGACCTTATCGATTAGATTATAAAATAAATAGAAAACAAATGATTTTTTTATGGTTCCTTAAGTAATTTTAACCCAGTCGGGTTAAAGAGAGAGTCCTCCCCCCAAATGGTATGTTTGGAGATCTTTCAACAAAAGAAAATACAGATCCAAATAATTAAACAGAGAGAAAATAATGATTATTCGTCAGACATGACAGTAATGATTTTCTCATGACCGGACTGACTATTTCATCTGAGGTGGTTTCATGCATTAAAAGTGTCCATAAAATATTATAGCACGGTTTTCGTGCTAAAATATTTAGAAGTCGCCTAAAGAATCAACATGCTAATGATCTTTAACCACAAGATTCATTATGTCTGCCTTTTTAATCCTTTATTCCTGTAATGATGAATTTCTGTGGGAAATTTTAATAAACGTGATCTTGGCACGAACTAAGTCGCTTTAATTCTCTAACGATGCTCACCAAAAAATGTTTGGAGTTCACCTAAAGTTATTAACGCAAAGAATTATAAAAGAGACAATACGGTCTGTTCTAAAAGATGGATTTCTGACATTAATTGATTAAATAAACATTGAAAAGAAATACTCAGCTTTGGGAGGCGAAACAGATGATGCTGTTAGACACTGGATTGTGGACCTAATTACCCGCCCCCCCTCTTCTCAATGATATTCAGCCGAGTGTTACGACTCTCCCTACATATTTAGCAGTTTCGTCATACAAGTTTTTGCATTCATTTCAACACGGGGATGACCTCGCACTACAAGACTCGTTTTCGAATTGTTCTGACGTGTGGAAATCTATTCGAGGTATTCCCATTTCCTCATTCCATCACCCGCCAGCATGTGGCTCCTTTCTCATGCTAATATTAATTGTTGCTTCCACTCCGAGGGATATTTCGTCCAGAGAAATGAGTTTCCTTCATTTATAATTCACATCGCCATTTGTTATGTACGAATATTACAAATTACTTATTAAAGCGAAGAATTAAGTTAAATAACTATGCTATCAATTGCTAACGTGGACGCATCTCCCCGTCGAGTATCCAAATAAATATTTATGCCTTGAGACCTAATCCACACGAAAGACTCTAATTATTTTGTAATTGGAATTTTGTACAGTTTCTCGTTGAAATCAAGAAATATCTCATCTTAAGTCTTCATACTTAGAAGAGAATCTCATTCGTATGAAAATTAATCGGAGGATTTTGGTGTCTGAATGTCCCTTGTAAGTAATCCGATGGAGAGTTAGAGAAGCTCCCAATTAGCTCAGAAAATTATTCATTTCAAAATGAGATTTATAGACATTCGCTAAAAGCAACAGTGACCTCTATCGGACAAATCAGTAAACTGTTTTTATTATTATGAAACAATTATTAAACTTTTCAAAAGCCACACGTATTAGAAGTAAATATAAGAAAATCTGTAATCGATAATAATAATAATAATAATAATCTTTGTGCGATGCCTTTGTCAACAATACAACTTTCTCTTTCCGCGAATAAAATTTTTATTTATTAACTTTATTTTAAAATATTCATATTTGTTTACTGTTTTATTTATTATTAATATTTATTAATTGTAAAGCTAGATTTAAAATCTTTGGAGAAACCGCTGTATTCCGTGAGTACATTCAATACATCCTTCATATTTTCTCTTAATCAACATCTATATATACAGTATATTGCATAAAATAGCTGTTTCACAAAGGCTGAATACACGGGATGAAAAACCCAAAGAGCTTACAGAAAGAAAACCTCAACTTCCCCGTCTGAGACCTGCTAACTACAGCCCCGATTGTGAAGAATGCTTGATTAATTCCTTCAGTGACTCAAACCCATATCTCTCCAAAATCCAGTTTGAGTTTGAGACAGTGATTGGATGCTGACTAGTTGTGGCACATGTTCGGACTGGTTTGGAAGAGAATATGGGAATTACAGATGCCAGTTCGAAAGAACATTGCTCAAGGAAGTATTATCTATAGAAAACGCATTCAGCAAAAACAGAATCTATGAGACAGAGAATGGACAGATTTTTTGTTTTTGGTTGGGTTTAACGACACATGGTCTATCGAGGTCAAATTATGTGTTCATAAGATTATTTTCAAGCAGCAGAAGGTTATAGGTTTTGAATTATATGCTTCTGTACATTGCGATGAAAAATTTGAGTGGATGGTTGAATATAGAGGACAATCAACCGCAAATTGATTATAACAGGATCAAGGATGGGCTTCTCACGATAAAAGAAAGAGATGTGTAAGATGGGTGTGCCCAATTCTGAGTCCTGCCAATAACTCTTCCTCTCTGTTTCGCCGGAAGCCAGAGGGCCACAGCTTTGGATCTTGTTTTATCTGGAAAAGTTTATTGATGGTATTACTTTTCCAGATCTGTGACCAGTTATAGTAACAGGCTTTGCAAATGTTTAGCTTATAGTCAGTATAAGGATCCTGAAGAATTTTTAGAGAGTGGACTGAGAACGTTTAGCGGGAATATCGGCACTTTTCATGGATCCCAGCATGGCAGAGATCCAGCAAAATGTCATTGACTGATTGGACTCGCTGCATGAAAGTAACTGGGAGTGAATGCATTTGAAGGTACGATGAGCGCATGAGAAAATTTTCCTTATAGCAAAGACTGCATTGAGAGAGAGTCTGGTGAAAATTATTGTTGGAGAGATTAATAATCTTACCAAGCGTTAGCTTGATGGCGTATATTTCAGCAGTGAATAGAAGCAGAAATATTTTACTACGAAGGTGTAATGGGAATCATGCATTTCTATATAAAGGCTTTGGAGTGACGAAGTCTTGAAAGCACCCAGGACAGTCCTTAGAGACCTGCGCTGGATCACATGTAGCCGTTGTAAAGTACTGCACCCGGTACAGCCACATACAGGGCAACCTAGGAGTAAACGGATGTTTACTCCTAGGTTGCCCTGTAGTTCAAGGACAATTGATCTGGCACTTTCACTTGTGTACTGATCAAGCCCACTTGGTGAGAAGGCATGCGGACTTCAATAGAACAGTAGTTCCAAACTGGCCATACCCAAAATATAATCTTGGACCTCACCAATGGTTAACTAGTAGAAAATAAATCCAGTTCCTTTCATTTTTTGCAAACTACATGCTCCCCACTCTGATCCTGAACTACAAATAAACGATACTCCTGTCCCACTTGTTAATATCGTAAGATTTCTTGGACTGATGTAGACAGCAAGCTAAATTTCCAAGTTCACATCGCTCGTTTAAGAACTCCTTGTCTAAGCAGTTGAACATACTCCGGTTAATCTCGTCCGTGTCATAAGCAGTTAAGTAAGTCGGATTCTTTCGAGGCAGTTCCAGTCACACTAAAAAACAACAGCCAGAACAATTCTCTCGACATTGTTGCTGTGTATATTCCATCAGTGCCAGACTCACAAGCAGTGAATGAACTCCTGAACTGGTTGCTAAACCACTTCCATTCATCAATGAAACACCTCGTGTGTGGGGGCTTTAATTTACCAAATACTCTGAAGAATCTCAATAGATGAGTCATGGGCTAAATACAGGGTACTTAAACACTAGGGGCGAAAACACACTGGACCTCATGTTTGCATCGGTGCAATATATGACTAATCAAACCCAAAAAGTAACGCACAGTCAGATCACAACCCCATCATTATCTCTACAAATAGAAACGCCTTTCGATACTTTCGATAGAAAGAAAGCGATAACCAGGACAATTACAACGCTCAAGTACCTCAGTCCAGAAAAGTATGTTTATGAAGCTCAGTACCATGGGATGTCCCAGAGGATTGTGCTGCTGACAAGATGGATAACCACTATCTCTCTTTTTATGCTGCAACTGAAGAAACTGAAAGTTTCCACATGAAACAGGACATGCACAAGAAGTGGAAAAACTCCGGCTCACCCTCGGAACTGGACTCCATTAACTCAATCAAACTCAGCAATTGGCTGGACCTTACAACTAGGTTCTCCGTTCAACCAGAATCCACACCAAAGGAATTTCCTCAGTTTTCAATAGATCCCTTAAATTCATTTTACCTCACCAAAGATAAGCTGATCAACGCAATAAATAGATTAGCGCCTACCGCGACATCTGGCGCCGATAGGATTCCTCAGTTTATGCTGATATTCCTGAATACATTTATTGTTGATCCAGTCCTGTCGCTATTTAACAAGATTCATCATCAATTTTTTTTCCTCCTATGTGGCATGTCTATCTAATATGTAAGACCGCTGCCTACAATTCGTTCTGCTTCCCAACCTAGTAAATTCCACCCCATTTCTTCTGCATCGAGTCTATTAAACTTTTTTGACAAATCTCTTCTGAGAACGCTGACCACCCAAATAATTCCACCACCACTACCAAAGATTCTCGAGGCCTTTGAGCACGGTTCTGAAATCACAGTTACGTATATCGACGTCCAGGCTGCATTTGATGCCATTCCGTTCCGGGATATGGCATCAAATGCACCTCACTGGTGGAGACGGACTATGATTTATTGAGACTGCTTGAGAACAGGACTATTATTGGTTGGGATGGCATTTTGAGATACACCATGATAATTACAGAACATTTGCAAAAAATAAAACAATTGAAGACATTGTTCAATATATTTCTTATCTATTTAATGTCGACTTAGATAAGAAACAAATTGCAGAAAAAGCATGTGCAATGAAATTCTTGAGATGGTAGATCGCATCACAAATTTAGTTGGCCACCCCTGATCTAGTTTAACTACAGATGAAGGATCCAGGCCCAAAGCAGTCCTTCAGGCCACCCCAAACCAGTGAAAGTTATCGGTTCATACTGTTCAAATGCTGCAGTACATAGAGTCCCTGGACGGCCATCTCTATCTTTTGTACAGTTTGCAGTGTACAAAAAATATAGGCATACCTTACTCCAGCGACCTTCTTTCCAGACTCTTGTCACAGGGCAATAGAACCTGCTCACGAGGACCTCTCTGTCAATGCCACGGATACATCACTCAAGCAATCTAACCCTTCTGCGTCTGGCTGAGATGATTGTCCTCTACTATAAAAGGGCTTTTCCAAAGATAATACGAGGTAACTTAGAATAGTCATCTTTGTCTCTTTATCATATGTAGCTGAAATCTGGGCCTCGGCGGCACCAACAACCAGGGGGGGGGGAACACAGTCTTTCGGCTTAAATCACAACTTAGCTTGCCAACACTCTGGAGGTCCAATGGCTTCCCACCATATTTGGTGCCCAATACCTTCCTGCTATAGTCAGCTTAATAACGGGCACAAACTTGGCTGAAGCGCTCGAATTCCCAAATTTATTGACATGATCATTTCACTTTTAATCAACGTGTGCTAATCTAGACTGACCGCAAATAAACAGTGATTCGTGCGTTCCCATGCCTGGATGAGTCATTGAACATGTTGCGACATGTCGAGACTCGCTATGACGATACATTTTGAAGATACAAAGTCAGTAACCGAACTTTTTCATCACACCTCGTATTTGCTTATTTCGGAACCCCTTCACCGAAGATCTTGCTGCTAAAGTTCAGTCACTCAACGGACATACCACTTGGATTCAATACCAGATAATTTTCTCTCATCTCGCGTGCAGTGTTCACTGGTGTGCAAAACTTAAGGACAAACAGTATTTCTAAAGGTTACAACCACAAAATCTTTACTTAAGGTACTCTTTACTGATGAGTGTAGATTCAGTCTCAGCAGTGATTCTGGACGTCAGCTAATCTGGCGAGAGGTTGGCACATGGTATCACCCCGCAAACATCACTGAAAGGGATCGATATGGCGGTCGAGGTGTACTCGTCTGGGGAGGCGTTATCTTGCTATTGTACTGAGGTAATCCTTCCCCATCTGCGTCTGTTCCGAGGTACCATTGGCCCTGAGTTCGTGTTTATGGATGATAACGCCACACCACATTGCAATGCAGCTGTTGATATGCCTTTGGAAAGCGAAGACATTGTTCGTATGGATTGGCCTGCCCGTTCCCGCGATCTAAATCCCATCGAACTCATATGGAACGCTCTGGAGAGACGCCTAGCTGCACGTCCACACCCACCAAAAAATGTTCACCAGCTGAAGATGGCGCTGACAGAGGAATGGACGATGTTATAGCAAAAACTTATCAACAACGTTGTTCTAAGTATGGACAGGTGGTGCAAAGCCTGCATCGACATTAGGGGTGGCCATATATCCTACTGAGGACCCTTTGTTTTGTTCCATCTCTGGCAGTCTGTATAATGGCAGCCAATGCTATGTTGCCATTTTTGAATAAAGTCCCTCTGTACCGTTTTGTTTCGGTTCTTGTGTCGGTGTTGTTTCCTTCATTTCTGTACATCACGAGGTTCCTTTGGTATGCTCTTTCCATATCCAGGCCACTCCTATGAGAAGCTACAGGTGAAAACCTGACTGGTCCTTAAATTTTGCACACCAGTGTACTACGCAATAATCGAGGAAATGCATCCCACAAAAATGGACCAATAACACATTTCAAATGCAAACTTTAGTCGACCTTGGCAATGGGTGTCCGTAAGCATAGGTACCTTAATCGAGTGCCTAACCCAGTGGCCCCATAGGGAATTAGGTTCATTCGATGGTGATCTTGGAAACATCACTGGTCGTCCCTTGGTTAAAAATCCACGATTCTGTATGTGTTTAGGTAGGGAGACTTCCAGACTGTCTGTTCAAATCCGCTTGGTATTTCAATAGACTTTGTAAAATAGTCCAGACATGAATACCCGTGCAAGTTCTTCCATCGCAAACGCACCTGTACTGTCCTGTGTTACCATATAATTGATCTTCTCTTCTTTTATCTGATTGGTGGTGTGTATCTAGTTTATGGCCATCTGTTGAAAATAGCTTGGACAATATGGCTTCAATAGAGTCTTCTCAACCTTTAGTCTCTTCAGAATCAGTATGAACTGTATTAAACGCATCTGAACTTCTCAATCCATCTCCAAATGTTTTATATAATGATTCCCACAAACTGGAACTCCCTGATTCTTTAACAAATGATCTCAAAGTTTCACGTCCGGTATTCCAGTATGGCTTGGGACTCAGCAGAAAACCACCTTTTGCTGATGCTGCCCGAGACGAATCAACTCTGTTCGGACGAGTTTCAGTAATGGATGAGTAGGTGGGGAAGCGTTTTGCATAGCTAATAGGACTTTGTGAGTCTATGCATGTTATGCTCTTTTGGATTGAGAAATGGAAAACGTTTTCTAGAGCAAGTACCACTGTTGAATCCGTTCCACTCTCAGACTTCGATCTATCAGTATATATATTTTAGCAAAGTTGGGATAAGTTGTGTATGAGCAGCGTGTAGCTGTTGGATGTTAATGTCTGATAAGAGCGTTTTCCCCAATTGGTGGAAGTTATTGTTACAAGACGGCAGGATGACAGACCATGGAGGGTTGGGATCTATATGATCTTGGAGGACTTCATCGAGTGTGAGTGTTCCAATTTTTTGCTAGTTCCTTTGACCAGCAGGCCGAATTGCATGTGGTCTGTTTCTATAAAAGGTCGAAAACTGTGGATAAAAAAGTATCGACCAATTAGGATGGGTCAACTGACTTTGGGTCTTGGTTGCGTAATTCAGTAATAACATCTTTCTCCTGATATTTAGAGCTACATAGAATACAACATACAGACTTTGCACTGGAAAATGATGAAAGCCTTTCTTCCTACGTTTGCAGTTGATGCAACGTGGTTCCTGATCCTTATTTGGACATTCACCATATACATGTCCTCCTCTTGCAGAATGACCACTAGATCTTTAAGATCTAGTGGTCATTCTGCAAGAGGATCTTTAAGATCTAGTGGTCATTCTGCAAGAGGAGGAGAACTTTAAGAACAATATTTGGTTGTGTCCATACCCGAGACATAAGAAACATCTAGAAACTATCGTAAATGGTCTGTGTCTGTGCGGGCTGACTGTCCTGGTCAAAACCACCTCCTTCTACTCAAGTCTCACTGGACCCATCCCTTTATCAAAATCAGTCCAAATTAAAGACATTGAAGAAAAAGTTTGTATTATTTGCAAAAATCCAAGGTTAGCTTCTACTGTTTTCCTTCAATCAGCTCGGACAAGGTGGAACAGCCTAAGTTTACCACGGCCATTGACGAGACGAGTGTTGATCTATTCACTATCCGTCCACTCTTGGAAAACCTTAATTACAGCCCTCCACGAACAGCCCACAAGATTCACACTCTCTGTAATACAGCCATCCTTCAACAGGTAGCCGACAATCACGCCTATTTCGAAGTCTATCAGATCGATCACGTCCCTTGCCCATGTCGATCAAGTACTTCTTTTGGATGGCATTCCTGCAGTATCACATATACTATATTTAAGCTATTGTTATTTGGATGGCTGAATGAAAACCCTTTTCTGGGAACGAATCTTCAGATGAAGAGATAACCACAATTATCTAACAAACCTCACGTGGACAGCAAACAATCCGTTTTGAATCCCCTGTGCGTTGATACCTCAGTACCTCAATAAGGCGCGAAGGCACAAAATGATTTGCCAGGTCACGTGTCTGTTGCGAAACGTGCACGTGAAAACAGTGTCAGGCTTAGCAATTCTCACACGAGGGAAGCGTACGAGTTGAGATTTCAATTTAAACTGTTTATTGGCTGAGGGCGGCAGTCGCGTTCTAGGGCCTTGGGCCTCGGTGTGAGTTATGTTAACGCCGGACTGTGCCCATAAATTACGGCGCGTTTAATTATACCGATAAAAAGTGCAAGGATTCTGTCGGTTCTGTTCGATTAAGCACGATGGAAGTATTCGATACGGTTTAGTTAGCGCGCGTTCTGTTATGAGGTCACGCAAATGGATTTCAATACTTTTTTTCGCACTTTTCGACTAACCTCTGAGGCGTACAGAAGCGATTACTGATTAAAAGAAGATCTGTACAATTGTTGCTGAAGCAATCGTAAATGTAGCCATGTATGGGCGCTCAGTTAGTTTGTGGTTATAATGAAGGCAAAAGTGTGTGTACTGGTCGTCAAAAGTGAAATTCTGTAAAAGTTTTAAACGGACAAACATCAAGTTGTGTGTGTGTGTGCGCATCTAAAGTGCATTGGGAACCTCACGATTCCAAACTGAATGAGTGCGCATGCCCAAATATGAAGACGTAATCTGATAACTGATAACCACTTTGTGCAGACCTTCCTCTAATGCAATGTCATGGATGATAGTGCATAGTATTAGGGCCAGGCGCCACCTGTGGCTTCTGCGCCGTATGTACGCTGTAAATGCCAGGGGCCCTGCCAGGAAAGTTTTGTGTCTTGGTGTAGTATTATGTTGGGTTCTGTTGTTATGTCCTAGCATTTGGCCGCTGGACCCCTGGTGGGACCCCCACGTTGCCCGCACACACATCAAGGAGGTAGCCAGGCAGCCTATTATTCTCTGGCTTGTCTCCGCCAGGATTGCCTAAGCTTCCTGGACGGAGACAAAAAAAAAAAAAATTTCATTAAATTAAATTTAATTAAAAAAAATAATAAATAAAAGAAAACAAAATGTTAGGCTAACTTGGACGCGCTCGTCACTGTGTAAGCCATATTTATGTCACATAACTTTTTCACGAAAGTACATATAATTATTCTACAGCTTTGATATGTGTACACTGTTAAGATACATATTACACACTCATTAATGGCATTCTGTTCCTCTAGGTGGCGTTGCTGTAGCAGTCTTCGATAACATGGTGTTATTAAATTTTTGGTGTGTGAGAAGGATTCTGTTGGAAACATCCATAAGCAGCTACTGAGATCTATGGGTAATAAAATGCTGTCGACCGCAGCACAGTTGGTTGTTGGCACAAACGGATAACTTCCCATGAAGACATAGATATGATGATTTGTTTGTTCCGTCACCACCAAATACAGAGGATGCGGAAAGGTCAGGGAATGACCACCGCATATCCCGGAGCAATATGGCCTTAGTTGCTAATGCTCCTAAAAACCAAATAACAAACAAACAAACAATTTGTTTGTTGCATCAGACGGTCAATTAGACCGTTTTGTTGGATGAAAAATCCTTGGATTAATCGACTGAAAAGCAGTAATTCCTTTACACTGTGGGAAAAAATAAATAAAACAAAAACTACTTCCATGTAGATTGGACTCGAACCAGACTTTTTCCATTCGGCATGGGAAAACAGGGGTCGTATAAGTAACACTGCTGTAGCTACTGTTGGCACTTACTGCATTTACTGGCAGGAATCTGCAAAAAAGCCATATATATAGTTTACACTACCCTCCAAAAAAATGATGCTGATGGATTTGAAATGACTCCACACACTGTCATAGTCATTTTTTTTAAAATCATTAATACTGAAGAGTAAACTATACAGGAGAGGATTAAAATGGAACAGCAGATCCTAAGAACTTTCCATAACTGCCGCTAGAGGCGCTTTCCCTGATCGCTACTGAGCAGACTCTGCGTGCACATTCCAGTACTTGTCGAGCTAGTGTTGCGTGAAGGAGTTTTTTTAGCCGCGTGTCACTGACCATCGTTTTGAAGCAAGCATCATGCCGGACATACAGATTGAACAGCAACATGTGATTCGTTATTGTGTCAGACGGGGTTTAAATGTATCGGAAAGAGTTAAAGAGATGAATGGAGCATATGCTAATGAGTCTTGGTAGGAGGCCATTTCTGATGACTAATATTATGCACGCAGTGATCACTGCCATAGCTGCCGAGATTCTGCCACATCCTCCATGTTCACCAGACTTATCCCCGTGCGAGTTCTTTCTGTTTCCAGAAAGCTCTGAGAGGCAAGCATTTCGCGTCTAACACAACGATTCTTGCAGAACCAGCACTTCGAAGTGTAAAGTTCAAGGGAGTGTATTTCGAGGACAAACCTACAGAAGATTCAGATGATGACAATTAAGATAAGATCTTGCACCAGTCAGCGAATTAAATAATCACCCACTTCTAAATTTTTGAGTACTGTCTTAGGACTGCATCAGGTATTTACAGCTTTGTTTCCCTAAACGAAATGGACAGTTTCGTATGTGTACAAAGATGGTATTAATTGGAAGAGTATTTTACAAAGGATCATCTCCAAGTGATAAAAAAGAAAGAAAAAGAGAAAGCAAAGCCTGTTTTCATGCTCGCGTAGATCTTTCTAATGGTGTTTGCAATTCTATTATTATTCTTACTAATTAAACTAATTAAGGGTGGATTCGAAGCGAGTTTTCTGTTTCCTGGAGCGTCGATTTTCCAACTGTGGCGTCCTTCACCTGATGGTCAATTAAGGACAGGACACTCATTTCTGCACTTTGTTGGGTGTGATTTGAATCTTTTATTTCGGCTAACAATGGAAAATCCTTTGAAGTGCGGCTTTGATAAGAAAAAAAAATTGTTTGTTGGGCACATCACAATGAATGAAGTGATGCGCACATCAAATAGAGAAATGAAACAAGTTCTTTCTTTCTTTCTTTCTTTTTTTATCCTAAGGTGGGTGGACGAGGGAGAACGTCTCTTGGAGTGTCACGCATGCTAAGAAAGAAAAACATCGTTTCTGTAGAGGCAGAACTCTCTCTATAGACGAAGGAAGAAGGAAAGAAAAAGGAATTTCTTTTGTTAGGCTGGTGTGAATTCAATAATGTTGTGGCGGACTTACCTATCCATTTCAAGGGATCCAACTTGGAAAGAGAGAAACGTGAGTTGAATTATATCACCATATTCTTTGCCAGGTGCTGCGAAGGTGATTTTGCAAACGAACGGCAGATGGCGCTGAAAGGGCTCGGTGATACGTAACGGATATTTGATGCTGACTTCCCCGTGGAATGTTCTGTTGCAGTCTGAAAATAAACAAACGCCACACTTAATCATAACACCGAAAATTTTGCGCGATTAATTCATAAATATATCTGATGAAGACTGTTAGAATTATCGAAACGTTTAGATATTGCTAGGCATAATTTATATATATCTGATAAAGACTTTTATAGAATTCTCGAAACGTTAGATCTTATCGTGCAATTTATATATATCTGATGAAGATTCTTTTAGAATTATCAAAACGTTTGGTACTATTGTGTATAATTTATAGATATCTGATCTGATGAAGACTTTTTTTTTTAGCATTCTCGAAACGTTTCACTATTGTGTGTTATTTATATACAGTACATCTAATGAAGACTCTTTTAGAATTATCGATTATGTGTTGTTGTGTGTAATTTATAGATACCTGATGAAGACACTTTTCGAATTATCGAAACGTTATGTACTATTGTGCGTAATTTATAGATACAGGGTCGCGTTAACGCTGTGGCCAAATCGGCCATGGCCGGGAGCTCACCCGAAGTTGGGCCTTATTTTCAGTGTAAAAATGTTTTCTAAAGTAGCGATAAAAATATAATAATATTTTTTATGGATGACGTAAAAATATGTATCCATGTCTGGATGAATAAAACAATTTAGTAATATAATATAATATAATATTTATATTTATATTATTTATATAATAATATAAAAATAAAAACCTATGTAGTATTTGTAATTCCGAACCTGCATATATATCTGATGAAGACTCTTTTAGAATTATCGAAACGTTATGCACTACTGTGTGTAATTTATGGATATCTGATGAAGACATAATTATCGAAACGTTAGATATTGCTGAGTATAATTTATACGTCTCTGATAAAGACTTTTTTAGAATAAAAACTTAATTTAATTTAAACGTTTATAAATGTTTAAATCAAATTAAGTTTATAAATGTTTATAAATTTATATATATAACTGATGAAGACTATTTTAGAATTATCGAAACGTGATGTACGTTATAAAACATTACAAAACGTTATAAATTGTGTGCCGATTTATAGATATTTGATGAAGACTATTTTAGAATGATCGAAATGTTAGATGAGATGTTATTTTTGCACTATATAAGCTCGGAAACTATTTTTCGAGCTTATGTAGTGCATAAAGGAAATGGAAATGTATACCATTAATGATTTTTTCCCTTCGGGGCCAGTTTCGCTTATACATTTAGGAAAATTCGTTCGCGAGAAACAGTTCTGGCATGCAGTACATGCCAGCAGTGAAGGATTTAGCAAATACGCGCCAATAAACTGCGTACAACTGTCAAAAGTTTTGTCGGGATATTAAGATAAGTACCCGTGTACCGATCGCCTTTCTCCCTACGCGAATGGCGGCAAAAAACAGGCAGTAATGAGAACCCTTAGCATGTGACTGTGTAACAAGGGCAGAAGTGAATTGTTCAACTGAGCGAGAGAAGGAACGGCGAGGTGGTTATGCAAACCAGTGGAGCGTAGACTTCAAAAAGAACTCCAGCACTCATTATAGTAATGGCGTCTCTTGTTAGGGTGAGGAGGACTATTGCGGAGTATGATATCAATGGATATAGTTAGACAAACTGTAATCACGCGAATCTATCATGCAGCTATGATCGCATCTCTTCCATTAGGAGGGATACTCAAAGGCAAAGATCACTAACGTCGTTGTCACAGGAACTCAAAACTTGCAGTTAATTCTAGTTCCCATTATAGCGGCTGTTTGTTTCCACCCTGAAAGATCTCGGAAACGAACACCAGGTGGCGTTATTAACGGAAGATTCGTCGAATTAAACTCTTATTTGCGCGCTTTAGATAATGATTATTTCGAAGATGAAGGCCAGGTAGAACGCTAGGCATACATTATGAGGGTTCCTTTCCTGATAGTGCAGGGGGTTCGGTATGGTAGATTATCCAATAAATTCCGTACCCATCACCTATTTGTTTGACCACTATTTAACGGATATAGAAAGTTATACCATAAAAGGTTGTTAAAGTCAGCTGACCTTCGTGGAAAAGGAAGGAGGGTGTCCACATTTATTATTAGCGTTGCTTTGTTGACCAACATAAGCCTAAGGGTATTCAGAAGTGCTGTTCGTCGAGAGAACGGGCGAAGTGCTCTCTGCTGTAGGGGCTGGTAAGAGTGTGCGTTGAAAATTCCTTGTTACTGAAGATCCTCTCCAGAGATAATTTGGTTTTCTTCTGTTGAGAAACTATAGAGAGGCCAATTATTTCCTCCTTTCTATCGAGGTCCCTGGAATTCTGTCTTAATACTAACTAGTTTTTCGTTATCTTGCGAAGTTCTCTGTTACCTCTGTTTCTATTAGTGTATGCGTGTATCTATTCTTATCTTTACTGCAATCGCTCCTCTCTGAATTGTGTCGTAGTAAATAACCGAAAAAATACATAAACTCCGAGCAGGGCGTTCGGCTACATTTATTTATCTTCAAACTTAATTTAGCTGGTCTAAATTGGCTGGAATATCTCGAACTGCACCCTCTAATAGTCTCAAATTGGATAACGCGCAACCGGAATTAATTTTTACAGTCCAATTGTTCGTAATAAGAGCGAGTCACCTCGTGAGGATGACGCACGCCGGATAATTTCATCATCTCTGTAGAGTGATTAATCCTCAGAGCACAGTTGGGGAGAGATAAAGGTATTATGGCGGGTCTCGAGAGATCTGGACGGAGAAATAACATCAAAACCACTCTTTTATTACAGGTAGGGTGTTTGCGCGAATCTCAACTGGGAGAGTAGTGTTGATAAAATGCAGAGGAAACCGCCAACATCCCACAAGATAATCTTTAACTGAAGCAACGTGGCCTGGAAAAAAATTATATTTGCAGATTATGGCATGAATTACCCAATTAGCTTTCTTAATTAACTTAATCCGGCGTCTTGTGTGGACTCCTGTGAGGTTGCCATGGTAGCAACGCCCATTAGTGGTATCTTAGTTACACACGAACTGTCTTTTTTGGTATCTCTTTTCTTAAGAACGTACAGAGAAGTTTGGAGCGAATTTCTCTCAAAAGAAAAGCTGTCAAAACAAACCAACAATGCCCAGTTTTTATTTCGGGTTCTCTCTTCCTTCTCTGTATCCTTTTGATATTTCTTTTCAAACTCAACTGGTACGCGGAGGGATGGAAAAAAAGAAAGGGAACATGAAGTGATTGTAAGATTGGCAGTTTTTCTGCTTCCACAGGGACATAAACGTGGTGAGCAGCAGAACGCCACTGGTTCCTTATAAGAAATGAAACAAATCTAAAGAGATGCGATCGAATTACTTGAGCAAGACACGAATGTCTTGTATTTTTTTTTTTACTTATAAACAAGCTAAAAAAACTGCTATTAAAAATGGAAATTGACCCGCAAAGTCTAAATAAATTTGTCGTTTCAAACTAAGTTGTAGCCACCCGGGGATGCTTTCATAGCAAGAAATATTTAATGGAAAGTCGCTGATTTGTACAAAGTTGCACCAAGTGGAGACGTTGCAATTTACAAAGTATCTTTTCCTTTTTTACAAAGTAGCAAAACTGCTAAAAAATGTGATCAGAGGCTCACTGAATCCCTGCTGCTTGCGAACTCTCTTCGATTAACCACGGATCACAGGGGATGGATTTTTAATTCTCAATTACTGATACTGCCAGCGATACGAGATGTAGAAATGAAAATAAGACGCAACAGAATTTTTTTAAGGGACTGGCGAATTCAAAGGGGATTTTTTTCCCTAATTAAAGCGCGCATATACGATACAAACAACGGAAAAAGTAAAATTTTTCATTACTGGAGCGTAGAAATTCAAATATTTATTATAATAATTTCTGATAGCTTTGAAATATAATTGGACATTCCTTCTAGGAGTTTTAAATAGGTATATTTTCTTATTTTGATTACTTTTTTTAAAAGTAAAACTTGCCTATTAGTTTTTGGAATAATTTGGAACGCCTCCAGAATTCCACTATGTTTAAAAAAGATGGAAAAGAACTCGCCCGAGTCTTCTTTAAAAACATATCCTTAAATGCTACTCTACTCTTTTAGTATTTTTAATTCCAATTTTTAAAAATTTGCATACGTCTCTGATAACTGACACTGTTTTTATTTGTTTTAACTACAAAGGCAGCATATATAGGGCCCTCGTGGATAGCACAGTTGGTAGGATCAACGTCCTCCCCAAACCGAGTGGAAAAGACCTGAGTTCCAGTCTCGTAGATCACAGGAGGAATTTTTCTGGGCCTTTTTTCACAACGTGGCTGAGTTAGTCGGTCTCAAGCGAGAGTGGGGTGGTTTTTTTCTACCAGAAACTCTGGTTTTTCATCCACCAAACAGAAAATCCACCTCGGAATAATATGGCACTATAGGATCCGGAATCTATAATCATTTATCGTAGGATCACAATACTTTTGTTAACGCAGTGTATAAAAGTCATTCTTCCCAACTAAGAGTTTCCAGATATTGTTAATATTATTAATATATAAGATTATCTTAATATCCACTTTACTGAAATGAGGAATTTCTCGTGAATTCGATTTCCTCGAATTAAGACTCGAACAGTATTGGTAGACTGCGCAAATTACAGAAGTTGACACGAATAAGATGCACGCGCTATTAAGGACGAGTTACGATTCGCACGAAGTTTTCTAAAATGGCAACTGGAGGTAATTAAGTAGGCTCGAATAAGTGCACCTGCGATAGGCACGTAAATGTCAAAGAGAAGCCTTCCGATGTATTGTTAGTAGGCAACCAACACGGAGGCCACAACAGATGGAACAAATTTCTCTAACTGCATTTTGGGATTCCGAAAAGATATTTGCAGACCCACCGAGTAATTGAATATCAAAAAGGCTGTCTCGAGTGTCCCATTTTGCGTTCTGAATATCTTTTCAATCTGCCGCGAATGTTTTCATTAAAATAATGGCAGTTCTTTGTAAATCTTTAGCGCTTATTGTTCATAAGAGATTCCGTTTATTTCTTGGGTCGATGTCGATGGTTTGTTACGTTTTCTTTCTGCAATTTCACTTCCAAATCACATATCTGATTTTAATGTTTTTATTTAAAAAATTTAGGCGTTTTATAAGTCCTGCTAATGAACACAAAAGAAGTGTCAACACTAAATTGCGTAGGTTCTGGACGATAGCCTAATTTTTGGGAGAGAAAAAAAACCACGGCACACTCTCCTAAGACCGACAAACTCATCCACGCTGTGAAAAAGACCCATGAAAATTCGTGTCATTGACAGAACTTAAACTCAGTTTTCTTATGATGCAATAAAGCATTCTCATATCACCCGTCCATCCTCTCCAATAGTTCATCTTCCTATGATTCAACTAATCCACTTCCACAACAACAACAAATGGAAGTTTGTTCCAAAATCAACCATCCTCTGGCTGAAGGCAACACTTTGCACATCTATCCTGCAACCATCCTTCCTCAATTTGAATTTATGTTCCTTCATGTGAGTACTCTGAAAAAGAGCAAGAATGCCATCAGCATCGAGCTTGCTCAATCTATCAAAAGCCTTAAACATCTCAATCAGATCTCGCAGGGTGCCTGTCTAGTCTCCAGACGCTGCAATTTACAGAGCTGAAGCTTATCTTGGTAAGAGCACCTTTCAGTTCTCCTCACCAATCTCGTTGCTTTTCTCTAAATCTGTTCCAGCCCATCTACATCCTAAAAAGATGTTCATCTGCTTTAACGGTTGCAGAGAGAGAGACTATAGATCCGCAGGTCTTCACATTTGGATGTAAATTCAATTATACCCAAAAAGGGGACAGCTATGTGCATCCGTCTATTAATAATGTTAATGAGATCGTCTTTAGAATCAAAAATTATTCCCTTTGACTGGTTAAGTGCCGATGCCTCTCCAGTCCATACAGGAAAGGCCAAAGAAGTGCTTGCCAATTCCATAATCTTACCAACCACAGAGTCAAACTCATACTGTAAGTGGTTGTATGATTACGGAAACTATGGAATATAAGGTCATCTGGACAAAATTGAAATTGTGATGTGTTGCACATGGTTTAGTGAGGGGAGATCTTGTCTGACAATCTGGTAAATGACTATGGCAAGTTCATAAAGCAGATGGATATCAGAAAATAAACTTTGACATTCTCGTATATCTGGATTTTAGTAAGTTTTCGATACAGGTCCTCACAAGAGGTTATAGTATAAATTTGAGCAATTTAGATAACAGGGAAGCTCCATCACTGGATTAGGGGTTGGTTGAAGGACAGGAGACAAAGGGTTGCCAAAATGGGAATTCGTCAGAATGGATGGGAGTCAAGTTGGGTCGTCAGAGTTCGGTGCTCGGACCTCTCTTGTTTCTTACTTTCTTAAATGATATTGATGAAGGAATGCAACTAAAGCTGTCAAAGTTTATTGACAGCTCAGATGGTAGTTAGCGATTATAATTAGACTACGCTGCTTTAAAAAGTAATATTCTTCCTTCAGAACATTAGTGTAAGTTGCCTGCAAGGGAGGCTGAGGTGGAACGTTTGGAAAAGAAAAGTGGAACAGGCAAATAATTCAAATGTATTTCCTTAAAGTAATGTGTACAGGGTGCTCCTCCTCCCCGAAGGTTAGTGAGAGGAATTATTTCCTGTTACTTATAGTTTCCTTTTTTTTCCCTTCTGGATCACCTTTTATCCATTTTTCCGATGAATGCAAGGCTGAAGATTAGTTTTAAACGCTCCACTTCAATTCAGAAACCACATTGGGTTCGTTAACGTCATTAAAAGCAATATTATTTATAAGGGGGATATTTCTAAAAAAAAAACGTTGAATCACATAGCACGTAGACTTCATTTTATCCGTCCCTTGAACAATTTTTCGAATCCTTTAAATGTATTCAAACTACCCACTTCGACATCAGGTGCAATTTTACTTAGGTAATCAATTAGTCTCTCGCTGAAAGAAAACTTCTGCACGCCTGTTTCACAACAAACCTTTCTCAATTTAAATGTATATCCCCCCCCCCGTGTGCGTTTTCCGAGAAACAGTAGGGATGCCATCAGCATTTAGTTTATTCGATCCATTTTAAAGACTTAAACACTTCAACTTCGCTTCACCTACTTTCCAGACACTGCAAGTTTCAGAACCTGCTCTCTTCACTCCTTTTCCACCCCAAACTAATCATGTTGCTCTTCTTTGTGCCCTCTCCAACATACCTATTGTATTATAGGATAAAATTCTAATATATCGATATATTGTGACCAGTTTTACATCAGGATATTTGTCAGCTGCTGTATTTTGGTCGATGGAGAGCTGCGAAGCCGAATTGTCTTTTCAATGTATCCAAGACATTCTCAGTTGGATTTATATGTGGAGAATTAGCGATGGCAGATGTTGGAAATCGTGGGAATGTTTCTGAAACTATTCAGACATTTTTTTCATGGTGGACAGTTGCTTTGTCGTCTTGAAAGAATTCATTGCAATCCGAGTAAAAAATAAAGGATTTGCAAGGGTGAAGTTGGTCCGATACTCCAGAAAGGTTTTCCTTCTAACGTTATGAGTGGATGACCAATCCATTTTCAAAGAGAAAATACATTTGCAATGCTGAAGTCGTTAACAAAGATATTGAAGAAAAGGAAACCGAGGGAGGACCCTTGTGGGACTCCATTCTGGGGAGAAATTAGAAGAATCCAGAAAAATTGGAAATTAATTTTCCAATGAAGAATTTAGCAATTCTCTTCTCAGTATGGTTCTCCCGAACTGTAGATGGAGAGTCATCTGTAGATGACTCTCCATCTACAATTCGGATGTACTACAGATGACTCTCCATCACTGATGGGATTTTAAAATCAAAGTAGAGTCAAACACTACAGAACTCTTCCAATTTATGTGCATTAGAAACAAGACCATTTTCTACATTCTCAGTACTCTTAGCTCTACGATGGTTTCAAATTTGTTGCCGCTGTTCTACTCATTAGCCAGGAGCGAGGAAGGTGCCATGGAAGCCGACAAGAAAACGAGAAATTATGATTTGTAATGTTCAAGTATGACTCAGAAGACGGTAACTTAGTACAAACGTAAGCTCCATTTGTTTACAAATGTTTACACAACCAGGGAAACCATTTAGGGCGCTGCTTCCATAACGTAAATAGAGACTTAATCATATAATCATAAAGTTGTTATTCAGCGTGCACCACGACCACACGCCCAAATAGATTGGCTCTGGCTTAGCACTTAGGCTGCGCTTTCGTCAAGAAAGATTAGGTTATATCCACAGCCTGCTTGCTTATAATTTGATCATAGTCACGGCCTTAAAGCCGTAAAGTCTGAAGACAACGCAGGTCATTAAGGCACGTAACTCTTGTTCTACCTCCAGGGTTCAAAGCCAAGCTATAACTATAATTTAAGCCTGAAAAAGTCCTTAAAATCAAAATAAATTAGATGAACCCAGTTAAAGAAAACCAAAGTCACTGCAGCATGATATTATGGCAGGAATTCCATTTGCAATTAATACCTTTCCAACTCAACAGAAAATAAGGTTGTAATAAGGGCAAAATGGTTGTCCTACTAGACATTGAATAAAGTTTTCTAATGTTTCTAAAGGTTTCTAATTTTTTTTTTCTAATTCTAATTCATTTTACAAATCTTGGACACTCATAAATCCATGATGGTCTTTCTTATTGATGAAACTAAAAAATACCATGTCTGAAAACGTCCAACTTCGTGATATAAATCTTACACTTCAGCCAACCGCTGCTCCTGTAGCAGAAGCCATTGACACATCTATTGTAACGCAACCTCTATACCTTTCAATATAAGCTTCGATTACCAATCAGTCTCAGAAAACGTCTAAGGATGGCAATCGAACTTTAAATCCATTCCTAGAAGATGTCGTTTCCTCTAGGCAGCAAGCAGATCACATCAGGAGACAACAAAATCAAACTGCCTCTAATCAGACAGGTAGACATCGATATCCTCCTCGCGTTGTGGGAGCAGCTACCAACTCTACAATCTGACCAGTCCGCAGAAGTAAAAGTTCAACCAAAGGAATTTTCATCTCGAGACTCGAACTCCTACTGTGTGATATAGAAGTAGAGGAGCATATCAGAACTCAACTGCAGATAGAAGCAATAGTAATAAAAAAATTCTAAGCACGATTCGTACAGCTCTTTCTATATTCACATTCAGCAAACAGACTTTGATCAATTACTGAAGGATCACTGTTGGCCTGTGGGGCCATTATTCGGCCTTTCTATGGACGACCCCCTCTCCCTCGTTCCAAGTCATCAACCAATGACTTAGCTATCGAAACAAGTGATCATGAATGGCAATTCGTGCATTTTTCAGAGATTCCGGAATCAATGTCTACAAATGATTCATCTTTCTGTCTTGCCACTTGCCAAAAATTAAGCCAAACAACCTTACTGAAACATCAAAAGATGCAATTGATAAACCTCAGTAAAAACCATCAGGTCATTCAGACCTGATGGTTTTTACTGACATCTGGTTCCTCTCTCCTGAAGTTTCAATCTGAATTCCAGGCTGTTCTATCTTTCACAGTTACAGATGTGATTCAAAAGGTGGTGGAGTTGCTATTTATGTTCACAATCATCTGCGATGCTTTGCCTTTCCTATCTGAAATCTGCCTGATCAAGCTTCTGAATTCTCTTTTATCAGCATTTCCTCTTTGGCGATCTGGTGTCTATACCGACCTCCCTCAGCTTCCTTGTAACTTGTGACAATACTCTATCTCACTTCACAAGCAAATCCTTTAGTCTTCTACTGATTGGAGACTTCAATATTAAAATTCTTCAAAGCTCTTCCTCTCAAGTGCAAGACTCCTAGATGTCATTACTTCTAATGGTTTCTCTCTTCTTACTGATGGAGATATCCCAACTGGAATGGGAGAGTCCCACAATTTCTTTCTTGACTTCCCAATTGGGTAATTCCAAGAGGAAAAATATGCCCGTTCATTTCAAAACAAAATTCGTGACATGTTGAAGAAAAGGGACAAACTCCCAAGAATTGCTAGAGCAACTCGAATCGAGGCAGATAAAAATAAATACACAACGAAACAAAGTCACCGACTGCCTTCGGTCAGACAAAATAAAACACTTTAGTTCCCAACTTAGAGGCATCATAACAAGCAAAGAAAAATGGACAATTTTAGATAAGTTATTACCTGGAAGGAAACTGAAATGGAGAGCTACATTGGAGATGTAGTTGAGAACGAGGTACTCATTTCAGATGACCAGAAAAAAGAATCAGCTTTCTATAACCACTTTATCCCAAGTGTAAATAACCTTTCTCAAAAGAAGAACATGACTCTAGAGACAACGAAACGAAAGAATCTGTTAAGTACTCAATCAGAAATTCTTTTTTTCTCGATTCGCTCTCGGATTTAGATATATTAGAAGCAGGACATCAATTGAAAGAAAAGGGAGACCCTAGCTTTGATGGAATATCTCCTTTTCTGCTGAAAAAGGTCCTATCTCAATTTTTATACCATTGAAGTATATATTCAATCTCTCCTTGTGGCATCGTCAGCATGTGTCATCGGACACTCCGGGCTCCTTGCCGATGTATTGTCTATAGTTTCTGGTGTTCATTACTTGGTCTTGGATGGTGAGCATGAATCCTTCAGTCTTAGGGATAAAACGTCCCACTCGTCCCATTGGAAGCAATTTTATCTATATAGTCTTGATGGAGGTCATTGTAGTGTCTGCCATGGAATGTCTTCTTTGTCCATCTTTCTAGCTTCGTTTGTGCCGTCTGGGCGAGAGGGGACTCCTCCCTTAGGTCGAGTGGGGTATACCGCTTGTCTGTCTTCCTCATCGTCTGGTAGAGCGCTGCTATGTTTTTTCTGGAAGTAATCCTTCTTCAGGTTCGCAATCGCTGTTTTCTGTTGCTCGGTGAGGTCTATCAGGCCCTTCCTCCTTCTTTCCAAGTTATTGCTAGTCTCTCCACTGCTGACGTCAGGTGGTGTTGGCGGCTCTTGGTCATCATAGTCCTTGTCTTTCTCATGATATCTCGTGAACAAGGACGGTCAGAAGAAGAGCGCGACCTACCAGAATGTGGGCCTAGACAACAGTAAAAGAATTGGGCGAATAAAGATGAAGAAAGAGAAATAAAAGATGATTGGTCAAGAAAAGGGGAGGGGGGAAGAGGGATGAACAAAAGGGAGATACAGGAGTGAAAGAAAAAAGTCCGAGGGAATCGTGGGAGAGTCAGACAGAATCGCTGGAGAGCGAGAGAGAATGGCAGTTAATAATGTGAGATGTAGAAAAGCAATCTTAGCTTTAAGAAGCAATTTAAGATCGATGCGCAATCCCTTTTGTGTGAGTAAACATTAAATATTTATAATTAATCAATTTACTTGTACATGACTCCTTGTAATCTTGTTTTATTACTTGGATATTTAATACCAAAGGGGTGTTTTCTTCGGATATAGTCACGTGTTGACCATCTCTTCATAATCCTCTTGATTAGTAGCTCGAACGGGTCATGTTCTCTGTGGATCCTGTATGCTAAGCGTTTGTATCAGTAAACATTGAGCCTGAGTACGCACGAGTACACAAACATTAAGTATGTACACTTAACTTGTATTTAACTTCTTGTATGATTACGTTAAGTACGCGTTCTGTTCAAAATGGTGCCAATCAAAAGGGGACAGATGAGTGGACCCATCTTTGTTGCAACATAAAATTTTAGATGTAGAAGAAGAGAATTCATAACAACCTTGTATATTTAAACCGAGCAACTTTCTTCAGTTTTATGTATTTATATTTTAATCTACACTGTACCCAAAAAGTTAATTAGCGTTTTAACTGTATATTTGTTAAGTTCTTTCCAGCATGAGGCTGGAGAAAAGCTATTAAAACAATAACATCTCCAGACACTTCAGAAAGTTAGACGTAAGAAGAATTCTCGAGTTGCGAAGAGAAAAGATGGCCTCGTTGAAGAGCAAAGTTCACAAAGAGATAAAGTCGACTCATTACTACCACACTAATTAAAGAATGTGGACAATGAACTCGTCTTTTCTCTGCCTTCCCAACATACCATCTTCGGATCTCCAACTCCGTATCCTGTTTGCGTTATCTCTCCAAGAAGTTTTAAGAAAAGAGCTTTACCGTGACCAAAGTGTTACAAACTCAGAAATTCTAAGTATTCATCCAGTTTTAATGAACTGCAATCTTGGCAATCCCTCAAATATCTCTTCGGGAGGATTAGTATTAGTTATATAATGCAAGGAAGCCACAGGCTATTGCGCTGACAAAAACACCAAGAAGATAAGAAAATACAAAATATATTCTTCCCTCCTCAAGTAGGTATCCAGTTGACCTTCGAATTTATTGAAACTGTCAGCCTCAGCTACCTAAGAATACAACTGGTTCCAGTAAAGGGGACAGTAATCAATGACTCGCTGACTAAAAGAAAACTTCCTACAATCCAATCTAAACCTCAAGCCCTGTAATTTGAATTCATGATCCCTAGTTTGGGAATTGTTCAGAACAATGAGAATTCCGCCTTCATTCATTTTACTAATGCTCTCAGAGCCTTATAAACCTCAATCAGGTCACCTTTGAGGTGTCTGGTTGCCAAGCTCTGTGGCCCACATAATCGGAGTCTTTCCTTGTACGGTCGTCCTTTTGCCGATCTCACTATTTGAGTTTGCCTTTCAAGAAGCTCGATGCCTTTTTCAGATAAGGTCTCCGTACTTGAACACAGTGTCCCAAATACGGTTGGTACTGATCATTAACAACCCGCCCAACCTTTACATCATCTGCAAATTTTGCCATCACGCCCTTTGTCCTTTTGTCGATGTCGCTAATGAAAATGAGAAACGACACTGGTCCAAGGACCCTTTGGGACCCTTCTCTGACGTTACACCAATCTGAAGAATATCCATTGAAATGCCTTGCTAACATCCAGTTAAACTATGTCGAAATTGTTCCCTACATCCAACTCATGAGTAACTGTGCCAAGAATGTCAGTCAGAAGTAAATGTCTCTGGATTGCACTCTTAACCATTGTCTCTAGGATGGATTTTTCCTACCACTGAAGTCAGACAAAAGGCTCTGGAGTTAACTCCACTCGTCACTTCATCTTCAAATCGCCTTTATGTATTGGCCCCATACTGGCACTTCTACAATCCAAAGGAGCCGCTCCCGATGACCTCATGATTAACCTCAATGGTTCAATACCCTCTCTTCCTAATTGAACAGGCATTGAACACGTACTTTAAAGGTTTCATGGACTATTATCACAAGAAAATTGATAAAAAGCCCGATACTTTTTGTCATAGGCTGTTTGCGTCATCTGAATGTTTCCAGACCATCAATAACATTGTCGATCCAAAATTTCCTGAAACACAAATCCCATCCCATAGAAAATGAAGAATGAATATTCTCCTCAAAATAATCACAAATGTAAAAACTCTCGCTTCTACTTCATATTTATCTAACGTGATCTATCTGTTAATCACATGAAGAAGAACACGCAAAAGTTCGTCTCGAAACGTAGAGTTAGAAACTATTTAATAAATCTCACTACTCATACCACATATCTTCCGAAATATAAATATACGTTTATACTGATCCACTTAAAAGATTGTGTTGTTTCTCCATGAGAAAATAGTCCCATCAAATATAAAATCGTACTACTGAAAATATTCACAGTTAATAAAAAAGGGGTCGCAAGTTCTGGACATCGAAATTGAAATTAGTTGTTTCAAAGAGACATTGGTGGGTGGGGGGGGGGGAGGTTGTCTTAGTGGCTGACGCAAACTGAAAAGAATCAACTCGACTGAAAGCTTGTTGTTAAAGTCAAGATGATGGCATTAAAAGGGCTAGGGGCTGTCCAAAATGTCAAAAAACAATAAAGAGTTTTAATTAAAGTTGGAGATTGATGCAGCAGGTCATGCAGTCAGGAGAAAACGCGAGATTTAATGAACTTGATTCGACAGTTGCCGTTAAAGTCCCAACTGCGGGTCGATTAACTTAGCGTGGACGCGTGAGGGATGCGCGAGGCCTTGGCGTGTACCTGAAAATTAGCCCTATGAAACCATGCGACGTTATTAGAGAGCCTCCCTTAGCTTCCGGGTTGGCTGCCACTTAAAGAGCAAAATGCTGTCTCGCGATCCATTGTCAAAACTGCTCGGTCCCAGGCGAAGCCCCAAATTATTGAGTGACGCGAACATCACAATCCACTATTTGCGCGGCCCTCGAGGGCCTCAACTTACTTGTGCATCCAACGAACTCGTCGCTCCGATCACCGCAATCGTCAGTTCCGTCGCAAAAGCGGCTGACGCTGACGCAATGGCCGTTGCTGCAAGCGAACTCCGACAGACGACACAGAGCTAGTGACAGAGGACACGAGGTGAACATCCAAGAGACGACGAAGGTCACAAGAGACAAGACCGATGGAGAGGACATCCATCCCATCGTCTCCCTGTTGCCTGTCTATGACGCAGGCATTAGAATCATGTCTTTCCTCCGGTAGATGGCGCTAACGACCACAATCGCTTCATTCTGGAAATAGAAAAGAAAGAAATGGTAAATACGCCTCATTCTTTCCACGAACGTGCATTAAAATACTTTTTATACACACAGGGGCAGATAAAAATGCAACACTTGAAATTGTCAGGTGTGTCTATTATTTTTGATATGCAGTGTATAGGCAATTGCTGTCTTTGCTGTTTTGATTGCTATGTACAGCATATATATTGATTTCATTTTATTCATTAATTATTATTATTTTTTTTTTTTTGGTACTAATGAGGCCCTGAATTATATGCGAAGATAAATATACACCACCCTATAAAATGTATGCGGACACGAAAGCCGAGACCATAGAACTCCATAAGTAGAATGTACGCACAGTCTTCAATCTCTGTTGATGCCTTGAACTCCTGCTTGGTGGTTTACAAGGATGTCTGAGTCGTACTTTTAGGTGTACCCTCAGGTTGGGTGGAATGAGGTTCCCTGCACTTTTTTGTGTTTTTCTGGATGGTAGTGGTATCCTTCCTATTTCACTGCTATCACGCGCAGCACACTGGATATAATGACCATCCCCCACACTGGATGGAAAACGACCAGGTTTCACCCGTCTATGAAATGAGGAATTTGTTTGGTGTTTTTTTACAACATGGCTGAGTTCATTAGTCTTAGGTGAGGGGTGCATGGTGACGGGTGAGGGGTGCATGGTGACGGGTGAGGGGTTTAAAACCAAATCATTACCAAAACTTTAAAACCAAAAACTTTAAACGAAAAAAAAAAACTTTAAACCAAAACATTAACAAAACGACCACATAAACAAAACTTACAGAATAAACAAAATGTTATTTTAGCCAGTGAGTTATATTATAGATTACTGGAATAAGTTACCTGCATGGGTGGTAGAGGCTGACAGTTTGGGAAAATTCAAAGGTCAGCTGGATAAAACCTAAGGGAGGAGGGAAATGAATAGGTTGTCTGTTTCCTTTTCTCTTATTAATATTATTTATTTTTTAAAAAAATTCTTCTTGTTATTATTTATTTTATTATTTCTTTTTTTTTTTTTTTTTTTTGGCTGGTGCAGCAGCATAAGCCATAGGCTTCCTTGAACCATGTGACCATCGCTAATACTAGAACGTACAGACCGCATAAACAAAATTACAGATCACATAAAAAAACTTACCAAAACAAAACAAACCGAAACCTTAAAGCCAAAAAAAAAAAAAAAAAAGAAAAAAAAAAAAAAAGAAACTTTAAACAAAACAAAAAAGAACTTTAAACCAAAAAAACAACGAAAAAGAACTTTAAACACAAAATATTACCAAAACAAAACGTAAACAACTTACAGACCACATGAACAAAACTTTCAGGCATATAAACAAAACTTACGAAAACGAACAAAACATTACCAAAACCGTAAAACAAAAAGAACACTTTAAATAAAAAAAAAACAAAAAAAAAAATCTTCAAACCAGGAAAACAGCAAAAAGGAACTTTACACCAAAACATAACTTAACAAAACCACATAAACGAAACTTAGAGAATAAGCAAAACTTAGACATAACACGCAGTCACCTCGGCCTTAGCGTTTTTGTTTAAACGACGTATTTTGAAGAAGCAGTCTAGAAGTATATAAGCGCGCCTATTATTTCCGATACGCAGTGTAGATACGGCAACTATTTCTATAAATATTAAAAAAAGCCATTTGGATTACATTCTGCGCAAACTTAGGCTTAGCAATTTCAGTAATTTCAATGCGCTGTACGAGTACAAAACTCGAAACATGTGCCTCGATTATTTATAACTTTTCCTCCTCCCCCTGCCTCCCACTACGAAAGCGAGTTTTTGCGGGGATAACGAGATTACTTACTCCACCGTTACGTCTACGACTCATTTGGCGTCTCGCCGTGTTACGCGGCTTTGATTTGAGAATCAGCAACGCAAAATGAGATGGATGTAAGGTTTATCCTCCTTACGTTTTTAGAGAGAGTGAAAGAGAAGGAGAATTGCTTTCTCTATCTCATCCGCATTTAATTATGCAGCCGAAGAATCAGGATTTGGAAGAGTCCATCGGAATTATGATGGAGTTTGTACAAACTATAATTTCCATCAATTCGCATTTAGAAGAAAGGATCTCCGAATGGACCAAAGGAAAATGAGGCTCTCTCTCTTTCCCTCTCTCTATCTCTCTCTCTCTCTCTCTACCTGGAAGAAGCAATATCTGCGAGCAGCGGACTAATTGTACGTAATGTTTCTCCAACATGTCGCCTGTTTCCATGGTAGCGCAGGCATATTTGAGCCGCATCATTCGTCCATGGTTCAACAGCGCACGGTGCTATATTTATGACTTCTTAGAGGAGGGAGGGATGGAGGAAGGGAGCTGAAAAAATAAAAAAATATATCGATTTATATCCGCCTTCTTAGATGTGATCAGGCGTGTAAGATAAAGTATAAGTACAGCAGAGAGTGAGAGTTCATATCTCAAAGAAAAATAAGGGAGGGCCTAAAAAATCCACCTGTAAGGTAAACACGGAGTGAATGGGTTGGCTGGCCGCCTGAATAAGATGGCACAGCAGAAAAAGAAAGGGAAAAACCACGGTATCGACCACAGTGACAGAATAAGAGAAAATGAACAGGGGCTGTTTGTAAAGTAAGGTCACAGATGTTTTTAAAAAAGATATTCATCAGAGAACGACGAACATAAATGAAGCGCTTTAATGGACTATTTTTCGACATGGACATTCAGGCGCTCTTCCATCGTTCTGCCCTGTTCAGGAATTTTCCCATTAAAGGGATCTCAACGCACTATTTAACTTCATTCTTATCACCGAATCGGTTGTGCTGAACGAAGAGATGAAAGAAGACGCAAAGTCAGGAAGAGGTAGATGGATGGACAAATACCTCCCATCAATCTTGAAAGTGTATCGCAGGTCCAACACAAGCTTATATTTTTATTACCCACCAGTATACACGATGTATACTAATCATCTCATTAAGTTTATTCAATCCATTTAAATCCTTAAACACTTCAAAGAGGTACTTTTGCAGGAGTCTAATTTCCAGAACCAAAGTCTTTCTTGGTAAAAACTCCTCTTTGACCCTCACCAATCATGTTCCCCTTCTCTGCACTCGTTACAATAGCTCTATATGCTTCCTACAATGCCTCCAGACCTGTATGCAGTATTGCCAACCACCATGGATCCTACTACACCATGCAGTATACTTCCTTATTGAGAGTGAATCATGAGGTCCGAGTTAACTGTTCTATAAGCAAAGACATATCCGAAGGATATGATTAACATTTAAGCAGTTGTCGAGATGCGGTGTCCATATGACTCAGAGTAACGCCGTCTCTCTATGTCACCATGCAATACGAAGTGGTAGATGACTCTCATCAGCCGGTGCAATACCACCACTTTGCTTAATGGAGGATTGCAGCATAACTCCTGCAATCTCCCATCTATTCCATCTTGCAGTATGATTGATGTCTTTTGAATTTACGATGGACATCATGGCGAGATCATTTGCAATTACTAATGACCTCGCACAGACTGTTCATTTACCTACCACAATACTAGAGAAACGTAACTTGTGGTCTTTTCTCGAAGAGAGCCTCTCTCATGGCAGTTCTCACAATGTTGTTTGGCATTAAAAGAACGCAAATTGGGAAACCTGAGTAATTTATGTTCCTTTTTTGGATTACTGTTTGAAATCTTCCTTGATCGTGTCAGTGAAATTATTCTTGTTGGGACGAAATCCTTTATTCCACATTCCACCTTAAAATCTCTTCTTTTATCTAAACTTTGGTTTTCCAATAAATGAACTAAGTTTGTTCAAGATAAAGATGCTAGATATCACAATTGGCTTGACTCCACATCTCCAGGTTCATTTTGCCTACACTACAGCTCGCGACCATTATAAATTACGAGGGTTGTTCAATAAAGAATGATCATAATTTTTTTTCACAACGTACCTTTATTAATCATTCATATTTTGATGATGGTCCTTTTCAAAGTAGTCCATATTTGATGAAATGCACTTACTCCAAAGTTTCTGCCATTCTTCACAAACATGGTGGAAGCCATTTTCTGCAATGACAGCAGTGGTTAGAGCACCAGGACCGGCGATTTTTGTGATTGAATCACATCCATCTTAAATATTCTGCGAGCTGTGCTGTATGGAACATAGATTCACAAAGACCTGTACTTCCACCTCTGTTTAACCCTAATGGTCGATTGCATCCTCAGATAAAGCCGACTAATACGAGTCCTGCTTTTCTTTGCAAACCATCCATTTATATTCCCAGAACATTCCATTCAATTGCCTCCTGTGGTATTACATTAAAAGCATGTCAGAATAATTTTGAATAATCTCGATGCCAAGAATGCATCAGGTCTTGATGGGATTTGTTTTCAAAACATGTGCTCCCGAGTTTTCTCCTGTTCTCTGTTGTCTTTTTACGCTTTCTTATTCCATTAGAATGTTTCCTTCTGATTGTAAATTTGCTCATATCCAACAATTTCCTAAAACGGGCGAAACATCCTTCGCATTCAATTATCCTCTCATTACAATCATCTGTATTCTTTTCAAAGCAATGGAGAAATCCATTAATCCACTCCTAAACCATCTCGAAATCTTCCATTTGCCATCGCCAATAAAGATTCCACCAGTATCGGATTGGCGACACTGATCAAACATTTCTTACCATGGATGGACCATTAGAAGACGATGATCAACCCATGAATGATGATGATCTCCAGTGTTGGTGTTTCTGAGAAAACTGTAACAGTATCCTCTTGTTTTTTCGCATTTAGGAGTGAACCCGCCCCCCCCGTTCGTCGGCTGCGATATCCCATTACGAAGTAAGATGGATTGGGCATTCTGAAATGCCTCTTTGGTTGCCACTTGGTTGTAAAATAACAGCCTTTCTGTTACCCCGAAGAAATCTTTTATGAATAATGGATTATCGTTCGTTGTACCCGATGACGGATTACATACATTTGTCGGAACGTAGTAATTTAGACGGGGATTAAAGAAGGATCTTGCGAACATTTAAGATGTAAATTATCGATCTTATAAAAGTAATCATCCTTCTGCAAGTTTATAAGCTCAGCTAATCGATGTTTAATCAACTGTTTCTATTTCGTAGAGCCGTGGAATGTTTGTAACGCAATCTGAATTAGCTGAGAATCTTCTCCAGACACAACAAGCCATTAGAATTCGAAGTGCTCTTAAAAGGACCGGAAAAAAAAAAGTGGGAGGGGAGGCAAGTTGGCCTGACGCCAACTGGCAATAATAAATTAGGTAGTTAGGAGTTAGACATCCCAGACGCTAATAATGCTTAATGGATTAGACATTCCTCGGGGTGTGCGCGTTGGTTTGTTGCATTTATAAACTGCAGATTACAAAACACCGACCAATAAATAACGCCATTATGTTTACTACGACAGCTGAATGAGTATGATTAATGTTGCCCTTAAAAAGGTGAAAGGGGGTGGGAAAGAGAGAGAGAAGAGCAGAGAATGTATGAAGAAAAAGCAATTCATCGTTTTCTACACATTTCACAAGAGAAATGTATAAAAAACACATTTATACACACTTCAATTACAGAGACCTAACAAAAGTTGTTGATAACAAATCTTTAGAAGGTAATAGTTCTACACTATATTACCAAAAGTATTGGAACGATAAATTTAATTCCCTGGGTATATGAGCCGGTATTCCTCAGTCTCACAGTCAAACGATTCATCGTTGTAATATTAAATTGTTGAAGTAGAAAACACGACCAAAATGAAAAGCAAAGGGGGAGGGAGTACATTTGGTTTCATGTATAATAAGATACCAATTGGTGGGGGAATTCCAATCACCAACCCTATTTGCCGCAACGCTACAGCTCTTCCTGACATCTCAAACTGATTTCCAGTCATGTGCTATTGACCTGAAACTCCACATCACACTGAACAAAATAAGGGTCTTAGCACTATTCTACAGGCAAATAAAAAGATCCATCAACTTGAACAATTTTTGGCCTCAATCGGTTTACGGATTAACCAAGCAAAGACAGCTCGTCTGGAAGAAGTCACGCAATGATATCAATGTTACCATCCATTCAAAAAGATAAAACGTACAAGGATCTGGGGTTTTGGGACGAGGATTTGACCTTCCAGGCCCTCCTGAACACGAAAACAAAAATGTATTCTGCTATGTGGGCGATCCGCCAGGAACTTCGAGGATACATAATGCTGAATTGGTAAAGAAATGCGTCTTCCGATGTCTGTACCCCTTTTCTCTTTATGCAGCAGCCATTTGGTCCTCTTCCCTTATAACACACTTCAACAAGTTCCTCAGCCTGGAATACTGGCTCCTGAAATGGTTCAACAGCGGACTGGCAACCAATACACTATTTATAGGCTCCAACTCTACATCAATCTCTAAGTCACCTCATGGAACCAACAGATTGTGGCAGCTAACCTTCTTGCACTGGCCAGACTGATCACAGGACGACTTGACGTCCCTGATATCACTGATCTGATAAAAACTCCCCGAATTGCTGGAAGAAGTCAAGTGGACCCACGACTCCCACTCAGAATCAGTTTCAGCAACCTTAAAGGCCTGAGACGCACGTTCCCAGAAACACAGTAGATATGATTAACAATCTAACCATCGACCTTGATAAACTCAACGCTAGAAGCTAATGGACACCTACACAAATCTACCATTATGACTCACAAGAGCACCACCAAAAAGAAAATAACTTGGTATCTATTACAGCAAAGACCTCTGCCAGTGAGCGCTAAGATAGTCATGATTAAAGAGATACCACGGGCAACAACCGGTGATGGACTGCCTCAATCCTTTATATTTTTGTACAGTACCTAACATCCTTAATTTGGGATTCGGTTTTCCACAATTTTCAAGCAAGGTTAAGCGTACATGTGCTCCATGTAACCCAGAACAGACGTCCCTGCCTTAACCTTTGAATATAATTATCACCCCCTTAGCTTACTGCTATCCAGGGGGTGGCTTTTGAGTGGCTCCAAGCAATAAACAGATCTAATAAATAAATAAACATATACTGTTATCATCCAATGATTCTATACAAGCGAAACATGTGAAGAGTTTCCACGAGAGCCACCATTGAGGATGATTCGCGAGAAAGAGCCGGATGAACTATGACGTCATACTACACGAGGTCACACTACAATATGTAGTTTTGAACGGACGGACGGACGTAATATCCACCTTAATACCAGCATTCGGAGCGGTGCAGAGCCAATCAATCCAGTCTTCAACTCGGGACCGATAAGGCTCCCCACACATACTGACTACGCTGATCCGCTCCGATCGAAGCGCGCCTGCGATGCTTTATGAACCTCCAACGCGCCCGTCACGGTCCAACTCTCCACGTTTACTAAGAAAGTTGGAGAAACGAGGAATCCACGGCTATTGACCTTCGACCGTACTTTGATAGGGTCCGACTGTGCGATGCTCTCGCTTGTTCCGAAGGTGTTCCTTCAGGATGTGAACTCAGAGATACACTCATTCGTCTTTGTGGAAACCCAGAAACATTTTCTTAATGAAAGTTTGCAGGTGAGCACCAGGTTTTGCTCGATCTGCAGCATTTGAGCAAAGATAAATCTGTCTCATCTGTGAAGAAACGGCTATTAACATTAATTTCCTGCTTGGTGAGATGTAAAGGGATGGGAAGGAATACTTGGTGAGAACTTCTCTACTGGAAGTTCCTTGATGTCTGGAGGATTAATTTCAATCGAATGATATGAGTATAATTGAAATAATCGATTATGCTCATCACTCAGGGTTCGTTGTTGGGACCATCGTTGTTTTCAGTATTATCAATGCTATTAATGAAGGTATCAGACTTAATATCTAAGTTTGAAGACGATACGAAGGCTGGGAGCGTTGTTAATGACAGTAAAGACAGTATGCTACTGCAAGAAGATCTCCAAAAGTTGGGCAGATGGGCTGAGAGGTGCCAACTGAAGTTTAACATTGACAAATGCAAAGTACTGCGTATGGGTAGCAATAACCCCACAGAAATGTACCAACTGGGTGGTGTTCCACTCAGGGCAGTGGAGAATGAAAAATACCTGGGGGTAATTGTGCACTCGGATATGAAGTTTCTGAGAAGTGCAGATAGGCTACAAGAGCAGCTCATAGGTATACAGGGACTTTGCCAATGGCATACGAGAACTTTGCGAGCAGGGGATTGTCCTCTTGTATAAGGCTATGGTCAGACCACACCTTGAGTACGGCGCCTTGGTCTGGAGGCCTCATTTTAGGAAGGATGTAGAGTTCTAGAAGGAGTACAGAGAAAGGCAAGAAGATTGGCGAGGGGAACGAAGGGGTCCTCTTACCAAGAAAGTTCTGCAAATTGTAGCGGCTGGAGACTAGGTACCTGTGAAGAGGCGCCTCCGTAGCCAAGTGGGCAGGAACAGCAGTGTGTAGCACACGCTTCTTGATTAGACCGGGGTTCGAGCCCGTGACCACCAAATACGGAGGATGCGGAAAGGTCAGGGAATGACCACCGCACATCCCCGGAGCAATATGGCCTTAGTTGCTAATGCTCCTAAAAAACCAAATAACAACAACAACCTATGAAGAGATCTGTTTGAACAGGTGTATAAGGCCTTGAATGGGTTGAGCACGTTGAATTCTGATGGGATTCTTCGCTTGCTCAGATTACGAACCTGAATGGGCATAGATTCAAATTGAGGAAAGACAGTTGTAGAATAGATGGGCGGAAATTTGCCTTTAGCCAGCAGGTGGTTGATTGCAGGAACAAACTTCCATCTGTTGTTGTTCGTTGTGGAAGTTGATAGCCTAAATAAATTCAAAGAGGAACTGGACAAAATTTTATTTTATTTATTTATTTATTATTATTATATTTTTTTTGGCTGATGCTCTATAAGCTTGCTTTCTTGCATCAAATGCCTCTGCTAATGCTAATCACTAGTTGAAAACACTCCACATCCACCGTTGTGTCCAAAGATTGCTAAGGCAACACTTTACCGACGAAAGGGTCATCAGCCGTTGTTTTCAGACATCTTAGCCACCTTGATCACCGGACCTGACCCCATGCGACTTCTGTGGGGTTTATTGAAGAACCAGGGTTCTGTGGTTTTTTGTGGGGTTTTTTGAAGAACCAGGTGTATCGGGAAGGATGTCAAACTCTGGCAGATCTGCTGGCTATTCCAGCTGACATGTTAAGTTCTGCTGTTTTTCGAATGGAAACTGTTGTTGACCAAAATGGAGGACACATTGAACAATTGTAGCGCTGTTCAAGTGATTTACAGCGACATATAGTGACAAATTTTGCAACTAATGTTTTTTTTTCCAATAAATGGCGAGCGCATTCTTTATTGTACCTGTTATCCAAATTTCTCTTCAGCACGAGCCTTAGAACTCGCTCCAGAGCCCTCTACATAGGGACACTTTAATTTTAACAACCCTGTATTAAAACGAACCAAAGACTGTCAGGAAGAGAATCTTTTAAAGACAGTTGCTAGAATGGGAAGAATGGAATTCTAGGAAGATTTAAACACCATTTTTCTGCATTCAGACTGCTGACCCCCAACAGCTACAAATAAACCAGTTGGATTGTGAAATATGTAATCCAATTCTGGTGTGAAATTTATTTCAGACACCACTCCAGCTAGAACTATCGCCAGTGATTTATTTCTGTGGAAGGCGCTTTGCCATGGTCTCCACCATCATAAAAACAAGATCCACTGGTGAGCGTTTCAAAGAGACCCAGAGATATTTAAATATTATAAAAGTTTTTCCACCCCTGCGAATCCTAATTAGTGTCTGCATATAATAAGCAAAGAGATTGGCTCGGTATAAAGCAGCGAGTATTTTCTGCTGCGGACAATGCGGGCCAGAGTAAAATCAATAGAGAATACCCCCCCTCCCCCATCCCCCAGTAGAAGCAGCAAAATCAAAAGAAACTTTATGTTCCTCGTGCGGCTTCAAAAAGGCTGCCTACAAAACGTAATGTTAGCGATATTGGTGTGTCAAACGTTCTCCTCGAGACAGATGAGGCCGGGGGGGTTGAGTACAGAGGGGTTGGGGGGTTGGAATTCATGCGACATGTTCGGCATTCCTTAGCACATGACGTAATGCGTCTTGCCACTATTGCTAGGACGTCAGTTAGATCGGCGAAAGGAATTTAACCTGTCATTTTGGTAAAAGCATCAAGCAAAAAAAGGGGGGTGGGGGAGAAATAAAACGCACTCGAATGCGATCATGTGACCAGCGTAAAGGAAGTTATTCGGTATGATTTTATTTGGTCCCACGATGGCGCATTTAATGCTGTGAAACCAATAAATGAAAGAGTCGAAGAGCCGAGAAGACCTAATAAAATGCTTCAGTTATGCAGGGACACAGCCGAGGTTGATACAAATACACTACGCGAAAAAAGTTACATCTACCCTAACTATAAAGGCTTAATATTACCCATTACTAACTTTTTAATATAAAAAAAAATGGAATTATTCAAAATAATAATCAATATAATTATCTTTTATATTTGTATTTCTTATATTATTATTTTTCTGTAGAAGAAATATATACTTTCTGGAGTTTATATTAAAAAAATCGAAGCATTAATATTTGCCCTTTTTGACCTCTAAAAACAATAAAATAAGCCATAATTGTATTTACAAAAAAATCCACAAGATGGCACCATGAGCAAACATTTTTTTCCCATCTTCTAAGTCTATGTTTGCCCGAAGCGCAGCATCTTCGGATATTAAACTGACGTTAAATCTTCTCCGTTGCTCGAACTGTTCTTTTTTTTCTTTTTCTCCCCTTTTTTTTTTCCCCCTCAGTCAAAAGTGAACCAAACTTTACCATGACTGATAGCGCCAGTTTGTTTTCTTCTTTCGTTCGAACTCTAAATTCGACAAAGTTTGACCTTTGAGTTTTTTTTGTTTGCTACACAAAACAATTTGGTGAGATATTAACTTAGTTTTCTAAATTTTAAATTAAACGACGCAACAATTTTGACAAAAATTATTTTTGTTTATAGTAGACTGAAAACTTTTCTGGGAAAATAGGAAACAAAGATCAAGAGGAGGAAAGAAAAAAAAAATCATATAAACAACTAACGAAGTTAAGAACCTTTGAGTTTCTCAGCAATAGTAAAGAAAAAAATAGAGAATAAAAAAGTAAAAAAAAAACGGTTGATCCCCAGCTTAGAAGTTTGTTCTTATAAAAAAAAAATAACGTTATATTCTACCTAAGAAACTTGCGTGTTGTTAAAGGAATTTAATAAATTCTTCTTTTATTCGATGTTTTTGTTTATACACCATTCAGAAACAAAAGTCCATTTGTTCTGGAAAAAATATTTGTTCAAATGTGAAAAAAAAATAAAGAAATATTTGCATTCGCTTAAGTGCAGTTTAAATGAACTTACGAATATAAATACAAAAAAACCTGGCGTAATATTATTGCTATCTTAGCCTGAGTTGCCTTGATATTGCCATCAAGGCAACTCAGACCTTTTTCAATACTTACTAATCCCCCAAGGGATAGCAGGTAGTTTCTAATTGACAGTTACCCCCCAAAACGTTAAGGAACTTGTTATATTGCTACCACTAGTGCAATACCAAAGCAACTCATGGTTAAAGGGAAGCGTATTATTAATTTATTGATATCGAAGACTAAACGATTTTTTATCTCGATAAAGTGACTTATAAATAATTATTAAATAAGAAAAAAAAATAAATAGGATTTTATTTTTTGTAATTACAAGGGGTGATCATTTAATTCGCAGATGGTGCAAGATTTTATCGCTACTGAGCAGACTCTGTGTGTTCACTTGTTGCGTGAAGAGTTTTTTTAGCCGCGTGTCACTGAAGATCGTTTTGAAGCAAGCAGTTAAAGAGATGATTGAAGTGTCTTGGTAGGACGGTCATATTCCGGCGTGAAGTGGTTTCTCCATCAAGTAAATACCATGCAATATACGGCTAATATTGTGCAGGCAGTGTCACTACCATAGGTCCCGAGATTTTTCCACATCCTCCTTATTAACCGGACTTAGCCCCATGTGATTTCTTCCTGTTTCCAAGTCTGAAGAAAGCTCTGAAAGGCAAGCGTTTTCCATCCAACGCAACGATGCCCGTAGAGTCACAACGGAAGTGGATGGCAAAAGCGCGTAAAGTTCAAGGAATGTATTTCGAGAAGGAGAAATCCACAGAAGATTCAGATGATGACAATTAAGATAAGATCCTGCACCAGTCCGCGGATTAAATGATCACCCTCGTACGTGTAACTATTTGAATATATGCAAGACGAGATTACAAAGTTGGAATGAGCCAGAAAAATGAGGGATTAGGGAAGTTGTCGGATTATAGGAATATGGATTAGAATATGGATTATATCCCACTGTATATCAATAAACTAAATATATTTTTACTAATTAAATAAATAAAGTTCATATTAATTAACATAAATTTAATATGATTCTATCGAATTAATTTACACACCCTTTTAAAATAGATATCCATCTATTACATTATTAAAAGATTCTTCCAATTCGAGTTTTATTAATCGTTAGCAATTTGAGTTCGAGTAATATATCGTTGTCATGGCAACAGTGACGTACATCCGTTTCCTGTGACTGGAAATTCGACTGGGTTTCATCGCAGACTCGGTACATCCTCATATTACTCAACGCTATGACAAATGAAAGAACGAATGCCGTATTTATTCGTGCCAAGATCCCCCGATATTTGTTAGAAAGGTTTATGAACAATCTGTTTGTAAGTGAAGATCACGTGATCCCAAAGCTCCCCCGACTCGGTGAGAGTTGATATCTAATAGAAACGTGTACAGTCGCCAACCTCTTTATCACCTTAAGACTTAACGCTAGTCCTTAGTGTTACGCATCAGCGAAGAGGGGGTGGATAAAAAGCAGGTGAAGCCAAGTCTTTTACGCCGTCAGCAGTTTCGTGCGACTCAGTTAAGGTTAAGAAAGCAGAACAAGAAACACGTGTGCTTATTTGCTGCAGCGTTGGATGCTTGCCAAAAGTCAACCCTTTTCATGAATAAAGAAAGCGATTTAGCGTGAATAATATCCTCCGTGCAACATCCTTCATTCCAGCTTTTTATTCGGATTTTATTTGAGACAGCAAAAATAAATACTTTCTTTCTTTCTAATTTTTTTTCTCCTTTCCCTTTCAGTGCCTTATCTAGCGTGTCTCTTATCTGGCTGGTCCAGAAAGAACGTCTAATTTGCCTTTGATAGGAATTTTTATCAAGAAAACATCTTCACTGCAAATACAGTTCATTTCGTTGAATTTCTTCGAAGATGTGTGCTTTATCTCTTTCCGTTCGTATTTCCTATCAACGCCACACTGCTTTGTTCATTTTTTTTTTCAATTACAGGTTTTTAAGACAAAATTATCGAGCGTTCATTTCATATATAATCTCAACCTCTCTGATATTCAAATTAAGAAAGAGAAAATGGCGAGAATCAGTGCTTTTCAGAATTGTAAACAGTGGTGTGGTGTTGAATACACACCCAAAGCAATCCACAAAGAAATGGTAGCTGTGTATGGAGAGGACTGCCCAGGTTACAGTTGTTGGACATTGCTATGAACAGTTCAAATCCCAGGACGTACAGCAACTGCTGTAACAGAAGACAGTTGAAAAATTGAGGCGTTAATCCTGGAAGATCGTATTGGCGTCAAAGAACTAGCTGCAGAGCTCCAAATTAGTGAAGGGTCTGTGGAGAATATCATCCACCAACAGTTGCATACGAGTAAAATGTCTGCTAGATGGGTTCCCAAAAATTGGAGCAGTACGGCATTAAGGGTAAGTTGCTACAGTGGATAAAAGGATGGTTGATAGAGTTGTTAATGACAGTAATGGCAATTTTACTACTGCAACAGGATCTAGAAAAGTTGGACTGAGATGTGGCAACTGAAGTTTAACACTGACAAATGCAAAATATTGCACATGGGCAGAAGCAACCCCAGAGAAACCTACCAGCTGTGTAGTACTACACGCAGGGTAGCTGAGAATGAAGTAATTGTGCGTCAGATATGAAGTTTAGCTGAGCAGTGCAGACAGGCTGCCAGAGCAGACCATTTTGTCAATGATATACAGGAATTTTGATAGCAGGGAAAAGGTGATTATCCATTTGTATAAGGCAATGGTCAGGCCACACCTTGTGTACTGTATACAGGTCTGGAGGCTTCATTTTAGAAAGGATGTAGAGTTGTTTGAGCGTGTACAGAGAAGGGCAACAAGATTGGTGAGGGGAATGAAGGGATCCTCTTAACAAGAGAGGCTTAAGTTCTGCAAATTGCAGTGGCTGGTGATTAGGCACCTGAGAGAGGTGATCTGAATGAGGTGTTTAAGGCTTTGAATACGCGGAATTCTGATGGGATTCTTCCTCTTGCCCAGATTACGAACATGAGGGAATATAAATTCAAATTGAGGAAAGAGTTGTAGAATAGATGTGAAAGCTGTCAATAAATGTGCGCCTGCTCCACAATAATGCCCCTGCGCATTCCTCGCATGCTGCAATGAAGTGTGCCCACGAATGTGGATTTGAAATATTTTCGCAACTCGCTTATCCCCCGATCCACGGATTTCTTCCTCTTTCCAGCCCTGAATTATTTTCTTTGTGGAAAACATTTTGCTGCTGCTGATGATGATGAGGTGATTTCTGCTGTCCAGTCGTAGTCTGAAGGACAGTCAGAGGACTTCTATAAAATTGGCCCGCGGAAGTGTATTGAGAGGTGGCTAAAAAGTTATAAAACTTTATTCAGTATCTAGTAGGGCCATCTTTTGCTCGAATGACAATCTACACACGTCGTGGCATAAATTCCAATTGGTGTGTGAGGAAGTCTAGTTCCAGATTTCACCATTCTTCCATAAGGATATCTGTAAGCTGATGTATTATGGTTGATAGAGAATTGCGAAGAAGAAATGCCCTTTCCAACACCTCCCAGACATTTGCCATTTGCAATTGCATTCAGATCTGGAGACCTAGCAGCCCACTGATCTGGATTCAGATTTGTAAGCTGCCAGGGCAATGTGTTAGAAACCTTGGGAATGTTTCTAGAACCATTCAAATTCATTGAATCAATGATGCATTAGAGGAAGGTTCCACTGTGACAAAGGATGATGGTAAAGTGGTAGGAGACAAAGAGTGGATGTAAATGGCTACTGCCCTTCACGAACTAGTGATATGAGTGTGGGCACACAATGTTTGGTGCGAGACCTCCCTTAATAATGTTAACTTTGGTATTTCCGATATAAAACACTGATTATAAGACATAATCTTATGACCATCAGGTGGACAGGATTTGTCATATCTATTTTTTATCGGATTTATTTAAAAATGAATGCAAAGCACAGTCTTCACGTAGACAAGATAAACACGATAAGAAATTACTTGGATCTAAGAGACAAAAAACCTCGGAAAAAGAAATGAATGGTACGTCTGTATTTTTACTATAATATTTAAATGCATTTTTCTTAATAATTGAAGATTTCTTCCTTCCTAGTACCAAAAACAAGCCGTTTATTTTATACATAAAATAGTGCAACGTCTTAGATTACAAACAGCAAAAATTGCGAAAGTCACTTTACCTTTCCAATAAAACTGAAGCTTAATGCGTTTAATTTCTTCCAGACAATTCTCTAGCAGAGAAAACTTGCGCAATTGTTTCTTTGATCAAACTCTCCAGGGTTCAACTGCAAAAGCAAACTCCGTTTTCTTTCCAAGAAAAATAATCACCAGCAGAGAAATTTGTTTTTCAACCAAAACTGTTTAATATTCTTGTTAGTTCATACTTCTCTTGAGATGTACACGGGTTTCCAAAATAAACGTTCAAATTATCCTTCTTACAGGCATACTTTTCCAGACGTTCGGCGCACCATTTAAATCCTTTTTTCGAAACCTTAATTGGACCAATCTTCATTTTCGTACGATGGACTAAAGACTCCCTCTCCTACCCCAATATTTTACATCCCACAAACGAAAAAAACCGGCTTCTCAGTTAGTCCTTTATACTGTTCCCGTTCTGCAGTCTTCCACTACATTTGTGTCTGATTACTTCCTCTTCGCAGTAGGGAGGTTCACCCAGCACAAACACAGCATATTTACACAACTTGATGTCCTGCTTAATGATTACATTGCATGTTTGCACTGCTTTCCCTGCGCCAAAACTCGAAGTTGCTTACTTTTATATTGTCATCTCCTGAAAATAAAAATGGGTCATGTTTATCTACATTACGAAAATTGAAACAGACTTCGAATTTTTAGTTGATGAGTTGTTGTTATGGGGTTTTTGGTGCATCAGAGACTGACACCATATTATGCCTTATATACACTCCCACCTAAAAGTTTGGAATCACAGCGTATGATAACATTTTTCGTTAATTTGCGGATCTCTAGGTTTCCCATAAATTTTGCGAAGATGGGCAGACTTCATGGACTTTTTTTTTACCCAACACCATAGTTCCCCTCCTCCCTTCTCTCTCCTTGGGATTGGACCACAAAGGAATCTGTCTCACCTTTTGGCAACATCAGATGAGCCTCGATTTGAGACAGTACGTACCTTCCCGTGGTGTGGACGAGTACCCAGAATCATCCAGAATCTCCAGGTCATTGACGCTTCTAGGTAGCCAGAAGTATCAGTCACCTGTGAGAGAGATGATTCTGGCCAAAACAACACAACACACACAAACTCACACTAAACACAGTGGTACTGTTCTTCACAGAAACACGAGGCGGAGTTGAACTGACGTTCTAGGAGCTACCCTTAACAATAATACGTGCCCATATTCATGGACTTGACCCCACAAGGCACTGCTGAGTTTAAGTCAGGTGATTGAGGTGGCCACACCATAATTTTCAATATCACCCTCCCCTTGTTTAGTTGCCAGAAAGTCCCTGCACAGCTTAGAGCTGCTAAGCTCCGGGTCATTGTCTTGTTGTGATCTCAAATTCTTTCCACGAAGTCCAGAGGATACTGCATTCTGACGATGTTATCCACTCAGGAAGAAAACAGAAGCAACCTAGATCATAATGGAACCCCCACCGCGCTTGACTGTAGGTACTGAACAATGTGGCACCATATTTTCATCATTTGATCGTCTCACATAAACTCTACGCTTCGATCCAAAAATTTCAAATTTTATTCATTCGTCCACGTTTCTCCACTCTTCAACTGTCCAATGTTGATGGCTCTTAGCCAAAGCCAACGGTATCTTTTTCGATTTTATTTTAATAAAAGTATTCGGACGGCTACATGACCATGCTTGTTTAAGATCCTGCTTGTTTAAGATGAGATTTTGCAGTGGATGCAGAGAGTTTGAATCCTATTGAATCCGGCTAGGATTTCAAGTGCAGTGAGCCGTCGACTGCGTTTAGAAATCAGTGTTATGGATTGACTTTAGGAATCTTAATTCAGGAGTCTTCTGCACCTGGAATTTTCTCGAATATTCTAGAAATTTCTTAAATATTATTTAAGTTTCTTTTTTTTTATTTTTATATATAACAGAAAATATTTTAATAAAAACTGGTAAACAAGTTGGTCCGATTTTAATAAAAACTTTGAAAATTTAGAAAAATTAAACCTGCTTCCAAACTTTCAAGCGAGAGTGTATGTTTGCAAATGATGTTTGTTGGATGAAAAACCCGAGTTTCCGGGAGAAAATATCCCACCAACTAATTGAGCTACGTGGTGAAAAAAGTTCTAAAAACTCTTGTTCGCGTCAATGACGGGCTTCAAACTCAGGTGTTTTCCACCCGGTGTGGGGAGGAGGGTGATTCTACCAACTGTGCTACCCACCACCACCATGTGAGTTATCACAGTTCGTGCACGCATCTCACAGTTTTGGGTCTGTTACCTCAGTCTTTCTACATCTTTTATTTCTTCTCTCTATCTGACCGCGTCACTTAATTCGACGTCCTTCACTGAGGTCTGATTGCACACGGAAAAGAAAGCTACAGTAAGAGATAACACCACGATTAAAGCTCCAGAAACACCGGGATTGAGGGGGATGCTTTGTCTCCTTCTACAAAGTACTTATCCTCCTGGAATTCAACGTCTGTAAACTACCTTGGTGTTGCTGTTTCGTGTGGTGACTGGTGATAGATGGCCAAAGAGGAGAAAGAAAAGAAAAACACTCCTTTATCGCTAGTCCCACTTGGAAAAGTCCACCTGAAAGTACACTGATGTATCAAATTATGGAGTAGGAAAACTTCGATCCCACATTCCTTAAATTTGCTTTCTCAAGAAAACTGAATTTACCAATGACTAATACGACCTCTTATCATGGAAGGATATAGAAAGTATGATCATATTAATCACAAAAGCATCTTAATAACTCGAAAAAAACAAATATTACCACATTCCTGTAAAGGAGTTCTTTATTTTCTTGAACATCTTTGCTGTGGTCCCAAAACCAAGAGAACAAACAGCTGATATACGATTGTAACGTTTCTTCTTAGTTCTTTGCATCCACAGTTCAAGGGAATTCTTAAGTAATTGTACTTGAAAGTCAAGAAAAGTGTTAAGACACCGTGGAGCCTCGTGTTGTTAGTTAAAGCTAAAAATAGGTGACGTATCCTTATCCCAGGCGACTAATTAAGGGGAATTTGAAACACATGTACAAATGTGTTTCTTTCTCGAGTAGAAGGGCAACCGCTAGGGGGTACTTAAACCATAAGAAGGTTAATGTACATCCCAACTTTATAAAGATACTTACGAGTGAAAAATTCATCCTTGGAATACTTCCTTGCCACAGCCATTAAAGCTCTAGACTTCAAGGACGTGCATAACTCATTTATACCGCGGAACAAAATAAAAAATCTTATTGCACATTCCAAAGAAATAATAAAACGCATTTAAATTATCGCAAAAGAAGGTCTTGTCTCAGTTTCAAATATGTAGAATGCTATTCGAAATAGATTACCTCGTCCTCCGCCAGGTGGCGCTGATTGCGCTTAGGTTTGCGTCTACAACTGGAGATGCGAGTTTAAAATTCATCGGAAAATCTATAAATAAATAGTAAATTTTCCTTCGACATCCAAGCTGGAATATTTTTTTCCCGATTGGTTTCGTATTGAACAGAAGGATTCATTCCATGCATTTCTGCATAAGGTTTCAATTGAAATCACAAACTGATTCAAAGAATAAAACCAAAGAATAAAACCAAAGAATTTTATATTAACAAATCGATTTGCTTCATCCGCTTTGCAACAGTGGTGATTTTTTACCGGGTGCTTTGCTGTATCCTTCAGATCTGATAAACGGACCTTGGACTACAAGCCATATGCAGTACATAAAGGATTTATAGCTCACGAAACGACTCCATGGTGATTGGGAACCGCGTGGTTCCTTGACCGCCTTTACAGCTGAATTCCAGAATTCTCAATGCGCAAGCCACACGGATATCTTTCGTTATACCATCCTCCTATCTTAGGGGATGTCTGCCAGCTTTGCTAACTGGGGTTCCTTTGAAGATTTGATGGACGTGTCTTCCGTCATCAGTACGGATAGCGTGTCCAGCCCATCTTAATTTCTTTATTTTCAAGTTCCCAGATACTTGTTTTGAAGTTTGGATTTTTTTTTAACCTCACAAAAGCGTGTATTTCCACTCTGAATCCTAGAATTAACTCCGTCTGCGATATTATTACAATCATTCAGAATGTTTCCTAAGTACTTGAATCTCGACTGTTTGATTTCCAATTTTAACATTGGGGTCATCATTAATCTTATTTCTACTTATAGACCAATGAGATTAGCTTCTTTTTCCGGTACTATTAAATCAGAGATGAGACCATGAATATCATTACTGATCAAGCACATTTGCAAAGACTTGGTACTCCATTCGGGTGAGTGTTGCCACCTCTGTCAAAACCAGATGGTTCTGTTGTCATTTCAGCTAAGAATAAAGATGATCTGCTAGCATCCTATTTTCTTCTAACTCGTATACTGAGGAGCTTGGTAAATCACCTCCCACCATTCCAGTATGCTCCATTCAATACCTCCTGTGGTCTTCCATCAAAAGGATCTCAGAAGGGTTTTGACGAATCTTGATGCTAAGAAAGCCACAGGTCCTGATGGTATTTCTCCACAAAACCCGTGCTCCTGAATTTACTCCATTTCTGTGTCTCCTTTTTTCACTTTCTTATTCCAAAGGTGTTTTCCCCACTGCATAACTGATTCCACCCTGAAAGAGTATGGCCCATTAACAGCACGAATCATTCTCCACTAACAGGATATATCGCTCAATGCCGTAACGGTATGACTCATTTAGTAGCGTAACTCATTCAGCATGATCCTGGACTAGACTTCCAGCAAGTCTGGTCCAGGGTATTTTTCGTCTTTCATGATTTTGTGGCATACTTGTTTTGCTAGTGAAGGGGTGTCCATCAGTCGATGTATGGTAGGATTCATTGTCTGCTAATTATATGCATCTGTATGGCTCATTCTGTAAGTGCGGCTTTTTGCAGGATGATAGATCCAGAAATTCCAGAGATATATTTGTACTGGAAGATTTTTTTTACAATTATTGCGGCATCCTTGGAGAGATCTTTTCAGCATCATCACTTATCGCTATTAATCGATACATTGCACTAAAGACTTATGCCATAGCATAATATGACACATTATGCTAGTACTGAGATGCTATCGGATAGCATGACTCATGGAGATTCATACTGTTAGCATGAAGATTCACACTAACAGCATGAATCTTCATCAGTATGACGGAATGAGTCATTCAAAAGAATAAATGAATGACTCATCTAGTGGCATAAGAGCTTTACTCACTGAGTATCATAATAACATGACTTATAACAGGATATCTCGTTCGGCACCATAACGAACAGCATGACATTCGAATAAATACAGCGTGCTAAAGACTCATTAACACCACAGCAACATGACTCATTTACCACTAAAAGCATAAAAAAACTACCTTATCTGTCCATATGTAATATGTTTATACATTGCTTGCATTACTGGCCATTTGCTTGTTTTGCTGGACAAAAACTCGAGTTTCCAGGACATCCAAATGGCAGATTTTTAACCCCATAACAATATGGCTCATTCACACTGACAAGACAAAATTCAACAGCACCATAACAACATAGTGAATTCAAAATCATATCAGGATGAGTCATTCAGAAGAATAAAGCATGGCTCATTTAGAAGAATAAAAAGAATAACGCAACTAGAAGATGAAAGAATGATAAAATAAGAATGACTCATATTTTAGAAGAATAAAATAAGAATGACCCATTTAGTAGAATAAATTAAGAATGACTCGTTTAGAAGAATAAAGAATGGCTCATCTACAAGAATAAAAAGACTGACTAATCTACAAGAATAAAAGAATGATTCACACTAACAGCATATAGAAGAATAAAATAAGGACTCATTTAGGAGAATAAAATAATTACTCATCTAGAAGAATAAAATTATAAGGCATTTATAAGAAAAGAATGTCTCATATTTACAATAAAAAATAATAAAGGTTCTCTTAGAAGAATAAAATGAGACTCACTTCATAGAATAAAATAAGACCATTTAGAAAAATAAAAGAATCACTCATATAGAAGAATAAAATAAGAATGACCCATTTAGTGGAATGAAATAAGAATGACTCATTTGGAAGCATAAAACAACATTCATATAAAATAATAAAATAAGATGGCTCATTTAGAAAAATAAAATCATTACTCATAAGAATAAAAGAATGACTCATCTAGAAGAATAAAATTATAACTCATTTAGATGAATAAAAGAAAGATTCATATAGTAGAATGAAATAAGAATGACTCATTTAGTAGAACAAATTAAGACCGACTCATTTAGAAGAATAAAGAATGGCCCATTTAGAAGAATAATTCATATAGAATAATAAAATGACTCATTTAGAAGAATAAAAGAATGATTCATATAGTAGAATGAAATAAGAATGACCCATTTAATAGAACAGATTAAGAATGAGTCATTTAGAAGAATAAAGAATGGCCCATTTAGAAGAATAAAATAAGGACTCATTTAGAAGAATAAAATAAGGACTCATTTAGAAGAATAATTCATATAGAAGAATAAAAGAATGACTAATCTAGAAGAATAAAATTATAACGCATTTAGATGAATAAAAGAAAGATTCATATAGTAGAATGAAATAATAGTGACCCATTTAGTAGAATGAAATAAGAATGACCCATTTAGTGGAATAAATTAAGACCGACTCATTTAGAAGAATAAAAGAATGATTCATATAGTAGAATGAAATAAGAATGACCCTTTTAGTAGACTAAATTAGGAAGGACTCATTTAGAAGAATAAAAGAATAATTCATATAGAAGAATAAAATAAGAATGATCCTTTTAGTGGAATAAAATAGGATTGACTCATTTAGTGGAATAAAATAGGATTGACTCATTTAGTGGAATAAAATAAGAATGACATATCTAGAAGAATAAACGAACGATTCATATAGGATAATAAAATAAGATGACTTATTTAGAAGAATCAAATCATTGCTCATAAGAATAAAATAATGACTCATCTAGAAGAATAAAATTAACGCATTTAGAAGAATAAAAGAATGATTCGTATAAGAAGAATAAAATAATAATTACCCATTTGGTAGAATAAAATAAGAATGACTATTCTAGAAGAATAAAAGAACGATTCATTTAGAAGAATAAAATAAGATAACTATTTAGAAGAATAAAATAAGATAAGATAAGATAAGATAAGATAAGATAAAGAAAAGTAAAATAAACGTTTGAGACATTTAGAAGAATAAAAATGACTCATATAGAAAAAAAATTATAGCGCATGTAGAAGAAAAGAATGACTCATATTTACAATAAAAATAATAGAGACCCTTTTAAAACAATAAAATAAGACACAGTAGAATAAATAAGATCCAATAAGGAGTATAAAAGAATGATTCATATAGAAGAATAAAATAAGATGACTCATTTAGAAGAATAAAATCATTACTCATAAGAATAAACGAATGACTCATTCAGAACAGTAAAATAATGACTCGTTCAGAACAGTAAAATAATGACTCATTTAGAAGAATAAATTAATGATTCATTGAGCTATGAGCCTGAACTAACCCATTTAACTAAAGAACCTGACTCAATGGGCATCATAATAGCATAATTTCCATGTTAGAATGCAGATTCACTGGAGTCTACCAGTTTCATTCGTGTAACAGTCCAACTTTGTGACTCTCTCTCTCTCTGACTCACGCGCTGCCTAACTGTTATTGGTGGAAAAGGGTAAGGATGGCAGTTGGTCTAGTTTTAGTGCGGAAGTTGAACTTAAGGATAAAAATTTAGTTGCAGCGAACGTAATTGGGTTTGGGAGGAAATAAAAATTTGAGCAAATTATTTTCTGATCGTTTGCCGGTGGGATAATTCCAGAAACGCGGATTTTAAGAGCGCGTAATTGAGTTCGTATTAGCGAATTTCACTTAAACCGTTTAACTGGGAAATTGGCGCATATGTCAACGTTCATTTCTCATTAAACCCTTATAGAAGTACCATTAACCATCCCCTTCATCGGCGGGAGAACATTTGGGTCGCACAAAGCGCAAACGTTTGACACTTTAAACACAAGCGTCGCAATCATTACTTTAATTGATTTCTCTCGAACGTCATTCTTTGAAATGGGGTGGAGCGGCATTCCAATAGCGTTCATTTTCAAACATTATTACTCTATCGATTGGCCAACAATTGCGTGGCTCAAGCAATGGCACGAGCGAAAGGGGCTCGGAATTAATTCGTTTCAAAGCGGATTCGTCCCTCATCGAAAACTTGGATATCACGTACTGTCTCGTTACCGATTGACACCTTCGCCACTCGGTGGCGTCTGCCACCCCGAGCACCGGGTGGGTTGCCTTAAAACTTGAAATCGACCTTTCGAAGGACGCAGAAGACGCTTTCGAAACTGGTCACCGGAGGGGTTAATGTGTACTGAGTCGCCAGTTTCCATCATCGTGGCCGCTGAGGGTGGTTAAGTACCGTTTTTTCTCGATAGCGTTTCATTTTGACTCGGATACCGTGCACGTGGATTACGAGAGGGTTGAGGCGACCTTTCGTGAACCCGCGATCGCCCTTATTAACTTCTTGATTTACTCTTCTACTTTTAGCCGCCGATATTAACCGCTAGAGAGGGGAAGGCGCGTGGCTCATATATAATTTACGAAGTCTCCGGGGCGATGATGACGAGGTTCAGTACTCTTCGCACCGTTCGCGCGCTTGTTGGTATCGCAACGGACCGGCTCAGTTTAGGGAGGCGAATGCTTGCCATCCGGCGGAAGTATTTTCGGTCGCTTAGTTACACGAAGCGTTATTGGCACGTGAATTGTGGCCGAAGAATAACACCGAGCGTGGAATGGTAAGCCATTAGGCTTAGCATCGATGATAGCAGAGTGCAGGAGCTGTTGAGAGATGAGTGATAGACAGAGAGAGAGAGAGAGAGAGAGAGAGAGAGAGAGAGAGAGAGAGAGAGGTTATGAACACACATCCAAAAATGGCTTCTTGAAATTTTGTTCAGTTGGGTAAGGAACACTCCCACCTTCATTCCCCAATTTCCTCAAACTTATTCTTTTCCACAAAAGCAACCGCAAGTCCATAAAGATCCACGTTCAGCTGTCCCCTACTTTCTTTCTTTCCTGTACTTTTCGCTCTCTCTTTCTGTCCACCCTTCCTTTACCTTTCGTTCTCCCCCTCTCTCAGTTTTCTCTCTCTTTCTTTCTTCTACCTTTCCTTCTATTCTTCTCTCAGTAATTTTTTCTTTCCTTTAATTTTCGCTCTGTTTCTCCATCCTCCCTTTCTTTCCCGTGATTTTCGCCCTTTCTTTCGTCTCCCTTTCGTTCTTTCTGTCTTTTTTTTTCCATTAATCTTTCGCTCTCTCTTTCTTTCTTCCCGGTACCTTCGTTCTCTCACACCTTTCTTTGACTTTATTTCCCTCTACGTTTCGTTCTCTCCTTCTCTTCCTTTCTTTGTTTCCTATTCCTTACATTCTGTTCATTCTCTTTCTTTACCTTTCACACTCTCTCTCTGTCTTTTTCTTTCTTTCTTCCTTTGATTTACTTTTACTCTGTTTCTTCCCATTCGCTTTCTTTCCTCTGCTTTTCTCTCTCTCTTTTTCTCTCCATCTTTTTCCTTTCTTCCATCTTTTTTCCTTACTTTTTACTTTCTATCTCTCTCTTTCTTTTCTTCCTGTACCTTTCGTTCTCTCCATCTTTCGGTTGCTTTATTTCCTCTACCCTTCCTTCTCTCACTCTCTTTCTTTCCTATTCCTTTCATTCTCTCCATTCTCTTTCTTTCCTTTATTCACTGTTTCGTACTCGCTTTCTTTTCTCCGGTTATCTGTCTTTTTCTTTCTTCCTTTCGTTCTCTCCATATTTTTTTCCTTACTTTCCGCTCTTTTTCTCTCTTTCTTTCTTTCTGTATCTTTCGCTCTCTCCATTTTTTCCCCTTTACTCTTCGCTCTTTTCTCTCTCTCTCTGTGCCATTGGTGCTAACACAGTGGTTACAACCGCAGTCCCTCCAACTGCAAATTTCCTCTCGACCAGATGGGACTGTTTTTGAAAACCGTAGCTGAGTTAGTCAGTATCATGGGTCCTTTGTTTCCGGCGAAAACTCCAGTTTTTCATCCCGACTTAGTTTAATGGACAATACATGAACACGCCTCAGCAAGTTGTGGCCTCTTCTTTATCTGTCTGTCTCTATCCCCCCCTCCCACTTTTTCTTCTTCTTGTACAATGTGGAGGTGCTGCTGTGTGCTGGGGCTTCTCTATCTACCCAACAAGCAGCCCCCTATCAATGGGGCCCTCAGAAACTGGGCCACCGTATCATCTTCAGGGTCTCGTTCTTATTCATCGCTCGTACCTTTTCATTTGCGGACTCTAAGGTGCTGCAGATCCACCCGCGGGGTCACCTGGCCCCGCATCATCATCATCGACACCGAACTCTGCCGGATCGCCACAAAGGTAACAGAACGCGCAGAAAGACGCTGCGAAGGGCAACAGTTAAGCAGTGGCGAAGATACAACGCCATCCCTGCGTACAACGAACGCGCCGCGGGCTGTTATGAAACGCGAAGAAAGTTCATTTTTTCCTCGCACCTCCGGGCTCTCCGCGGACCACCTCCGTTGAATCGCGATGTTTGCTTTACGAATGGACGAAGCCGTCCTTAATGAGGACTTTAAAAAAAACGAGGCTAATTCGTTTATTTTGTTTCGCGCCAGATCCGGTATCAGCACGTGCATCTCTCGCAACCCCCCCCCCCCTCCGCCATTCTTGAGGATTAGCATTCCACGAGTCGCTGTGGCAGGTGATAGCCAGTGCGTTGTAAAGTTCATTAGTCCCGCGAGAAGCTTTTTTTCTACTTCCCTCCCCCCTCCCCCTTCCCCCCTGCCCCCTTCTCGCGTACTAAGCCGAATTAATTCATTTAAAACACTCGCCGGTCTGTTTGCTGAATGGCTAATGAGGAGGGAGAAGCCGTGCAGTTATTTATCGCATTTAAAAGAGTGGGGAGGGAAGGAAGAATGTGGGCCGGAATTCCTTCCCCCTTTCCCCCCTTCTGCTGTTTAAATATGGATGAGAGTCAGTTTCAATGTTTATCTAAAACTGCCACGTCGGACTCGGCAGCTTCTTAAATCCTACGGGTCACCTTTCCGGCTTCGAAAATTACGCGAACGGGGGGCCCCGCACGCGCTTGTAACGAAATTACGAACACAAACTGCAGAAATGGCTTTGGTAATAAATTATGGCCGCCGCATCATATTCTCGTGTATTAGGATTACATCTTGAATAAAAATCTAATTGTCTAGAGAGAGAGAGAGAGAGAGAGAGAGGTTACACTTTTCGATGGCAATCTAATTACAGAAAATTAGCCTGAAAAAAAAAAAAATAATAAATAAATTTTTCTGAATTAAAATACGAAACTGTGGCTGAGGAAATGTTCAGTAGAATATGGGATGATATTGTGACGTCATTCAAGTGTGATATTTTCGCGTGAAAGGGTCAAGAAAGAACATTGATTAGTCATGCGAAGGTGTGTGACAAATTACAAGCGATTAAAATAAAGTAATTCAATCTCTTCATCAATAATTTGGAGACATTTGGGTTCGAATCCCTGGAATTCTCAAGGCCACACGCCGTGTCAGACAACTATAAATATGCTCGTACGCCTTCAAGAGACTGTAATACGATTTGAATGGAAGGTGCTCGATTAATGGAGTTAACAGACTTCCAGCGCAGAATAATAACAGGGTGTCACTAAGCAATCAGTGTGTAGGTGACATTTCAACGGTATTGAAGATCCCATGGTCAAGGATTGGTGATGTGATCTGACAATGGAAGCAGCCTGTGCAGAAAACGTCACAAAACAACCAGGAAAACTACCGAAACTGAATAAACATTAAAGAGAGTCCTGCAAAGAATTTCCCACTAGGAACACAGGTCGACGTTGTCGCAGCACGCACACACAAAAGATCTTCAGTGAGACTCTTTGCCGCGTTAATGGCCGAATGATGGAAAATAGCTGAGAATATGCACAATAAGCAGGTTGAACATCACAATGTGGCATACATTTGCTCATGAGGACCAACCAGTTGATGAGAAGCCAGTAAGCTTCGAAATAGCTGTTTACGTGGTGTATCAGATTTTTTTAAACGTATTAAAAGTTATTGGCAACTTAGAGAGAACGTAGATAACGGTCTGGAAAAATAAAGTTGGAGACCTCCAAAACAAGAATTAAATTTAAAAGCAAAACAAACAAAAGACTTTAAATAAGTGAAGCGTCCATCGAAGGCGGGGGGGGGGTTCTCTTTGACGAGTATTTTATCTATTCGGCGTTCTTCTTCGGTAGCCAACAGGTCTGTAACGTTATGAAGGCATGTAGGCAGTTTCCTTTGTGAATATTTTTCCTTCCACAAAGGGCCCGATCGAGCAAGTCCTACTTTGAAGGAGCGGTCTTTTGCTGGGATACACTTTCCAGCGCCTTTGCAATTCGCCCGTGGCTATTAATCACTCGCGAATGTAGTAATGTCATAACAAAACACAGAATGTGACAAGACGGAGACAAAATGGGGTTGATTAATCACCCCTTATGTCTTCGGCTTCCACTGGAAGGGTTATTAATTGGAATTATGGGAATTTTCCCTTATTGGAGTTGAGTTTAGGTTTAGGGCTTTTGGAAAAAGGGGGCTTGACGTGTAATTAGTCAAATAAATGCGAACAATGGATACGCTTCCTCCAGAACTGTCCTTCTATTGCTAATGAACCCGCTCGCGAATTGCTCCAAAGGACTGCAAGACTTGTTCGATCTTAAGGATTGACGCTGATTGATCAGACGCGTGGCAATCTTTCAATAGTGCGCAATCATTTGGCAGCTGCGTAAACTTTAAAGATATTTTTGTTTTCATAATTTTTATTGCATAAAATGATTTATTCAATCGTTATCACGAGAAAGATTAGTCAGAATCTAGAGGGGTATGTGGTAGGGCATTAATAAAAAATCATAGACCCAACGAAGATCCTTGGGGGACTCCACAATAAGGAAGAATCAGCCAAAAAAAAAAAGTCGCAAAAACTAACATGTGAGGAGTCTAAAGACGTATGGGCTTTACAAAAGAGGTCCATAGCACCAGGAATACCACAATAACTGCAAAACTAGCTGAAAAAAATCTGACCAATCAGAGACGTTAATGATTGATCTTTAATCCAGACCTTCCTCTATTGATTTCATGCTTTTATCAATGCTACATTCTGAGAAAAACCAGAGAGTTAATTATGGAATAAACAGTCGATCTTTAAACAATATGTACAGTAGGGTTCCGAATAAAGATGCTACTTAAATTTTCTTGACTTTTATAAAGTCTTAAGAAAATTTTCTCTCCCCAGACCACGGGGGCTTTAAATAAATTAATTGAACGAAGGAATATTAACAACAGAACCATAAGTTACAAGATGACAGGTTTGCTAAGTCCCCGGTATTAAAACAAACATATTAGAGATGCATTTCAGAAGGTGACGTATGTTCTAAACTCGTTAGCATCTCACCGTAGCAGGGTTGTTTATTTTAAAGATTATTCCTTTCAAATTTTTACAGCGTTCTATTAGCCTTACGATTTAATCCTGGGAGTCTCCTTGGTTGCTTATTGGTCTACAGTCCGATAGCGAGGTCTTTGCAAACACGGATTCTCCTGGAAAGTGAGAAATGTCTTTAATTAAACATATATTAGCCGATACTTGTGACACTTTGGCTGCTGAATTCTCTACTACAAAGATGCGCATCCAACGCTCTACCACGTCTCATATAAAAGATTTGCGATGGATTTCTTTCGATGAAAAGAACCTCTAAGGAACGATTTCAATGTGGTTTTTCATCCCACAAAACAAATTACTTCATTGGTTAACAATGAAGTATCATCTTGTAATACACGAAATAATATTGTTACGTCATTCGCGTGCGATATTGTTAAGCGAATTTCATGTGCCAGATGCACATTTTCTGGATGGTAAATCCATTGGAGAATTTTCTTGGGAGAAGTGGGTCACGAAATAGGAGGATAAACGCATCTCAGCCACCGTTTTGAATATAGGAAAGAAAGAAAGAACGAATTCAGACACACAACCATTCAGACAATGTTCAGAACTCATGCGAAGCAGCAAAAGACACCCTACCGATTCTCATAATTTGCTTTTATTCAAAGCGTCCAAATTTCCAGTGAGCATCCTCTGGGAATGGGGGGAGGGAGGGTGCGATCTGGCTGGCAAAGAAAGCAGACGACAAAACGTGATGTGCTCAGATCTGGAAGAAAAACAGCGCGACAGAAGAGGGAACGCGATAAAGAATATTGATGGTGTGTCTTTGCCTACTCCTTTTTTTTTTTTTTTTTTTCTTCTCTCAGACGTGCAGATAATACGACCGGCGAGCGCTCCACGAAATATCTACCTTTTTGAAGGAACGCTTTGTCATGCTCCTTCGGCGACGGAGTGTAGCATTTAAAGTTCCCGACAGTGGCAGCAAATGTAATCAAGGATCACTTGAGTGACTCAATAATCCCATTACTCGCGAGTGAACGATTTTAAGATACTTCGCCTCGAAAACGGGACTTAATCTCGCGCAATCACGCCAACCCCTGGCCTCCCCAACTCACTTTCCGAAGCCGCTATTTGTTTACCTAATTAAAGGCGCGATTTGGTCGTCCCATTGGCCGTCTTCTCCCCTTTTCTTAATAATTCACCAACTGCAGCTTACTCTCCAACCGTGGCTCATAAGTTACGTCATTGCTGACGTCACTTCTGCCTGCGTTAGATATTTGCAATAAAGGCACTTAACCCCCACTTACTTTCCAAAGCTGATAGTTGTTTATTTGTTTAGAAGAGGGCCAATGGGATGACGCGATTTCGTCGTCCCATTGGCCCTCTTCTCCACCCCCCCTTTTCTTAATAAATGGCAAACTATTCTTTACTCTCGAACCAGGGTTCATAAATTGCTGACGTCACTTCTGGCTTCGATAGTTATTTATTAGAAAGGCGCTTGGTGAAAGCGTAGTGGGCGCATACTTTCTCGGACCCAGCGCGTTGCAACAATGCCCAGTGACGTCACGATTACGTCACAACGGTTATCCAAAGGACGTCATAGCTTAACCTCTGCTTCGCGCAGTTTTCACTGCAGCTTCAACGTGTCGTCAATATGTGGGGCTAGCGTTGATGAAGAGGAAGTTTAAGCCCTCTGTTCAGAGGCCCGCTAGCCGCGGATGATTTATGGTAATCATTAGGGGGAGCACGAGTCTGCGTTCATTACGAAACGCTGTGTGTACAGCGTCTCACATGGCGATTTGTACAAAATTGAGACTCGAACGGAAGGCGTAATTAGAGTTCGCGTTGTGGGCCATCATTTCCTGCAATCTTTATCTGGCGACTGTATTAGGGGAGGTTTAAGAAGTGCCGAGCATTGCTGACAGGATAAAAGCCATTTTGTGAAAAGTTATTTGGCCCTGTTCGATACATTCGCCACATTTCATCATCCAGAGAATGGCTCATGGCTATCGCGTGCATTTCCTGAAGTATTTCAACGTAAAATATCTCTTCTTGGGCCATAAATGTATTCTCTCTCTCTCTCTCTCTCTCTCTCTCTCTCTCTTTGGCCATTTTGTTTTCTTACCATCAGTTACGATAAGTTGGTTGCATTTGCTACGAATCGCCGTCATTTCCTCCAACTTTCTTTTCTCCCAACTGACTTGTCTTATCGATATGAAGGGGACGTCAATGACAAGGGGCTCCATTGGCAATAGCATCCTTGAAGTCCGAAATTTGTTCACCATTCACTCCCTGGCTAATCTAGTGGGTCTCAGGCAAGGACAGCAAAGTTATTTCCTCTGGAAACTGGAATAACTTATCGGAAAACCATAATCCCTCCTCCTGAGATCTGCTAACTACAGTCCCGATTGAAGAGACCTTCAGAAGTTCCTCTAGTCATCGATGAGATTCGAACCGAAAGCAAAGCCCTCTTATATGCTGACTACCTGAAGATACTCACGCCAATTAAGGCAAACCAAGACCCTCACGAAATCTCAGAAGAGCTAACCTCCATTCTCTCATCAGTATCTACCTACCTCGGGCAATTTCATTTACGAATCAATCCTGAGAAGTCAGAAACCATGGTTTTCTCGCTAAATCAAAACCGAACAAAAATTCATCCTCAATGGAGCTCCCTCAGTTTGTTTGAAATCACAATGACCTAGGGATCAGATTCGACCAAAAGCTTCTGTTCAGCCAACCTGCTTCCCACAAAAAGCAGCTGGGCTGAGATGGTTATGCAAGCAACACCTGCAACATGTAACAGACAAATCCACCATGATCAGATATATCATAACAATAGTTTGGGCATCTGCATCTCCCTCTACCACCAAACCAGTGTTCTCCTCCGAGTATTGGCTCTTAAAACAAAGGAGTTTCAATACTAGAAAATAGGTTAACGACATAGCACTCACCCATGATAATGCTGAAATCTGGGCTTCGGCTGCACCAGCAACTCTCAAGGTCTGTAAATACCAAATGTTGAATTGTCCTTTATAAACATTACCTTCACCCACTCAATAAGACCACTGATTAGCAGCAAAAGAGCTTTTCTCTCCACTTTGAAGTCATTCTCAAAATTCTGACGGGTGGCATCTCATCAAAAATTGCCAATAGCAAGTTCTGCTACATCCAGAAGCCAAAGCTTAGAGGGTCCAGATAGGTTCTATCCAACCAAGATGCTGAGCACAGAGTGTTCAATGCTTCATTGGCGATTGGGGCTGCAGAAGCCAGTTATGCTCAAGAGTTGAGCAAGTTGATCCATATCAGATCTAAAGAAACCTACTCAATCTGAGTATGATCTTAGAGAATATCCACGAAACAGACTCCTATTCTGGTGTGTATTTACTCAATTCACCGTTTTAGAACTGGCAGACTGTCGTGTACTCTACCAATATGCGAGTGAATCTTCGAGTAGCGGAGTCACCAAAGGCTCCTCCATCGGTCCATTTTTTTTAAATATTAAAGAACGACCTTGTCATTGACGAAGGAAGAATAATACAAGGAAGATTTTATTTAAGAAAGAAGTGCCATCAGAGAGCCACCAGCGAGTAATCGCAGACTGCGAAGCGAATGTAACCGACCAGATTAAAAATCCAACTGCAGCGTCCTTTGGCGGGCTTAAATTAGACAATTTCTTCCCCGTTCGTTCTGTCCACAAAGCGGGTGCGGGCCGGGCCGGGCCAATTAACTCCGAGGAAAGGTTTCGCTAAAGAGCCCCATTAGGTTGATCTGTAAGCCGGTGGCCAGCTGTGTGGATTGGAATGGGATGAATGATGACGCTTGGAAGTTCCAGAGAGCAATCAGGGGGTGTGTCCACGGTTTGTTTTATTGTCCCTCCTCGTGCGCATCGTGTGCCTGGCAAAAACTCTCGTAATAAGCGGCGCGTTATCTTTGGAAATCTTCCAACCGATCTTTAGGACTTTTCTTAATTGCCAGGAGATGACAGCCTTTGGTACGTCTGTTCGCTTTGTTCGTTCTCTCATTATTCCTTTCTTTCACTCGCTTCGTCTTAATTTCTCCTTTTCCCTCTTTAAAGATCTCATAATTTTTTGTTACGTTGACGGAGTGTCGTTCCTCCCGCCTAATGAGTTTCTTGCTCGTTCAATTCTTTGCCTTTTATTGTCTTTCATTATTCTCTCTTTCGCTTTCTCTACCTTTCTTTCTCTGGCTCACTGAATCACTCCTCCCTTTTCTGCATTTCCACTTCCTTTTCCTCTTTTACTTTTTCTGCATTTCCTCTCCTCGGTCTTCCTCTTTCTGGCCTCCGTGGCGGTGTAGTGGTTTCGCCACTTGTCACTCGCGTGGAGAGTTCCCCGGGTTCGATTGCTGTGGACAGCTGGAAGAATCGCCAATGTCCTCTTCAGTCGAGGTTGTAGGTGGCTGATCTGAGGAGGAGGAGAAGGGAGTACACGTGCAAATCTGATGTCAACACACTTGTACAGGAATAATGTACGCTGCGCTTTCAAGTCAGCAACGTAATAATTGACCACAATCGTTCTCTTTCCTCTAAAAGCACTGAGAGAGAGAGAGAGAGAGAGAGAGAGAGAGAGAGAGAGAGAGAGAGAGAGAGAGAGAGAGAAAGAAAGGTAAAAGAAAGAGAGATAAAATGGAAAAAAATTTGAATAGGAAGGGGACGGAGAAAGGCATAATAAGAAAGAGAGAGAGAGGAAATTAAGATGGAAAGGAAAATGGACAAAGATGGAAGAAGGACAGAGAGAAAGAGGGAAAGAAAGAGAAAAGTGATGAAAAGATAGAAGAGGGGGAGAGAGAGAGAGATAAAGAAAGATAAAATGGAGAGAAAACTGAGTAGGAAGGAGACGCAGAAAGCCATAATAAAAAGAGAGAGAGAGAGAGAGAGAGAGAGAGAGAGAGAGAGAGAGAGAGAGAGATAAAAGAGAGATACCGACAAAGATTTAAGAGAGAGAGAGAGAGAGAGAGAGAAAACTGAATGAGAAAAATAAAGAACAACAAAAGAGAAATATTATGATAAAACAGAGAAAGAAACAACAGAGATATAAAGAAAGAAAAGTAAAAGAAAGAGAGAAAGAAAGAAAAGTAAAACACAGAAAACTGATTAGAAAAGAGACTGAGAAAAGCATAATAAAAAAAGGCAGAGAAAAGTAAAGAGAGAGAGAAGAAATGAACACGGAAGGGAAAATGGACAAAGAAAATGGAAGAGGAACAGTGAGGGACAAAGAGAACGAGAGATAAGAGAAAGAGAAATGAAAGGGGGAGAGAGAGAGAGAGAGAGAAAATAGGAGGAAAAGAGAAATAAGAGAGAAAGAGAAAGGGATATATAAAAGAGAGAGACCTACAGAGGAAGAAATAAGAGAGAAAATAAGAGAGAATAAAGAAAGAAAAGCGAAAGAGAGAAAAAGATGAAATGAGAGAAAACAGAATAGAAAGGAGACAGAGAAAGGCATAATAAGAAAGAGAGAGAGAGGAAATGAAAGATTGAGGGGAAAAAATGGAGAAAAATAGGACATGGAAGAGAAACAGTGAGGGATAAAGAGAGGGAGAAAAAGAGAAAGAGAGAAAAGACATGAGGGAAAGAGAGAGACAAAGAGATGAAAATAGAAAGGCAAGAGAGAGAAAGGGAAAGGAAAGAGAAAGAGAGAGAGAGAGAGAGAGGAGACAGGAAAATGAAGAAGAGAGATAGAAAAGTGTAATAAGAATGAGGAAATAGAAAATAATATTTTTGCTTTTCAAATAAACAGAAAGGAAATGAAAGGCGCTGGGGAGAAAGATGGAAGAGACGAGTTTAGAAACAAGAGACGAATGAGAAGAGGAAAGAGAAAAAGATGGAAGAAAAGACAGAGAAAGAAACAGATCAGAGAGAATATATATTTGTAATTTTGCAGCGCAACTCAAACATCGCAAACTGAGAAATTCAAATCTCTTTTCAATATTCAAAAAAACTTTTCGTGACATTTTCTTTCGCGTGCAGAGTTAGCGAGTGTCGCCCAGAGAAGCGATCTCCGAACGAAGAGCGGCTGCACCTCCCCCCGCTCCCCTCGCGGAATAAAGTTAATCCGTAATTCCTTTCGTAATTTTAAACGCATTCCGGGCGCAATTAAACGACCAAAAACTGGAAGCGAATTAAAACACTCAATTCCGCATTTGTGTGCCAAATGCCACCGGCCATTATCCGCGGCAAATTGACATCACGCGCACCGAGACTCAGACGCATCACGCGTAAACAATGCTAGGTCCGGGGAAGGGGTCGGGGGACGAAGGGACGTTATGTGTCCAGATTACCAAACAGAATAATAAGAGACGCCGGTTGTGCTTCAGACAGAACGAAATTAATAACGGCGGTTCCATTGAACGCTGAAATTTACTGAGAATTAAGTTTGGGTGGATTCCTCGGCAACGGCGGGCGAAGGGAGCAATATCTCCGGGCAATTTGCCCCGAATAGAAATCCATTTTTGTGGCCGCACAACTTAATTAGGAGAGAGCGAATAACTTAGATTAAACAGATCGCCGTGCGGGATCCCAGGGCCACCGGATTTATGACGATATCGGCAATGCGAGACGCTAATTCCACGCGAAAAAGCGCGCGGAAGAGATCGCTGATGGATATTACTTTCGCCTTATCGAGACATTACTTCCAAAACAGCCCCCGTTTCCATTGAGACAGAAACGCGCTATTAATTAGAACTGCCAGTTAACGAACTGTGTCGAGGATGTCCAAAGGAGAGCTCCTGCGAGTTAACAACTCGCTCGCTGATCCGAACTCGGTTATCTGACAACGAAACACGATTCAGCTGCGGGGAATCAACGCCAGCGTCTGTTATGAACGCATTTTTAGAGGATAAATAGAAATCCATCGACGCGAATCAAACCCAAAATGTCCACTTTAAATGGAAAATTAACAAACGACTTCCCCTAAGATTGCACTTTCTGCGATAATCATAACGCATAATTAATCACGAAACTCGGAGATCTGCACCAACCATTCAAAAGTATCTGACACCCATCGTAAGATAATCCACGCTAGGACACATTCCACCGAAGTGATGCCGCCAATGCCAAGACGATGGATTCTTTCAATGGACTAATTGCGATGGATTCTTTCAGACGGCAAGCCACTGTCCACCGCGCAAAAATTGTATCTAAATGGTCCGAGGAACATTCCCAAGATTTCCAATATCTACACTGGCCACTTAAATCTTCAAACCTGAATTATAATTCAGAATGTTTGGGATATGCTGGACAGAGTAGTCCCGCTTTGTAATTCTCTACCGATACAGCAGCTGACAATTATCATAAATAAAATAATGGCCAAATCTAGAGGTAGACTTCCTCAGACATTTGAGCAACGTTTACATGTTGAAATTCGGGCAAAAAGTTGCCCAACTAGATATTAAATACAGGTTCCTAATTTGTTTTCCAGCGAATTTAGTTTTTAAGGTACTGTAAAATATTTATTATTCATGGGAGAACCAATCATATTAATTACCCATGACGATTTAGTTGGTAAGTCCATGGGATTCATCCTTTTGATCGTCTGCATCAGCATCACTCATTTAAAGAATCTTAAGCGTGGAATCTCTAGAAGCATCTATTATTCAACTTTCAAATGGAGGACGTTGGAATTAACCTTCTACATAAAAAAAATCCTTCTGATTCAGGATGGATTTACTAGATCCATCAAATACCATCTGAGTGCGCCCCAATAGTCATACCATCCCATATGGAGATTAAAATGTGTGGAACCCAAAAGGAAAGAGCCGATTTCTTCAACATCAGTTGCTCTTCTTACAAAACCAAAATTTTCACTGACAATAAATATTTAAATTTATTGTCACTTTTGTTTATTGTCAATTTTGACCAAATAGCATCGAAACAGGATTTGTAAAATTCCAATTGTCAAAACAGTTGGATCAGCCTCATTCGGAGGGAGGATGTGAAGCTGTTTTCAGCATTTTTTCTTAATATTAAATACGTTTTACTTTCTTTAAGAAGCAGTAATTTTTCTTAAATTAAGTAATTTATATGAAGTGGTAGTCCTAGACGCTGGAGCAATTTTCTTAAAGAAACTTCGATTAAAAATTCAACGACAAAATAAATATTGCAATTTCTGATCCTTATTTATAAGTTAAGTGAAAACATAAAGTAGACTTAACATCCTGTGGGAAATACAGGATGCTCTCCAAACTGAAACTCGATTATCAAAGTGCCACGAATCCACTCTCCCTCCCTGTCCAGTCCACCAATTTTGATATCATATCAGCGATGAAAGCTGGGTTGGTGGTGGATATTAACCATCTTTGACGACTTCTTAAGGTCTCTAATAGACATTTCTTGAAGATTTCGCGTTTTTTTAGTGAAGATCTTGCAAGTACGTCAGGCTTTACTCCAACAACGTGATTTTATTCGGGGAGTAGCTGATGGCACGTGCTTGGTCAACGTTTTCCTCCACTATCTCTGTACTTAATGTAATGGGTAAGCAGCTATTTTGCTCCGAGGCATTAAATCGTATCAGTTTTACCAGATTATTCCAACTGCGATGGTGGTATCCCCTAATGGATTGTAATATTAAGGGAACTAACTTCCACCCTATCTTGCCAGACAGCTAATTCCCCCCTTACTGCACTCCATTACATCCACAGGCAACGAGCTATTACAAAGTCTTCTGTGAAAGGTAGGACTTCCTCCTATTTCCGGACAAGGCAGGCAGCGAACTAATGATATAGGCGCTGAGGATGTTCGCTAGGGGGGAGGGGGGTTGTTCTGCCTCTGCCGCTGCCGCGTTAATATTTCACACCGTAACGAAACGCGACAGGGGAACTCTGTTATCAGAAAAATGAGTTTCCTGTAAGCTTTGTCTACGGTGGGATTACGAAATCGTAGAGCGAAATAAGGAAAATCTCCCTCTCTCTTTCTCTCTCTCTTTGCGAATGAAGTTGAGTAGTGCTCATTAAAGATACACGCACGCGAGCGTCGTCACCATGGCGATCAGGGAGCGGGGATGGTGGAGGTAATAGATGCAAACTCGTGTGAGATTGCCAAAGAAGTTCTGCGAAAAATATAAGCATTCTTCGTTCTCGGATGGTAACCTATCCTCCCTCACTGAACTAAAAGAATTCACTGCTCGTTTTTAAGATTATTTTGTTGCATTACTGATTATCATCAGCGCATGTCACTTCTATTAGGATGAAATCTTTTATTCCACTCCGAAAACCCTAAATCACGCTTACAAAAACAAAAGGAAAACTGCTAAGGATCTCTATGGTAACAACAAATCTATAATTTCATATTCTCTCTTTAGATATCAATTTGTGTTCTTAAATTGCGTGTATTCTGTGGTCGGTTTGCCTGTTTCCGTGTCTGTATCATAATCTGGAGATGAACCAATTGCTCTCTTCGTCTGAGACCGACTAACTCGGCCACAGAGGAGAAAAAAGTCCATAAAAGTTCCTCGCGTCATTAACAGAATTCGAACCCGGGTCGTTTCCACTCCACACGCAGAGTGGAAACGACCCGGGTTTCTTATCTCAACTATTTCCAATGTAATGTAGAAATCCATCAACCGCCAACCCTTACTATCTTGAAACCTTCCATCTAATTAACGATCGCCAGTATGGTTAGGTCAGTGCCTCTTTCAGTGTTATCTTGCGTTACTCATATTTGAATAAATCCGATGGAAAAGTCTGGAGAATTTCAAAAGGTGACTCCCAACATTACTAAGGATTTCGATTTTGAATGCATAAAGATCTTGTAAACCAACTTGTATCTTTTGATTTGCCATTCGATTTTTGGAATTAGGCGGCCATTTTTCTGTCCATTTTTCTTTCTTTCTGGAAGTGTCTTTCGTAATTTTCTAGATGTAATCTTGTTTAGAAATCTAAACACGCGCGTCGAGTTCGTTTTTGGCAGATAGTGGTTTGGTTAATATCCATTCACAATTCAACTAAAAACTCAACGAATTAACCCTTCGTTTTTCAATGTCAACAGAAGAATCTTTATGAATCAGTTCTGATAATATTTCTTGCACATCCTTCTATTGTACAGCTCACAAACGATGGACTGGTTAGTGTAGTTTCCTCATAAAAACGAAATCCTTCGAACTATCTTCAAACAGTACACACTCGTGGAAGTCCTGTCGATATGGAGGTCCATGACAAGTTTCGTAAAGATATCATCTGTTTGTCTGCACCTTACCGATGAATCTCTTGTTCTTTGACTTAATGCCTCAAGTTTCTTCTCTCTGCCATTACTTCGTGGATGTCCTCATCGATTAGTACTCCTTTGAAAATATTACTTCTTAAACCTATTGAGAACGATGAATCTAATTCCTGAAGACTCTTTATGGATGGAAATGCTACTTTTACTAAGACTTGCCATCCACTTGTGATATCACCTGACGTCCCTGCACTTCACATTGACAATTCCCTTGAAGTTCTTTAATTTTACTAAGAGATTACTAACTTTATATTAAATTTTAATGAAATCGATCGACCAATACAGCAGCTGACAAAAATCCCGATGGAAGAATGGTCAAATATGGAGTTAGAGACGCCTAGTGGAATCTCTTCCACGATATATATGACTGTAATTGTACGAAAGTTGGTCCCACTAGATATTACATAAATGTTTCTAATTTTTTTGGCAGTGAGTGCATATTAATCTTAATACTCTACTAGCTGCAAGAATGTAAAGTGCAATTTTTGCCTTTACCACAAGTTGCCTTTGTATTGAATTACTTTTAAACACACGACATCGCCAAAAGCTTAATCTGGATGAAACCCTTTTATGACAATCGTTGTCCTCCAGGTGGAAAAGACCTAAGTTCCAGTCTCGTCGAATTTTATGGGCCTTTTATAACAACAACCGTATCTGGCCACCATATCGATGTATTCTCTTGTGACAATGCGCATTTAAGTCGTTTTAAAATTGGGATTTTCCCTTAATGAAGGCTGTGGGTTGGAGAAGTTCCCTTCTCCGACCCACAGCCTTCATTAAGGCAAAAAAGCTAAAGGTAACTCAAGGATTTAGACAGTTGTCCGGCCCTAAGTGATTACAGTGGATATACGAAAGATGGGTGTTCACTACTACACCCCCTCCCCCTTATTCCACATGCATCTTGGCACTAAATTACGAGCGTCTTTTATTTAATCTTACGGGGAATTTGAGTGCGAGTTTTCGTGCAATGTTCGGCGACTTCTTCTTCGTGCATCTCTAGGGGAGGAAAGAGGGGTCGGGGGTAGTTAGGCCGTCAGGATCCATGCATCAGTCTTTCCTAATGACAACGACTTATTTCTGTAAATCCGCTACGAACCTTCATTACAAAGGAGCTGACGGGCAAAGTTGTCTAACTCCAGAGACAAGTAATCTATCTGTGCTGTAATGATGACGAATGGTTTCTTTGCACTGTCATGGCAACCGGAGAAAGTATCTCCTCCTGCATGGATTAGTTTGCTGAAACTGCGTTCTGCAAAAGGAACGATGTTAAATTGCAGATGTTGTGGCGTGCGCTGAACGGCAAAACGACTAACACGTGCAAGTTAGCCTCGCCGTGTGTCACATGGTCGGCGATAACGTAATTAATATAAATTACACTTTCGAACGCACGGGGGTCCGAGGCGTATGTTTTGCCTTTAATTTGAGGCTTTCAAAACATCCTCTGCGGTCCCTTTGGCCGCCCATATCTCCAAACGAAGTCTGCAGGCTGTTCGAATACTTTTGACAATATACTGTATATCTTTCAATTATTACAATGATTATTGAAAGGTTATGAATACGTGAGCGGTTACTTTATAAGCTGGAATCGCTGGGAAAATCCTTGTTGGAAAAGAGTCAATGCCATTCCTGTCCCAAAGAGCAGCATAATCCACTCACTAGAGAATTACCATCCCATCTGCCTTCTGAACTCCCTGGCAAGAACTCTTGACGCAATCATTCACAACCGATTAATGGGACATGGTATTCATGACATCAAAGTCCAGTGCCATAAAGAAAACCGCAGAGCGCAAGTTGCTGCAGGAGACATCATCCCATACACACGAATTAATGAGGACATCTTTAACGCAGAACTCATCCATCAGTCAGTCAACCTACTGCAAATAATTCTGTGAAACTCTTTCCTGTTCAAAGCCATATCCAGATCAAACTTGTTCACGAGTGCCAATGTTCTTTTGAAGAAGGATTCCTGGATATCTCTAGAGTTACCGATGGAGCTTGAAGATCAATATGGCATAGAAGATCCGGCAGGTAGGTTGAACCAGTGAAGATACTGTGCAACAGTTTTAGGTCGAGAACAGTTCGCCGAAGATTGAAGCTTGAAGTAGAAATTCGGGCAGAAGATTCTGTGGTAAAACATGGGATTACATCTGGAATGATAGTGGATAAATTTCATCGACAGCTATTCTATTTGCTGTATCAAGTATGCATAGTGTGGGTTCCATATAGGAGAAGCAAACTCCAGTATAGGGAGTACAGTTGTTTTGAATAGGAGCACAGAGAATTGAGGATCGAACCCATATCCATCGTTTAAATTAACTCTCAAAGTAACTTCGGCAATTCTGGAAATCGGCATCTCTTTGATGTAATTGGTTAACTGAAATCTTAATTTTCCTCGAAGCTGCAAATGAAATAGAACTGCATTTCCTAGGATTAACCTCCAGACCATTCAAAGCAATCCAATTATCGACAGAGTTGTTAGCAGCCTGAAGGTTAACTGCATCATCTTGACTGTTGATATGTGAGTACAGTTTCACATCGTCGGCAAACACTAAGATCTTAATATCACTTCTCTCAACAAATTGCGGTAGATCATTGACAAAGATGGTGAATAAAAGAGGCCCAAGAGATGATCCTTGTGGTACTCCTGTCGATGGAAAAAATTCCCCCGAGATTTCCTGTCCGATGATCGCTCAATGTCTTCGATATTAATATAGACATCAACCAGGATGGTAGAGGGTTAAGTATTCTATAGCTGCTTAGCTTTTTAGCATTGTACACTGAAAGGACAGAATTCATGCGATGCGTTCCTGGGCAACGCAACGCTGTCACCCCTCTCGCTAGTGGACGAACCCACAGCATGGCAGGTATATAAGTACACTGCTTCACTGCATTCACGTAGACGTTAATTCAATGTCAGTATGGATACCTCGTGAGTTAGCCAACTTTGAAAGAGGGATGATAGTGGGTGCCTGTAGCATGGGTCACTGTATCGCGGAGGTGGTTAAGAAATTCCACTATCCCCGTTCGACACTATTAAGAGTGTATCGGAATACGCCATTTCCGGAATAACATCTCATCGTGGACAGGGAGGAGAAAGGTGGTGGATGAACGTGGCCATCGACGTCTATATTGCATTGTTTCTGTCAACCGGAGAACGACAGTGGCACAAATCACCACCGACTTTAACCAGGGAGGTGCCAGATCTCCACCAAAACCATTAGGCGATCATTAGCCGCCGACCCACCAGAGTCCCATTGCTAACACTACGACACAGGACTCTACGCCTCAACTGGGCGAAAGAACATCGGCACTGGATCTTGGATGATTGGAGACGGGTCTCCTGGTCCGACGATCCCGTTTCCAGTTATTTCGAGTGGACGGGATGGTGCGTATCTGGCGCAAACCGCACGAAGCTATGTGCCCGTCATGTTAACAAGGAACTGTTCAGGCAAGTGGACGGTCGGTAATGGTCTGGGACGTGTTTAACTGGCACACATTGGGACCTCTGGTACGTCTAGACGTACCAGATTACGAGTCCAGGTTACATGTCCATCTTTCTGCATCCCTTCATGGTCATCGTGCACCCAAAGGGCAATTGACTCTTCCAGCAGGACAATTCGCTTCAGCACAGAGTCCTATTAAGATCCGTTCGAGCTTTGGATCTTTCATCGAGGAATGCAACGGAATTATCGACAGCGGTTCAGCAAGCATGGATGGAAATACCTGTGGAACGCTTTCGTGTAGTGGAATCAATGCCTCGCCGTGTGACTGCCCTTATGCAAGAGGGGGACCTAACCGTTACAAGGTAGGTATCCCATGATTTTGCCCACTCAGTGTACACTTTAACTGGCCGCTTCCTGTTGTGTATATTTTATGTTAATAATAAATAAATTTCAGAAAGTTATTAGGAATTTTGATCGGTATTTCTCCAGTCTGGTGTTAACGTGTAGTTTTTGGCATTGGTAGGATAGTTTCTCCTTCGTACATTCGTACGACAAAATGCTCAAAGGTCGCGTTTCTGTCGTGCGTTTCCTGTTTTTTGTGCTTAGGCAGCGATCTTTATAAATGCATTTCCTTCGGTTAAGTATCTCTCTCTGTCTTGCATTCTTTTTTAAACACGAAGAGTAGGATGCGCCTACATTGCCTTGCAGTCTGTACATTTATCACGGAGTTCCTGCAACAATGTAAGTCGGTGATTAATTGGACCACGTGACCATGTCCCTTCTGTATGCTCATTACAAGGCTTCATATCTGCTTTGGATAATGACTGTTTTTCTGAACTCTCTTAATGATCGCTATCGTACTCGGCTCCTCCGTAACCCAATCGGCACGCTCTTCGCAGCTTCGTTGGAGAGGAAAGGGCGAAGAACGCCGGGGAGTGCAGGGGGGGGGGTTCTAAAACCATACGTTAACCTACTGCCAAAGTTCATCAATCACCCGGCCGACAGTATCTGAGACTTGGCAACTGTTGTAAACTGTCAATCAGGGGAAGTGCCGTAGATAGCAGCCTGGTCGGAGGCGTTTGCGATTATCGTCCACTCCAAGGCTTCGATGAATTGGGGTGAGGGATGAGGAGACGCATGACCTGGCGTTCTTCGGAGCCTTTCTCTGTGTTAAGCACAATGTCTGACCAGCCGCGAGGAACGAGGATGCGAAAAGGAAAAAAAAGATAAATTAAAAGGGGCATCAATCAGCAAAATATTTTTAAATTCGAAAATAATAATGATTGCCGGACTTGTTTTGGTCGATTTTAATGAAATCTGAAAAGTTTCGACAAATTATAAAAAGCAAAACATAAAATTTCGTGAAAAATCAAACCTGGAAGCTGTTATTCCATGCGGACGGACGGACGGATAATTAATAATTGTAGGATTTTTATTATTCCAATTTTAAAGAAATTTGGGATGGTTCTAAATATCTTTCTATGAAGAATAAAGATAAACTTTCGTGAAATAATAATTTCCGAATTTCTATTGGTCTTATTTTAAGGAAATTTGAAATGGCTCAACAAATCTTTTTAAGAGGGCCAAATTTGAAATTTCATGAAAATCCATCTATTGGGAGTCGAGTTGTTACATGTGGACGGACAGACGGACATGGTGAAGACAATAGGTGCGTTATATATATGCTAACGCTGTTAAAAAGAGTAAAACGCAATGACTGTTATGCGCAAACCGAGAACACTTCGTTTCTGCACATCCGCCATATTTCCAATTCCATTTCCAAAAAGTATGTAATAATTGCCGAATTTCTATTGGTCATATTTTAATGACATTTGTGAAGACTCGACAAGTCGTTCTAAAAGAACGAAATATAAAAATTTTCTGAAATTCCATCCACTAGGAGTCGAATTATTACATGCGGACGGACATAACTGTTAGATTTCTACTGGCCAGATTTTAATTAAATTAGAATGGCACAACAAATCTTTCTAAGCTTGTCAAAATATAGTATTAGCAATGGCCACATGGTGCAAGGAAGCTTATGGTGCACCATCTAAAAAAAAATAATAATAATAAGAAGAAAATAATAAATAATTAATAAAAGAAAAGGAAACAGGCAACCTATGTGTTTCCCCTCCTCCCGTAGTTAATTATCCAGCTGACCTTTGAATTTCCCCAGACTGTCAGCCTCTACCACCCATGGAGGTAACTTATTCTAGTAATTTATAACTCGCTGGCTAAAATAAAACTTTCTGCAATCCAGTCTAAACAACTCTTCTCGTAACTTGAAATTATGGCCCATTCATAATCATTATGCCCCATTTATTTATAATCATTTATAATCCTCATCCATTTTAATTATGCCTCTCACAGCCTTAAACACCTCAATCAAGTCTCCTCTAGTTTCCAAGCTCTGCATCCCACATATTTGGATTCTTTCCTCATATGGACATCCTTTTTCCGATCTCCCCAGTCGAATTACCCGTCTTTGGACCCTTTCAAGAAGCACAACGTCTTTCTTTAGGTGCATTCTCCATACTTGAACAGAATTTCATAAAATTCAAAAAACTTTTATTAGAATAAAATATAGAATTTTATAAAAATCCATCCAACAGAAGCCAATTTATTACATGCAGACGGACGGACGGACATAATGAAGACAATAGACGCTCTACTTTTAAACGGTATTCTTAAAAAAGAATTTTATTAAGCTTAGAGATAGGGGGGGGGGAAACGATTTAAAAAAGTGAGTGGAAAAACCCAGTTGGGAGAAAAGTGATGAACTTTTTCTTTTTTTTTTATTGCCTTTGGTGCTTTAGAAAATTTCTCGAAACCATTTCCGAGTATTGGCGCTGAATGTGTCGTCTCTCGCACCTGGTCAGAGCGGCGCATCTGACCAGGAAGTGCACACCTGCAGGGTGTATTCGACCTAAAGGCGATAATTACAAATCGATCGGAGATCGTTCGGTTTTCCAAAAATAGACAAGTTGGACAAAAGTTTGGAGTGTTGGTAGTGACCAATCAATTGATTCGAAGTGTACAGCACGCGACCCACATCAGCTGTCAGTGCATATTCTCAACTTGGTTGACTAATTCCTTTATCCCATCGTTCTTGCCCACCCACAGAAGACCATAAATTAAGAATTAAACGCGATAGTGGAAGATAAATTATGACTTCGGCCCTGATTACTCCTTTAATCAATGAGATCTAATTTTTTTTGCAAGGACGTGCATATATTCGAAATATTTTCAAAAACAACGATTTATTGTTTATTAAAAGCGCTGAAAGAATCATTTTATGTTGTTCTCTACGACTGGCTAAGTTAATGTAAAGTAGAAGACAAAAAAAAGTAGTCTTATTTTATAGTGTCACGTGACTGTCATTTCATTTTGGTGGGGAAAAAAAAAAAATAGTGGTTTTTGTGTCTGGAGACAGCGCCAAGAGAAACAAATGGAAAAATCAATGCTCATACAAGAATAACTATCTTTCTCTGTGTCGGCTATAAGCTCTTCCAAGACACCATTCTATTGAGTTTCTGCTAAGAGCTTTTCTTTAGCATCAGTCTGCAAGTTGGTTCCTTCACTCCACGTGCAGTATGAAGTCACCAACCAGTTTTAACTTTGCGATAAAAAATCTTATTAATATTATTGTCACTGCAGAAGCTGCTACTGAAAAATATAAATCCGGTATTGTTTTATCAGCACCCAGTAAGGTTTGTTACCCCTAAAGGAATTACTCTTAAAGTTATTCGAAAAAAGGAACTTTCAGGAAGAAATATAATGCGGTTATTTTGCATTCTCAATTTTAATATCGTGTTTGCCTAAGACGTCCACAAGAGGGCAGCAGTGACAACAGTCATTTTGAATTGTACTCGCGCTGAAATAAATTTGCAATCTTCATTTAATACAATAATAATTTAGAACAGAGAGATTTGTTTATTCATTATTTAAATTTATTTAAAGAATGAATAAATAAAATTGATAATATCGCTAACTAATAAAAGTTATATTAAAAGGATTTTAGAAATTATTAAAATTATGTCCACACCAAAATAAGATTTTTAGGTATGTTTAAAATTGCTATTTTGCATATCACGAAGTGTTTCTATTTTGATTATCTGGAATGCGATCTAATGGAGGAAATACAACTTCTATTCGGAGGATGCGGAGGAGAATTACAGGAGGAAAGAAGGTTATCGACGTGACCCTACGGTGCATCCTTAGTCATAAATTCCACAAAGTACGAGGGGTGATCATTTAATTCGCGGACTGGTGCAAGATCTTATCTTAACTGTCATCATCTGAATCTTCTGTGGATTTCTCTCTCTCGAAATACATCCCTTAAACTTTACGCACTTTCGCCACCCACGTTTCCGTTGTGTCTCTACGAGCATCGTTGTGTCGGATGGAAAACGCTTGCCTTTCAAAGCTTTCTTCAGACATGGAAACAGAATGAAATCACATGGGGCTAAGTCCTGTGAATAAGGGGGATGTGGCAGAACCTCGGCACCTATGTCAGTGATCACTGCCTGCACAATGGGACTGGCAATGTCTTGATGGAGAAACCACTTCAACCGGAAAGTTGAAGTGGTTCTCCAACTCTACCTTCGTGTGTGATCATCATATAAATTCTACCATCCTACTTCTACTTATAAATTTTTAAAATTAAATCATGATCTTATATTGTGTGAACAAGTCCTCAATAATTTAATTGTTTATTCTACATGGACTAATAAACTAGAGTTCGCCTTCCAATAATAATTTACTGGAGGGGGATGCTGATTATAACCACTAGAACCAAAAGCATCGACCAAAACAATATTTTCCCTATATACGATTATGAATTTCCTGGTCAGAATGGCCTATTAATCAAAAGAGCCTATTAACTTTAAAACAAGCCAGATACATGATTTAGCCACACAACTTTCAGGATGACACGCCTTTGATGTATGAGCCATAATTAGCGTTAAAATGAAACTGAAAACTCTATTTTAAAATACTTTAACACAAAATGAATGGTTCTAAATCACAATAGCGGTAAAACTTTCAGGGGGAAATCTCAAGAAGTTTCTTCGTAGATGAGGAGAGATGAATACATATTTCGAAGAAATAATGAATACTAAACTTATCTGTTCCGCAATTTTAACAACAAAGGCAAACACAGTGAGAACAAAAGAGTTCCTAACGTACAACATATGGACTCGGAAAGATTAAATCACTAAACCTTTCTAATTATCTTCAGGAGTTCACCCCCTAGCGAGCAAACTTATTGAGCAGAGCGATTAATCTTTAATGTGATTCTAAATTTGACCACTCATTACGTTTGTGTTAATGATTTTCCAAATGTTATTTAAATCTTTCTTAGAAAAACATTTCTCGTGCAATCTGCGAATCATCCATCTGCACATGCGGGGGCGGACGAGCGAGGCGGATAAATATTTTATTTCTAAACAAAAGCCCAGACAGAAAGAGAGTACTTCGCCGATTTTAATTAAGGTGCACGCTCTAGCTTAATGAAGACTGTAGTCTGTGGATGCTGATCCCTGGTAAGAGTTCTTAGAGAGAGAGAATAATAGAATACACTTTGTGTTAATTATGTGCTTTAATCCATACGAACTGAAAATGTGTCCGTTGTTGGAGGATGCTGTATGCAATGCATCCTCTTAACCACTTGATAGTAAATGGGGGTGCCCTTCTGTTCTTGAGAAATTGTCTTTCCGTGTTACTATTTCCTGAACTTTCATTAGGACGAAATTATACGTATTTTCTCTTTCTTGTCGCTTCAAGCGTTTTGCTTTCGCTTCAAGATTAATCGTTCTCCATCTACGTAGCGACCATCCCCTAAATGACGTCAGAGTCTCATCGTTAAACGAACAGTAAACAACTTTAAAAATAACAGCCTGTACATCCTAAGATCTCTAACCTGTATTTTTCTTTCCTTTTCGTTAATACACGAAGGGGAATACATTGCTGAAAAACAACACTCCAAGCTGGTTTGAGCCCGTGATGAACGACCGTGTATTCAATGAACGCAGAATATCAATACGCTGAAAAGACGATATTCTTGCAAATCCTCACTTAAGAAGCAAAACGCAAGAAAACCTGTAGTTTTCCAGATTCCGTAAGTGCCTTGTCTGTATAACTTAAGGACACCGAGATGGACGAACAGAAGTGATTTTGTAGAACCTCCTCATTCTAGGGATGTCTCGGAAGCTCGTGCAAATACCCCAGATGCTTTTACTCTTCAACCATGACGTTGGGGAACGAGTGGGGGACCAGGTTAATGTGTATGTTTAAGGAAATAAAGTAGCAAACGGAGTAGGTTTCGTGGGATTGTCTTACAGTGGCTGCTGAATGCATAATTTCTCGCTTTTCTCCGCAGCTAAAATGGTTCTTTGTGCCTTTGTGCATAGCAATGATGGGCCCCTGATTATTAAGGGAAACTATTGGAATAGAAGAAAACGTGAAAGCCGAATTTTCCTTAATCTGCGTCATTCCCAAAGCAATTTTTCCTTGTAACAGCCAAGTAAAAAAAAAAGGAAGAAAAAAAACAAAAGAAATAAGATTGTTAAGAAATATTGAGCCACTTAGAGGAAAATATCTGTTCTCTATAAAACTGATGACTGTTAGAGGTACAGAGATTTAGGAAGATGCACACTAGGTGGGATTGATTAACCATCAGAAACATCTTTGTATTAGATTTTTAAGAATTATATAAAACATTGTATAAATAAATAAATTAATAAAACTAAAGAATAACATCTCTCTGAATGTTTGAAATTTATTTAAAAAATTACTTTTAATAAAGAAACCTTTTTTTTACAACAATAATATTTATATTAAAATTTGACGAGGAAATGACGTCATGTGTCGTCATTTCCGGTTTTTCATATTGATGCTGGGGTGGAGTTTCAATGGAGAACTTTTGTAATCACAACATCCAGCATATTCTAGAAATGATGACATTGTAAGAGCAGCATCATCAATTTATTCCAGAATCTTCCAGTAATGACTATAACCGCTTTTCTTAGATGATGGATTTATCTGAAAGTTCTTCAAATAGATAAGTACATTTTTCTTGAATACCGATACTACAAAGAGTACACCACATTTCTTATAGGGAATTAAAGATAATTGCTTTTATCTCTTGCTTTATCCAGTGGTATGCGGTATTTTATCTATTAAGAAGGACATTAAAAGGAAAAAGAAACTAGGCGGGGTCTCTATAGACAACGGAAGAGGAAAGCAGGGTAATTACCGTTGAGGTAAATAATTTTGTGAATGTGCTTAGCAGAATCATAAAAACAAACAAAAAAAAGTCAGATGTTACAGTTATGTTACGAAGATCACCAGAGACTGGGTTGGTTTCGGATGGGGGGAGACCAGATAGGTTTGTTTCAGATTATCTAAAAGGAAATTTGGGCCATCAAGGTTTTGTGTGTGTTCTGAAGGTTGCTTTGTCGGTTTTTTGCCCAAGTAAAAAGCTTAATGAAGGCATCTAGTTGCTTACTCTCTATAGAAAGTAAGTTTTTTTTTAGTTTCTTTAGAGATCAATTTAGAAGGATTAAATAAACATAAAATCTAAAGCACCAAAGAGCGGAATAAATAATATATCTCCAATGAACTCAGGTTTTTTTTTTTCTTCTGAAACCTTAAAACAGGAAAAATAATTGCACACACAGTTATTAATAATATTGAAAAATAAATACAAATCCCCCATCTCCCATACTTTTCACAACGCCAAAAAAAAATGATAAACTACTCTTGGAACTTTACCAAATGCTCCGCCTTGGCCAGAGGAAAGTCATTTATTCCTTATATATCTGTTTCTCCCCCTCGAAAATGTTTAAGTTGCCAAATTTTCATAAGATGATGGTAAGGTCCTATTTGGAATGATGTTTGACCCTCTCTTATAGAGAGGGTGAATTGCATTCTTCTTTTTGTTTGCACAATTTACATTCTTCTGCGTCTGATTTTAGCCTTTACACTACTCATTTTAACTAACAAGCACTGCTCCAACGGAGGAGTGATTTTTATTGAAGATGAGTAATGGGATACTGAGACAACTCGTGGTGAAGTGCTTCGGTAAAGAGAAACATGCACTTTATAGAAAATTGTTTGCTCAGTGCTACCCTGACACACAATGACGCATAAATTCAATTTAAGACTAATGTTAAATTTGATCGGAGGCCCTATTTTGTCACTTGTACCTGACAGTAAATGTGTTGCCTTTTCTGCGAAAGTAAACACATTCCGAAGCATTGTATTTCCAGTCCAAATAATTCTTGCATTACAATGTAATGCCCCATGGGATGGACAGCATTCCGATGTACTCAACAGTGTGCTGTATTATGACTGTACCCAACAGTTAATGGAGTTTTCTATTTTTGCGTTAATCTGGAGCTCTCCCAAGTGTACACAGAGGACGCATGGGAGGGCTGTAAACTGCAGGATGCACCAGTTATACAACCATTGTGGACGCAGCTACAGAGGTTCAGCCATCCAGTGTAAATGGCACGGAGACGAGTCTGTCACCTGTCTGAGCGTGATTATTTCAATATTTCCAGGCCGTAGGACAGTTATCAGTGTGTAATTGTGGCCATAAAGTTTCTCTTTTCCTGGCCATTCACAGCCATAATTACCTCGCCTTCAACTGTGCTACGACTAATTATCCTTATCGCCCGGCACGCTTATCGTTTCACACCGCGATTATGGCGGGAGGTACTATTAAAAAAAAAAAAAAAATCCATCGTGAATTTATAGGAATCTTGCGCTTGGTTACTAATTAATTGAAATAACCTGGCTGACAGCGAAGAGAGGCGCCATTAATTTGCTTTATCGTCATCCCAGAGGTCACTATTCTAAATTTTCCACATCAGGAATTTTTATTTTATAATTTTTTTATGGGTGAAATGGAGCCCTCCCTCCCCTAAAAAAGAATTTTGAACTCCCTTGAAAATTAGTTTAATTTTAAATGTCAATTTTATTATTTAATAAAAACAAGTAGTTTCATCTTAAAATATTTAATAATTATAATCAATGGTGGCGTACGTTTCCTCTTCATCAACAACAAATAAATATAATTGTTTATGAACGTTTAATATTTTGATATTAAACAAAAACGAAAATACTTGGTTTTTTTATTTTGTTTAGGATTTAAGGAAAGTTTTTTTTAGGATAAGATTTGTAGGAAATCTCCTGTGAATATATATATTTTTCTCTATATAGTGTGTTCTAAATACCTAAGAAAAAAAATTATCAAAATTTAAACAAAGAAATATTAAAGAACAAAAATGTAAATAAAAAAACCCAAAAGACTAACCAAAAATGTAAATAAAAAACCCAAAAGACTAACCAAAAATAAACAAAAATGTAAATAAAAAACCCAAAAGACTAACCAAAAATAAACAAAAAAACCAGAAGACTAAACAAAACAAAAATAAACAAAAAACCAAAAGACTAAACAAAAACCAATAGACTAAACAAAACAAACAGAGTAAATTTTTTTGTAAACAAAGCTAAAAATATAAGCTTAACGAATAAAGAAAATACTATATATAGTTTCACTAATTATTATTTAAAAAGGTGCAAAAATAAATTTCATTTTATTAAAAGCTTATTTGGATAACATTATTAAAATTATTATTTTTAATTATAAATTTATGTATACACCTGTTTTATTTTCTAAATATAAAATAAAATAGTTTTACTAAAAAAGAGAAAAAAAAGTAGGGGAAACTTTTCAATCTTATAGCCAACGATCAGCTTTCTTATCGATCTTAAATGTATACTATCTATAATCAATAAAAACCTAAACTGGGAAACTAAATGGAAAAGGCTGCACGCCTAAGCGATCTTTCCAAAAAAAACTTCAGGTGGAGTGAAAGCGCTCCATTAGAACTTATCTACGATTTTGAAATTTTATAAATGTCCCTGCTGCTGGAGGCAGGAATTCAAAGTAGTGCAATACCATTACAACTCGTTATGAATTTTTCACTCTTTGTCTGTTGTCAGACCATTGTATTAACGATACCATGTTTGTTCATGATTCAAGTATTACTAAGCTGCCTACAGTTATTTAATAAATGTGAGATTAACTTTTTGGAGATGATGTTTATTTTAAAATAGTGGAATACCGGGACAACTCGTTGTGAAGCCACAACCCCATAATTTTTTTTAAAGGTATATCTATGAATAATTAAAAAGTGGAGATGGTTGAGGCTCGATAACTGGTGTGAAGTAAAATTATCAGACGTCCCAGATTTTGGGGGGAAGAACCCGGACTTAGCCCTATGTGATTTCTTCCTGTTTTTACGTCTGAAGAAAGCTCTGAAAGGCAAGCGTTTCGCGTCCAACACAACTGAAGGAAGAGTATTTCGAGAAGGAGAAATCCACAGAGGATTCAGCTGATTATAATAATTAAGATAAGATCATGCACCAGTTCGCGAACTCAATGATCACCTCTCGTATTTTATAACGTATCAGCCAGGAAGAAGTATTTTTTTTTTTTTATATGATGCTGGACAATTAAGATTTTGAGATTTAGACAATACGTTTCAATGTGACTAGCAAACCCCTTGTAATCTCTCCATGATTTATAGGACCCTTGCTGGTAGGAAGGAGGACATTTAGACCGCAGTTGGAGTATTGTATTTAGATCTGGAGATCGGAACTAAAAAAGACAGAACTTCTGGAGGGTGTTCAAAGAAGGTTGAACCAGATTAGTGATGAGTGCAAATCGATACACATCAAGAAGAATGGTTTAGAAGGTGTGGACTGCAAAGTTTGACAATTAGACATCTGGGGTTAAATAAAACGAAGGAGTTGAATGAATGAGGATGGTCTGTTCTCCCTCGTAGGTGAGACAAGAACCAGGGCACACAAATATAAAATCTTAGGGAATAACAGAAGGCTGGAACTTTTGAAATGCACCTATGTACAGCCAGTAATCGAAATAAATACCCCCCCCCCCTCCGAAATGGCAGAGTTAGTGAGTCTGCTAAGAGCAAAGTGAAATTGGCACCACGATTTCTCTTAAAGTAAGTTAATCTTACTATACCTTTGCCAACATTCAATAAATAACTCAATTATTACCTAAATAATAAATAAAATGTGTCCATAAGTAATTGCAAACTATGAAATGAATTTACTACTATATGTTTACATTTTCAGATCCTTTCGCTCTTAGCCTGCACAAATACGAAAAGGTTCATCTTTATTCTCACTCAACGACGTACGAATCCGTTCAAAGGATTCTCAGCGTTTGTCGGAGCGATGTTGTTCATTGAAAAGCCTCACAAAATCGTTTCTGGCTATCCTCATGCAAGCAGAATTTATGTTATTTCTGTCACTTCAGCTTTCGTTCGGTGTTTATAAGTGGAAATTAATGCCAGCCGAGTGACAAGAATATTCAAATCTCTTCCGGCAAAATACGGACGATGAATGTATCAGGACGGGACAAACGCGGTCTTGGCACGTGACAGCATCGACAAAACGACACATTAATGACCTCTTGTCACTGTTTATATTTTAGTCACGACTCGAAGAAGCCGAATAAGCTTTATATTTCGTAGCCGGATTGGCAAAGAACATTCACGTACATACGCGTTAGAAGGTAATATTTATTCCTCACTTCGTGTGACGTTAAAATTCCTCCGACCGCGTACAGCGATGGAAAATCTTTTAACGCACATTCGTTACCTTCCTTCCTTCAAGAAAAGCATTTTAAATTAGAATTTAGATACCGTCGCAAGGGGGGGGGGTTTAAACCGCAAACCGAACACAAAACAAGCAATCCTCGACATTTAAGCGTGGTTAAAATTCTTGGGGTGTTTGATTGCTGCGACTGGTAAGGAATAAATGCACGAGAGCCTTCAAGTAATAGACCTGTGGCGTCAAAGATGTTTCGTCCTCCTCGCTTTTTATGGTTAGAATATTACAACAAAAGCGATTTAGTAGAATTTGTTTGGTAGTTTCTGATAGCATCCTTTCAGCAATAATTGTTTTTCTTTTGCAGTGTTTCATCTCAAGAAGCAAGAAATAGTTCGCTAATCCAATCTTTTTAAGCGGATTTTTCGAAGGCTTTTAGGCACGAGGAGTAGAATTGTTACATGCGGACGAACGGACGGACAGACTAAAGATAGACCGTATTATGCATATATGCTACAAAACCTACAAATAAACATTTTTCATTTCGAGCTGTAAGCAAGCATTCGGTTAATCGGACATTTATCGACAAGAATAAGTCGAATTGTAAGCAAATTTTCAGTGGGTATGTTCCGGTGGGTCCCTGGGAAGGTTTTATCCACCTACGTGGACCTGTTCGAAAAGAATGTTTAGGTGCCGTCATAATTCTAAGAAATTTTCAGGGGTTTAAAGAAAATACGAATTCTTATACATAAGGATGTGAATGTTTATTAATTGAATATAAATTTGTTTTTGAAAATTAGAAAATGCAAATGTTGTTATTGGCAACTGAAGGAAATATTGATTTATTCATTTGGTATAAATACGTTTAATTCCCCACTTTCTCCAGAGCTTATACAAATACAAAATTTTGTTTTATAATGTAATTATATTTAATTATTATTATCATATTATTATAAATATAATTATATAATTATTGTATAATATAATTATAAATTAATTTTATAATCAACATGCCGAAGACTAATAGTGAGCTTTGTACTACTAACAGGGGTATATGATGCAAGAAAGCAAGCTTATCAAGTAGAATCAGCCAAAAAAAAACTATTTCACATATCCATATTCCATCTAAAAGTTCGTTCAGTTCCTCCTTGAATTCATTTAAGCTATCAACTTCCACAACGACAGAAGGAAGTTTGTTCCAGCAATTAACCACCCGCTGGCTAAAGGCAAATTTCCTCACATCTATTCAACAACTGTCTTTCCTCAATTTGAATCAATGCCCCCTTAAGTTGGTAATCTGAGGAAGTGGAAGAATCCCATCAGAATTCAACATGCTCAACCCATTCAAGACTCTATACACCTCAATCAGATCACTCGCAATTAGTTCTTCAATTTGCAGAACTTAAGCCTCTCTTGGTAAGAGGATCCCTTCATTCCCCTCACCAATCTTGTTGCCCTTCTCTGTACACGCTCAAGCAAATCTACATCCTTCCTAAAATGAGGCCTCCAGACCTGTACGCAGTACTGGTCTGGAGGCCTCAGTAAAAACACCTCCTTTTGCGTACTGGCAAAATTCCTGTATATCATTGACAACACCCTGTGAGCTCAATGTTAAACTTCAGTTGCCACTTCTCAGCCCATTTGCCCAACTTTTCTAGATCTGTTGCAGTAGCACACTGCCATTACTATCATTAACAACCCTGACAACATTTGTAACACCTGCAAACTTGGACATTAAGCCTAATATACCTTCATCAATATCATTGATAAATATACAGAACAACACCGAGCCCTGTGGGACTCCACTAATAACATTAGTCCACGAAGAGCAGCGCCCATTGATTATCACTCTCTGTCTTCTCCCGCTCAACCACCCTTTTAACCAGTGTAGCAACTTGCCCTTAATACCATATCCCTCCAACTTGTAAGGCGTATAGAGCACGCATACATGCAATGCGTGCTCCGAAATCACCTCCATTGGGTAAAAGGGAGTGATCTAAGCTATTTCGACAGCTGAATAAATTACAGCGTGGGATGGAGTTGAACAAAGAAGCCGCAGAAGATCCAGCCACATCTTCAGAGCCTTACATCTCGTCAGAAATGTTAGAAGTGAATTTGGAATAAGGAGTCATGGAAGTTGAAAAACGTTTCAAAAGATTCTAAAGAAGTTTCACTTAACTTTTGCTATGCGTACTCGGCAAACACACACACATTCCGGTTCTTAGTGAGAAATACTGATTATTGGAAGTTATATACCGCAGTAACCACTAAGGAATTTCCACTTCTTAAACCGGAAGGCCAAAAGTGCCACTGGAACTTTTGGCCAGTCGAACACAAAATTTGATGTCTGCTCTTTGTTCCATTGTCCCTCCACAACACAGAGACGTGCAGTTCTGAAATGGCGGCTGATCACTGTAGTGCTGGAGCAACAATCACTCTTTCATTTGATGATTACTTCTAGCAGATGGCAGCACTAGCACTTGTCTCATAACACCAGTCTCGTTTTCCAATTGCCGCACTGTATAAATGATAATTTTATTAAATTTCAGTGTTCGGTTAAATTATAATCGCGATTGAACATATTTAAATAACGCTTCGATTTCACAAAAGCGGTTCTGAATGTGGATATTCCTTCCCGACTAAGAGCATTGTCGTAGAATTTAACTCTCCTAGAGAATAGGTCCTTTATCCAAGTAGTGCGCGTTATCTGTACAGTCAAGTGAAGGCTTTTCTCAGTGCAGCTTTCAGCCAGTAATGGAGTAGCAGAGCGACTGCTTCAGCGATGCAAGAAAGGGGGTGCGCGACTTCCAGACCGTACGAGTGTAAGCTCCTCCTCTGAGCTTAATCGCGCGAAGCTGACTACTATCAACGCTCTCTTAGTCTGTAAGCAGTCCTGTAATACGTCTTCCACAGTTACACTACCAAACGCAATCAATCTAAATTATCCAGCAGAAAAGTGTTAACATTATTATGACTTTGAAGATAGAATTAGCTGGAATCCAGCGTCCTTTCAGTTTATTTAACAAGGTTTGTTCGTTCTATAAAATTAAAATATGCAGTACGAGGCGCAATATGTATACTGATACCCCATGCTCTAAGTTGCCTTGGCATTAATTCACCTCTTAACTTATTCGTTAATCTTAAAGAGAAAGAAATGAAATAACAAAAGAAAATGTTAAATGAATATAACCACGCGGTTCTCATGTTTAATTTCATCTTCATCACAATAAAGCGCAATTGAAATTTGGAGAGAGTTTGTATTTTTTTTACTGTCCACTCAAAAAGCCAAGAGACATTAAATAAAGAGAGAAATAGTGGCCAGAAATTGGACTGTAAGCAACATCCATCTCAGTTGGTGGTGAAGTGAAGACGAATAGGTCATTATGCTCTCTTAATCTGCACCATTATTATGTGTACCCTTGTAATAAATGTTAATTGTCTTCTATCTTTCCAGTAATGTCCACAGAGATGATATATAAAGCCAGGGCCACAATTAATTCTTTCTTTGTAGAGCACAATAAACAGTTTATTAACCTCAAGTATTTCCAACATTTTCAACAACTCTTTCACTCTGACTGAACATTAAGAATTTCTCTTTTCGTACAGTATTTTGTTTGTATTATTTGTGCAATTAGTGGTGGAAAATATCGTTAAACAAAGCATAAATTTAAAATTAATTGCGCAATGTCAAAGGTAGTTCAGCAGCCTTGAAGCAAATAAGCTTTTATTTATGCTTATGGAAAATACTTTTGAGGGGATGGTGTATAGTATTTCTAAGTTGCTTCTGTAGTATTTAAATTTGCTGAAATTAATTATAATGGACAAAGGAAGGGAGAGTAGAAGTACACTCAGGGGCCAAAAAAATAGAAATCTTTATTCGTAGGGCCACTTTTTTTGCCCGAATTGCTTTATTTTATTTATTTTTCGGTTTCCTCTTGATATTCTCTGGGAGCTCATGGTGCTGTGAGCATTATGATTGTCACAGGATTGGTGATTACAAAAAATTGCAGGTGCCAGAAACCAAATTCTAGATTTTAGCCACCACAGACTGCATTCTCCTTTTGAGATCAGCCATGAATTTGTGTTCTTCTTCGAGAACACAAATTTAGTTACAAGGGCAGATGAAGGAGAACATAAATATACTTTCCAGTGAATAGGAGAGGATGAAAATTAAGGATTATGAGATCCTGCCAAGACAGCTCTATCTGCATTTCCAATTGAGTTGCAAAGACAGATACGAGGACCAGATAACCAGAAGAAGGAGATGCTCTAGAATAGCTCTTTCAAGATTAAAGAAATGGAAAAATATACGTCCTAACCTTCAGAAATACTTCTTTGCAACACACACGCGCTTATCCTAAATCCTACATTTCTTGAGACTGGTTTTTCATCTAGAATTTTCATCTAGCTTTCAAGGAATTCCTTATATATGGCTCTTCGCATTAATATCTATTTATTAACATCATCAACATCATCATATTTATTTATTAACATCATCAACGATACGTCATTTAAAAAACCACTAATGTTAGCTTTCTTCTACTAGGTATAAGAGAAGAAAATTTTGCAAAGAAAACTGAGGAAGGGTGGAATAAAATAAGGGGATGTGTTGTAAATTCCTCAGGAGCATTCGTAAGAGAAAATATCTTTCATTATGGTAGAGTTTTCATTACTCGCACACTGAAGGATACAGTTCCAACAAATACAGATATGGTTTCCAGTTTTTAATCCTCGGGGTAGGGGGGACTGCCTCTGCGCGTGTGTGCCCAAGAAATTTGAGTTAGTACAAAGAATTCTTTCATAAAAGAATACCGTAGGCGAGGATGTGCGCGGATTTAATCTCGACACCAGAGAAGCTGTCAGTAACATCCCTCTAGGAAGATGGCACATCCGGGTCTTGCGAGATACAAACCTGTTTTCTGATAAAAATAATTTCCCACCAGGCACGAGCAATTTCATTCTTTATCAGGTTAGTGAAATAATAAAAACTGCCAGAAAGACACTCGGGAGCGCTTACTTTTATACCACATTCTTTCTATCTTTTCTAGAGTCTGGAAATAAATCTTTCTTTCTATTACTTTGCAATTTTTGCGCTTTGATCCTTAGTATATTTTGATAACGGTAAATGTCCATTTATTTCGCTTTCTAAAAGAAATTTTATCCATTCTACGCGACAGAAAAACAGTCTAAGTATTGCGCGATACAATTATATAAAAATAAAGGGGAATATTAAAGGAAATATACACTCATTGGCCAAAAATTTAGAGACCTTTCGCAACAAATTACTCCATGGTATGATCACAAGTGCGTCAGTGTCAAATAAATACAGCGCGCCTTTCTAGGGCTTCTTAGTCGATCTGATCATGGAGGCACATTTAGCAGGAGCCATAATTGAGAACAGTGAACAAAGACCAGTGAAGAAAGGTCATGTGGTCTGACCAGACTCTTTTGCATCAATGGTAGGCCGAAAGTGTAGCGTGAATCTCATGAAGCCATGCAGCTAGACTGTCTCGTATCCACCTCTTGAAGGTGGTATGGGATGTATTCTGTTGGCACGGTCCGCTCATGTTCAATGGAGGAGTAATGCGACCTTCTGGACAGGATATTGGCACTCTGTTTCCTTCATGGGGTGGGTGTACACTTCTGGTCCTGGCAACGTAATTGGCAAGAAGCCTTAGTTGTTGTTTTCCATGGGTTTGATCTTCCAATAACATCTTCTTCCAACTTGGTTTTGCTGGTTAATATGAGTAACTTCTGTTGAGCTCTTTGAACTGTTGGTGGATTGCTGTTCCTTGAACTGTTTATCTTTTGGAGATAACCGACGATGATCAGTCTCGAGGATGTGATGCTCATCTGTGGACAGTGTCTCTTCATCGGCTTCTATTTTAGCGTACTTATTCAGCTCGTTGTGCTGTAGTTGAGTTCGGAATGACCATTGCACAGTATAGTTGGTTCGTCATGTGCTAATTGAATTAATTGATATGTACAATGTTTCGTGTATACAAGAATTATTGTTAATATTTGCCAGATATTTTTGGACAGGGGCCGCTTTACTCAATAAATTAAAAAAACAAAAAATATTAAAGGTCATGTTACCTCCACTGAATATCTTTCTGTTGTATCGGACCAACTTTACCCTGGAATGCTTATTTTTACTAGGATTGCGATGGATTCTTTTAAGACCATAACGCAACTGTCCAATTGAGAATGTCTAGGATATGTTGGAACGGGCAGTTCGCGTAGTTGACCACCAAAAAGCTGTCAGATATCCTGATGGAAGAAAATGGTCAAATCTGGATTTAGATTCTCTCAGATACCTAGTGGATTTGACCAGTATGTGTACGGCTGTATTTCTGGAAAACGATGGTCCTTATAGATAAAGGTTTCTAATTTTTGGCCAGTAAGTGTATATTAGCATAAAGGAAGTTTTCTTAGCATGAATCCCTTATAAAAAAATTATGGAGCGACCATAATTAATTCGATAAAACTGTGGTAAACCTATTAGCTTTCGTATTTTCGAAAAGAGGACGCTTTGTTCAGACCACAGGAAAAAAAAAATATATTTCTTTTGGTAGCAAATTTGTTTTTTTATTAGATTATCCATACTTCTTTTGCTGGTCGAGGGGAACTGTCTTGGAACGGATTAACAGTATAATCACCTCCAATGGACTGAAGAATGGGAGAAAAAAAATAAACAAAGGTTTATTTTCAGCACGATTATCTCGTGGCGAAGATTTGAGAGCTATCATTCCTCCTACATATGCTGCCCAATTTACTATCCGTTCAAGAAATTTCATTAATTTTTCTCCACATCATCATAATTAGTTTTTACCGAAATCTTAAGACCGGCAGTAAATACCTCTGAGACATTGGACTTTCTAATACCTTCGGGCAACAGCTATAACAGAAAATTGCAATTACAGCCACGGTGAATTCGAGAAAGATTTAATTAAGTAACTCCACTAATCACTCTGTCTCAAAAATAACACCAGACGGCGCTTCTAGCAACACCATTGAACTGATGTTACAACGTTTTCTTTTTTCATTTTTTAGTCTCTTTATGTAATCAGGTCTTCGCAAATTCAGGTCATTGCGGGAGCACTTCCGCTCGATCTACATGTCACTTTCCGAGGGTTGTGCTTCCGAATTACGAAAAATATCCCAACAAGGATCCTTGACATTGAGGTTAATCTGGATGCTGACCCCAAGGCTGAGATGACACGTTGCTACAGCGAGCTCTTCAACATTTGGCAAACTCGATGGCATAATTCAACAAAGGGCATTGTCACAAAAAGATTCCTACCTGATGTAACCTACACTGCTTCTAAATCTGTACAGTCTTGGTTCACCCCTTCACTAGAAACATCATACCTAATTACCGGACACGGATCCATGAATGAAAAATTACACCATCTGGGTCTCCACCCAACAGATCTCTGCCATTGTGGAGCCAAAGAGAACTGGTGGCATGTACTATTCGAGTGCATTGCGTATGCTGATCTGAGACACAACCTTGTCAGCTGTACACAGATCTCTGGCGAGCATCTAGAGCTCTTCCTACAGAACCCTAACAACCTCCCTGCACTGCAAACCTACTCAGCTGAAGTCTTTAGGCGCAGAAGAAGGATTAACAGACCACCAGTGGCAAACATCGATGACCCAGCAGTGGACTGAAACCGACCATGTATTTCCCCCCTTCCCCCATCCTGCTGCATGGGCTGTGGAGCTTGTTTCTGCGGCCTGTGTTCAGGAAGGAAAACATCTCTCTCTCTCTCCCCCCCCCCTTTTTTTTTTTTTTTTTTTATAGATATATATGTTTTTTTTTTTTTTTTTTTTTTTTTTTTTAATTTATTTTATTTCTTTAATTATTATTATTATTATTTTATTTATTTTATTTCTTTTATCATTATTATTTTTTATTTATTTATTTATTTATTTATTTTATTATTTTTTTTTTTTTATTTTATTTCTTTAATTATTATTATTATTATTTTATTTATTTTATTTCTTTTATCATTATTATTTTTTATTTATTTATTTATTTATTTTTTTTTTATTTTTTATTTTTTTTTTATTTTTTTTTTTTTTTTTTTTTTTTTTCTCTTCGCGTTCTAAATCAGTCACATGGTTGGTTTTTTTTTTTTTTTTTTTTTTTTTTTGCGTTTTACAGTGATATTATTATTTTATTATTATTATTATTATTTTATTTATTATTTTTTTTTTTTTTCTTTTGCACCACGGGAAAATCTAAATAAATATATGTTTTTTTTTTTTTTTTTTTTTTCTCTCCTCTGGAGTGGGCCCCTAGAGGAATCTGGCCCACCTTTTGGCAACATCAGGTGGATCAGAGTCTCATATTGAGACAGTACGTGGTTAGCTGAGACTGGCCCACCTTCCCGTGGTGTGGACGAGTACCCAGAATCATCTGTCCAGGTGACTGATGCTTCTGGGTAGCCAAGTGGCCAGAACAGAACAACAGAACACACACATAATACACACAAACCGACGTCACACACATATCTGGCCCATTTGTAGTGATACTGTTCTTCACAGAGATACGAGGCGGAGTTGAACTAACGTTCTAGGAGCCGCCCATTACAAAAACACATGTCCACATGTCCACATGTCTATCAGACCCCTGGCGTGTCTTTCTCTTCCCTTTTAAAATGTCTCCCAATGGGCCAATTTGCGTGAAACCCCTAATTACACCGTTAGTGATTTTCTCTGGGTTTAAAGAAAGTTGCGCTTTGGCTTATATTATGGTTTGGTTTGGTTATTAAACGTTCATTATTTCTTTAGCTGATGAGGAACTCTTAAATTTACTTACGTTTCAGCTCGCTCTCGAGAAACTATGTAGCTAAGGTTTAGTCGGTTGAATCCGTGTTATTTTAAAGATTTGATCATGTATACCAGAAGCAATTGGGGATTTTCGAATGATATATTTGCAGATGGAAAATTGGAGGCCAATATAGAATTCACGAATGGTCTTCATCATCTACGATATTTCAAACTCTTTTATTTCACTTAAATTATCTCTGTGTATTTCGTGGGGAGGCTGGAGACATTGATCAATGTCAAAAGATTGTGGTTGCAGTCTCTGTACAGGTATTCATCCATTAACACTAAATATTCTCCGTCCAATTCTGAGCACGTTCTTTGAAGTTGCTTTAACTGGTTCCATTACTGGAATAGCCGTGAACGATGTTACTTGATTGAAATTCAAAAACCAAGCCTCATGAAGTGTTAATATCTGCCACATAGTAAGGGAAGAAAGAAGAAATGTGTAAAAAATCAATCATGAGTTAAAAGCTAACTCGCATCAACAATATGTGGGTGGGTAGTGTACCTTTATACGATGAAATGGTTGAATAATGATTTAGAAATTTCTGTAAGCAATTACTACAAGGCCACAGGGCCATCGACATGTGGAAATCTGTCGCCTAGTTTGATGAATCCCGTTTCCAACTCTATCATGCTGCTAGGCGTATCCGCATTTGGAGACAGCAAGCCATGGTACCTGAAAGCACTGTTGTGTTTGACAGGTTGGAGATGGTGGTGTTATGACTTGGGGACTATTTTTGTGGCATGCTCTGAGTCCTCTACTCACTGTTAACCAACGGCTCTACAGGAACGCCGACCACATACATCCCTTAATGATAACAGTATATCCAGACAACTCTGGCGTCTATCAATAAGACAATGCGCTAGGATACAAGGGCTCGGCAGGTTGCTAACTACTTCCAGTAACATGACAATGAATTTTCCGTACTCCCATGGGCGCCCAACTAACCCGAATTCGGCATGTTTGGAACCTATTGGAAAAAGAACACTCGATCCTACGGTTATCACTTGATAATGTAGGGGAATTACTGGATATATTGTGTAAACGCATGGGTACTACCACAGAACCCCCTTCAATGGCTTGTGGGTCGATGCCAAGACGAGTATGGGCTGTATATGGGCAAAAGATGACCCCCATGAGGTATTAGGTAAGTGTTCCTAATGGAAAGCCAATTCAGTATATAGTATTGTCCTCTGAATAAAAATGTGTTTCCTTCGTGTTTGGCATGTCCTGCATCACAGTATTTATTCTGAGGGTAGACCTTGCTGTTGAACGTGCAGAGAGGAAACGATGCTTGATAACGTACCTGAAAAGATACCGGATAGCCATTTTTCCCAAAGATCAAGTTGTGGAAAACCAGAAAGAGCTCAAGACTTTATCACCTAGTACTTCATTACTGAAGGATCGGCCAAGGATTCAACTGATAGTTGCCATTCAAAGCCTGTATGCTTTTTCAGATTAGCCTTGGATCTGTGCCTTTGGTAAAGGTGGATGCGAATATCTTCAAAGATTTCTGCAGGGTGAAATTTTATTAAATCTTCCAGCTCGTATCTATTGCTTTGCAAGCTCCAGCAGTTCCATATTATCAAGTTCTGCATTACTTGGTTTTGGTTGTTGTTCGATCTACTTTCTTAGAGAGAGCGACTTTATATCGGTCCTCTGTTTGTCTTTCTTTGGGAAGACAGAACAGGTATTATCCATGTCGTATTCTGCAAGGAGAATCAGTATCGTAGAATTCTGCTATACGCGATCATCTCTTTCCATATTGGTGTAATGTGGTCACTTCTTGCCACTAGTTCTTTACAACTTTACAGGAACTGACATGTAAGTTGGCTGTTTGTCAGGTGGTATAGTTATTAGGGCAGTAGTTTTATCATCAGCTGTGTTTGAGGATATGACTGTTTTCGTGGAAGAGAGTATTGATCGGGCTTACTTAGCAACAGAGAAGTTCGGAGAAACCAAGGCATCTGTTTGGCTAAATTCACTTTGTAACGTTAGTTGAATATGAAAATGAAGGTTTACTTGACAGGTTCTATAATTTACACGTCTTAGGGAGGGCCAGAGGATTTCCTTTGCAATTTGGACAGCCAGAGTAGGTGACAGTATATTTTGGCTTTTTTGAGTCCACAATGACCGCATATTGCATTCCATTTAAACTATTTGTGGTAGAATGGGGGTCTAAAAATAAGTATGACGCTTTGTGTAGAAGAAGGTTGCCATCTTTGCTAGTCATAACGCGTTTTGCCTGTACAACTCATTGGTCTCTGAGTAGCACAGTGGCATGCAAATTCAGAGTATCCAACGTCAATTGATCTATCACCCTGCAAAACCTCACATTATGCAAATTATTGATTCCTGTTTTAACACGGGTTGCGACCTCATTATTTGGTTCCCAATTTTTGGTTTGCTCAGTGGGACAGCCACATCTTCTATAACCAGGATGGCCAGTCACGTCGTTTATCTGATTCTTTGAGATTGTTGGCCGTTCGACGACTTGAAGACGGGTAGTCGCTCGCGGAGGTAGCACGTTGACCTAATATGTCTCGCAGTGTCGCATTATGGAAGCAGTTTCAAGAGAGAAACTATAATAAGAAGAGTTGGCTAAGATCGCTCGAGGGCTGCGTCAACCAGAACAGACCGCTGGCTCTAACTACAAGATGGAACCCTACGATATCTTATCATCAACTGTTTTTGAAGTTGCTGTGACCACAGGTGAAAACATTTCCAACCGGACTGTGGTAAGAAGGTTCAATTCAAGTGGATTCTACTCAAGGAAGCTAGTGATTTCTATGACGCGAAGAGCTTTAATGGGCTTTTTTCACTCCGTGGCTGAGTTAGTCGGTCTCAGTGTAGACAGCAAGGTTTTCTTCAGAAACTGGGGTTTTTCGTCCAGCAAAACAGGCAAATCGAGCAGAGAACACACGCAATTTACAAACACAAACACATGGGTAGATGAAATCAATTACGGGTGACCCTAATATAATAATTTGAATTTGAATTTGAATCCCATTAATCCTCTGAGGTTTTTTCGTCTGTGGGCTGCTGGAAGAATGGGATTCGTTGCCACAGAATCTTATAGACAAACGTATGTCGAGCATGGTTTACCACTGTTAGGCCAGTTTAGCTGTTGGGGGGGGGGGGATCATAATCTGTTCTGATGCCATGTTCGAGCATATTGTATCGACTTCTGTAATGTGACCTTTTGGGTAATTCTTATAGACCCCTGTAAATGTCCCTTATACCTCTTCAAGTTTCCCGCTGCCTTCTCATTTCATGGTTATTGTATTATATTCTATTATACACCACCACACCAAATTTTGTTCATATACCATATATCAATGGTGCAATTGGTATATGGTATATACCATATACCAATGAGCTTAGATGAAACTGCTTGCAACAGGCCTTGCTAGCAACAGGAATTCTAATAGGCTTTTGGCTTCTTTTTCTGATTATTTTGTTTTCGGAATTGACTTAGTCTCGAGTTGCTGGTTCTTAAATTTTCTTTGGAAAGTTTTGGACATGTCCAACAGAACACTTTAAAACGCAAACACGCCCCAGTTATTCTAAAAAAAAAAAAAAACACTGAAGGATCAGATTAGGAAGAAATCCGCTGCTTATCTGTGCTTAGTTTGGAATTAGATTCCCATCTTTAGCGTCAGATCGTGAGGTGGTTGAACTCATCGACTACAAACGTGATTTACTTTATAAGGCCGAGCTACACCAAAGACTTTTATGCCGAACTACATTACTCGGATTTGGAAGTACGAAGACACTGGAATCCGCACAAAATTCAATAGTCTGCTCGCGTTTTATAGGATTCCGACATTACCCATCTTATTCTGACTAGGACAGCAAACTAGGGAAGTAATCTCTCTACTAATCGGATTACTTGAGAGGGTTATACTGCATGAAAAGGACGGTACGAGTCAACAGGTAGCCAATGTTTTGACACACATTACCGCAGCTCAACTCGGAATACATCTCAGCGTGCACCTTGATACTATTAGAAGGACAGTAATGATCCCAATGATTATGTACATGTGATGTCCAATGGTCCACCTCTGACGTCACAAGTTAAAAATTAGTTTAACTTTCGTCTTCTACCAAGTTTTAATTTGCAGAAAAGGTCGGATAGAGTTCAGGAAATATTTAGAATTATACTTTTGACATAAACATTTACAAAATATGCAGGAGATATTTATTTCATACACTCGCGGGACAAAAATTTAGAAACCTTTATTCAGTATGGCCACCTTTTTGCTCGAATTATAGTCCGTACCCATGGCGGCATTGATTCCAGTAGGTGTCTGAGGGACTCCAGCACAAGATTTGACCATTCTTCCATCACGATATTTGTCAGCTGCTCTGTTGTAGTAGGTAAAGTTTGCGAAGCCAAAATGCTCTTTTCAACATATCCCAGACATTCTCAAGAGGATTCAAATGGTTGGTTGTTGTAGGGTTTTAGGCGCATCAGAAACTTAGAGCATATCGGGCTGTATATAATACGTATACAGCGAGAAGATCAGAACTGTGCGGTGGGTAGGCAGACACCTTCCATCTCAAACGCTGTAGCCACTATATGCTGACAGTTGCTGAGTTCTGTAAGATTAGTTCCTTTGGGAAGGGGGCACATTCGTCAGTCCTGAGTATCATTTAAATACTTCAAAATTTTAAGGTTTGTTTACCAAACAAAGAAACTTGGTCATGCCCAGTATCCGATCGTATGGAGAACAATCTTTGTTCTGCATGCCAATTGGATGATTGTTCATCAAAGATTGTCCATCGCTGTTTTGCAGGGAAACAGATGCCTGTACAAAAACGAATATTTCGATATATCTGCAAATTACCAAGGACCCCAACCAGGCTCATAGGCTGGAAGTTGGACAACGCTGCTCTAAGAATTGGTTGCTGTAGCTACGAGACATTCCATTACATCGACAATGTTGAATCCTGGTTAGCGATGTTGAGGTTATTTGCACAGAACGGACAGAAACAACAAAGATTATGGGAGTAATTTTGAGGGATGAAAATCCGGAATTTCTGGGACATCATGGAAAAGAGTCCACAGAAGTTGGTTTCTCCATTTGAGACCGATACAGCGATTCCTTGTTGGGTTGACCGATTCTTTAATATTCTGGCAAAGCAGTGCATTCAACCGCATGATAAACGAACTATTCAAAAATTAAGCGCAACTCCAAAATGCATTTCAGAACTATTTAAACGTGCAGTGGAAGCGCCACAGTTGCTGTGGTTCCCAAAAGCATTTGAAATGAAGTAGTTTTTCAAATACGTTGAAAAATTCGAGCAGCACACTTTCCGCAAACAGAGAATCCCAGAGAGTCACATGACTGCGATAATAGTGCGAATAAATTAGGCCCATAAAGTGGAATCTTCTTTCTCGCTGCGCCTCCCCGAGGTATCAAACCTCCTTGCTGAGGTCAGAGCCGTGATCGATGGCCATTCTAAGTTTTCTTTCCACCAGCAGACTTTCGCGTGCCTTCCGGTTATAATTCAGGAGATCTATTGTGCTGCGAACGCTGGATGTGCACGTGATGTGATGGCGGGCGTATTCATAAGCTCGTGCTTACAATGTGCTGCCGACAGACTGATGCTGTAAGGACATTAGATACGGCTGCTCTCCGAGCGAAGACAAAAGGCTCGGAGTGTTGCTAAATGAAGAAACGTCGGCAGTAATATGTGACCTCGGCTATCCTCTGGTAATGTGTTGGACTGACGCGGGCCACGCACACGAACTCTGCTACTCTCCCTCGTGTTTATCTCCGGCAACACAGCTGCCTCGCAAATAGTCATTATGGTGGCCCCCGGACTGAGAGTTGGTGCTTGAGAACGTCAGCGATGACAAGTCAGATGCGAAGCCCAAGCACTGCTTAATAGTCAGCAGTTGGGCATATTTCATGCGTCTCTCTTGCTTTGAGTCCTGGATGTTCAAGCGAGATCTGTAGGAATGCTTTTGGTTCTATATACCACGATCTCAAAAGTATTAGGACACCACCTATTTTTCTAAAAGGAATTTTACAGATCTAAATCTTCCGCGGAACCTTGATATCTTTTGAAACAGCAATGTGCAATTAACAGTAGATTAAAGACAGTAATACCTGAGTATATCCGAATAAAATTCAATGATAAAAACGAACGGAACATTTGCAGAACCTTTGGGATCCTTCGCAACAGCAAGTTTCTGCGGAAAATGGCTATTTGTTGTGTAATTATAAACATCTAATTTGATTTTATTGATTTTGGACCAATCCTATTATTCAGACCTGAAGAATATTTCTAAATCGATGAATCTTGGTTCTTGGCCAGGAGACTTCTGCAGAAAGAGTTACCATTCTTGTAAATCCAAGTAAATCATAATATTCATGTATTTTAACTCTACTTCCGTTTGTTTTGTAGGTCGCTCAGAAACACTTGGCACTGTTTTTGTTGAAGAATGGCAGCGATGAATTTGGTCAATTCCTTCAAAGTACTCGGCTTGGGAGTATAGAAGTGAAGTCCACAGATTATGTCTTCGTTGGAAATATCTTTGAAATTTTCTTTTTTTTTTTTGTAAGAAGATTCTGCAAGTTTCCTAGTGGTTGTAAGGTGGTTTTCAGTCACAATTTGTTCTTGTCAAAATGGATGATGCATTTTTAGAAGAGGAAGAACGCTATACTTTTTAAGGTTGCAGAAAATGCCACGGACATTTACAAAATGCTAAAACAAATTAATGGACAATGTGCATGTGGTTTTATCGCGAAAGAAACCTCAAAACCAAATGAATTTCACTGAATGTTTGCAGTTCAGACCATGAACGATGCATTATCAGGTGTAACTTTATGGTGTGTGGACACTAGCACTCCCAGGTGGCCACTGTACATGTATGGAGAAGTATGAAGAGAATTGTGTCTAATAAGAAACAGGAAGGCCAATTTATTGACATTTGTTTGTTGTAGGGTTTAAGGCGCATCAGCGACTTAGACCATATTTAGTCGTATATACACTACTCGACAAAATTAACAGAACACGTAGAAAACGCAGTGTAACTCGTACAACTTGCGATGAAGCGGGACAAAGTTTGGTATGGTGGTGTACCACACAACATCGATGAAATGAGGAGACAGCGAGAAACTTTGGACAGGTATAAAGGATTTTATAAGATTTCTCAAAATGGTCACGTTACACAGTCAATACAAGACACTCGAAAATAAAGGTACGTGATCTCAGTACAGCGTTTGATCCCCTCCAATGGTTAAACAGGCCTGACAGAGGCGAACCATGCTTCACATAAGGGATCTATAAGATTATGTAGCAGCAAATTTCATTCTTCCACCAGCGCAGACCTAAGCTCACCAACTGACCGCGAAGTTGGATATCGGCTATAATGCTATGCCCAAGGGCATCCTACACATGTTCCATTGGATTTTAAGTCTGTTATCGTGCTGGCCACGGCAGCTGTTGGATATTTTCAGTTTCAAGATATTCCTTCACCTCTTGAGCACTATGTGCAGTGGCGTTGTTATACACGAAAAGAAAATCTGGGCCAAACGCACCCCTAAAACGTTGCACATAGGATTCGTGGATGTGTTTTCGGCACTTCTGCTCAATTATAGTACCCCCATCAAAAACATGAAGAGGAGTGCGACTTGATGATTACTCTGCCTCATACGCGAACACAGCCTCCACCGTAAGTGTCCCTTTCTCTGATGTTGGAAGGATGGTACCGTATTCCTCGTGCCTCCACATGAAATAACTTCTACAATCTGTTTTTAGGCTAAAGTGTGACTCATCAGAGAACAGAACTGTACCCATTTGTCAGGTCTTCAAGTCACATGTTTCTGGCACCAGTTTCGACGAGCTCTGCGGTAGTTTGGGGTTAACGCGATACAAACCATTGGCTTTCTTGTGTAGAGTCCACTTGAATTGAGCCTTCTTAACACAGTCCGGTTGGAAATGTGTTCACCTGTGGATGCAACAACCTCAAGAGACAGTTGATGACAGGAAATCGTAGGTTTCTGTCTTGCTGTTAGAGCCAGATAGCGGTCTGTTCTGGTTGATGTAGCACACGGGCGACTTTTGCCAACGTGCCACCTCCATCAGCAACTGCTCGGCTTCAAGTGGTCCAAAGACCCGCCATCTCAAACAATCATCTAAATGACGATGACTTGCCATCCTAAGTATTGGAGATGTAGCTATTCCACCGAGCAAGCCAACAAGAGGGGAATGAAGTGATGGTGTCGCAACTCGTGTCATTACAGCATGAATAATTTGCATAATGTGCGGCTCTGTAAGGTGGCAGATCGATTTCTATTGGACACTCCGAATTTGCATGCCAAGGTGCCTATTTTATGAACCATTCGCTTTCGAAAACACTGTTCACAATAAGATGAAAAACATTTTGTTCTGTTAATTTTGTCCTGCAGTATATTACGTGTTTTACCAAAAACTTGAATTTTTCGGGATGAAAAACCTTGCCTGAGACCAATTAACTCAGCCATATTGTGAAAAAGACGCATAAAAATTCCTCAAGTGATTCGAATTGAGGTCTCCTCACCTCCCTTTGTGGGGAGCGTGACAATCCTCCCTGTAAAGATAATTTATTTACACGCGATGATCAAAATTCGGGATCGAAATTGTAACCAGCCCTCGTATATTGATCAAAGACAATTTTTGGCTTTTCCACCCACTTTTGTATAAAATAGACTGTCCAAACATTTACCATACTTTCCTGATCTTGTCGCAGGCGACTTTTTAATCTTCGTAGGAAGAAGAAGACTTCCTTTAATGTACTGGTTTTAAATAAACATTACAAGATTCATAAATTCAAATCGAAAGTGCTTTGAAGACAACCGCCCTCATTGAAGGCAAGTAATGAAAAATATTTTTTTTAGATTTTCGTAAGAAATGATACCTCACTAATTATCAGTTATGTTTATTTATGAATCTATAATATTTATTTAAAACTAGTACATCAATAAAGCACGAAACGCCTCTCATCTATTCAGCAAAAGAATCTCAATGTTGAAGAGAGAAAAAAGAATAATCTCTTACAGCAAAGGAAAGAAAATTATTCTAAAAGCAAAAGAAAAAAAGAGATCAAATTCTATTCGCAGTGTACACACAGCAATTATCTCGCAGCAAGAAGTCATCGTATTTCTTTTACAATTGCTCTGCATCCATTTTGGCTTTTGCTTCCCACAGATGCCTCCGAGGGAGATCGAATTTGCTTTGAGAGCAATTTTCTTTGAGAGAGAGAGGGCCGGCCAACAAAGCTGCCATTTGGAACACACTGACTTTGTAAAGCAAACTCCACCAACCACTTAGAATATCATTACAACCTCACCGCCCAACCGGTTTTAATATTTATCGCAAGAGCAAGGCAGAGAATGTTATGAGAATTTGCAGAATATAGAAGTCGATGGCAGCTTTTGACGACTTCATCATATATTACTTTCATAAGGTTTTTGCTGCATGCATTAATAATCGCTGAATTTTAATGACGCGCCATCTGGAGGCAAAAACAGAATGGCCACACATTTGCTTTAGACATTCATGTATATGTTTCGAGTGAAAATATTTAAATTGCACGAAATACATTAGCATAGTTTCATCAAAAGTTTATCACACATCGCTGGAAGAGAGAGAGAGAGAGGGAAATGAAACGTATTTTCTCTCGCGCTCTCTCTCCGGCTGCTGCGTGTTGACGATTTAAATGAATCTATATTTGGGGCAATTAATCACCCGAATATGTTAAAGCAACTCCTGAGAGTAATCGTTAGCTCATTTTTCAAAGAACTTCTCTCCCGACTTCATCTCCAACTCCGTTCTTTTCTCATTTGCGATCTCTGATCTCCCTTCGGTAGGAATACATTTAAATTCGCACCTCTCAGGATGATGAGATGCAGATGAACTGTGATGTGGACCGTGCGTAGTGCCGAATTATTTATTATAATTAACCGAGAGATGAATGGAGGAAGAAAACGAGTTCATTCTGACTTTGTGCTGTCAATGTCAACTACATCCAAAGGGGGAGGAACCAGAGGTTCATTTTGTTTCGCCTTTCAAAGATCATTTGAATTAAATCAATTCGATTATTAATGAACCTCGCAAAAGATTAGCAACTGGTACATGTGATTAGCAACTTTACTGATTAGTGAGAGAAATTGGCCCACTGTTATCCTCCAAGGACCCAAACGGAAGATACAACCATCTCAGGAGTCAACTGATCCTTGCTGGCCCACTTTTATCCTCCAAGGACTCAAACGGAAGATACAGCCATTTCAGTAGTCAACTAATCAGCTGATCCTCACGAGTCAACTGATCCTATTAAAGAGCCTTTAAAATACACAACCCTCTAAAAATATCCAGACATCATTGTTTTCATAGTCCACTGGAACATTTCCAGGTAAACAAGTGAGAGAAATTGGCCCACTGTTATCCTTTAATGATCTAAAAGGAAGATACAGCCATTTGAGGAGTCAACTGATCCTTGCTGCAATATTAGACAGCCTTTAAAATACACCACCCTCCAGAATGAGTCCAGACATTGTTTTCATAGTCCACTGGAACATTTCCAGGATAAACAAGCCATTCCATTCTTAAGGAAAGCGTAGAGCCACACAACTTTTTGTGGCCCTCGCCGAACATCAGGTGAGGACCAGACCAACTCGTCCCACATCGGTACTTCAACTTGTGGTTTATCGTTCGTTGATGGAAAGCCCGCCCAGAAGGGTGGAGTGAGTTATAACCAACAAAGGGATCTGACAAGCTATTGAAGACAGTGGCAGCGACGCCAATATGGAAACGCGTGGCCGGATACTTTTCGAGTTGCAGTATACCCAGTGCCGTCTTTTGCGCACTTAAGTTTTATTCCAAATCTACTGAAACGAACTTCCTGTTGCTCAACTGAATTGTGATTGATTTGCGTCCAAATGAGACATCACTTATAAGCGAACCAGACGAAAAGCATCTCAGGAGGAGCGCAAATAAGGGATTTATGTTACGGGCATCGTCTGAAGGGTGAAGTACGAGCAGCGAGCTAGTAAGGAGAGAACTACTTAACATAATAAGGAAAATTTCGTCGAATAACTTACACGGCTCGCGGGTTTTAACGACCTCCTTCAACAATGGTTTGCACCGAGACCCTTTATGGCATTTTCGTTGGCAACTGCAAAGAACTGGCTCTGGATGAGAGGCAGGTGGTGTGAATATTAATGTGGCAATTACTTCTTTAATTAAAGCGATGACTTGAGCAGACGGGGGTGGGCCATACTCGCTTGCAGTGCTTTTGCAATTGAGAGACTTACGTCCGTTCTTGATGAAGCTTATTTGAACTGCGTGAAAGAAAGAGGGAGTTTTGATACGCTTGGAAACTCCAGCAAGCTTTGCTCCACCACCAGGACGTTTATTGCTTCAGTAAATCGTGTCTATCAGAAAATACGCATCATCGCGTAAGATATGGGTCGTAAAGGAGCTCGAGATAATGACGTATTTACATATGCGACACTGAGTGGGTTAACAGCAGGAGGCGCTAGCAGCGACCAATAATTGGGTCAATGAGATCTCTGCAACGAACACACCCTTCGGAGATTAATCTGTCAGAAATGGTCTTTTCGATCGACTTCACACTCTCTTTATTCCTCCTTTCTTCATTTTTTTACCAATTTTTTTTCTTTCGGGTACTTAGAAGATTTTAATTCTCAAAACGCGACACACGAGGTCGTTTAGAAAAGAACTTTTTCTGTGGGGAAAGGCGAATTCTCTCCCCTTAATCAACTATCTTCGTGGATTCTTCTACTCCAGAAGAAGCTACATTTTATTCAATAATTAAAGCGAAAACGAATATATTTCTCAACTTTAAACAAAACTATTTTAAAAAAGAGATTACTGTACAAAAACATCCTCAAAGAAGAAAGGTTTGGAATCCTCTCTTGGAAGATCCTTGAATAAAAAGAAACAATCTAAAGTGTTAAAGAAAGAGTGGTCGTGTAGGAATACGAATGAACAGAACTATCTTGTCATTGGAATAAAACCCAAATACCTCGTGGGAATTTAAAAAACAAAGAGCATGATTTGTCCTGGAAATGATAAATATTGGGTGGAGTTATTCTGGGTGGTTCATCACATTCTACTCCAAGGGCTTGTCACGACTGCATCCTCAAGTTTCAAACTCCACTAGAAGGACAGTTGAAATACCTATCTTTATTACGTATATCATATTGGGTGTGTTCTAAGGGGTGTGTGTGAAGAAAAAGGGTAATATGTCTAAGATCCATTTATCGTATTCCCAGTCCACCAATGAATCTGTTTACGTTAGCATCTACTTTGATTATTGGTCATTGCGTGTCATTCGTCCTGGGTTATTCGGCGGTAGGAATGTCAACCTACGCAATGCGAAGGCGATGTTTTTGTTAGAAGTCGGCAGAAGCCCCAATTGACCCATTCGAAAAGTGTTGCATGCCTTTCTGGTGATTACTTAAAAGGTGTAAATCGGCAAAGAATCTATCACTTAGCTTGCTATCGTTGAAGAAAACAATTTAGAAAACAGAACTTAACATTTCCCATGGAAACATTTTAACAATAACACGTGAGCATTTGGGAATGTCCAAAGTTTGTGTAAGATGGGTTCTCAGATCTTTCGATTTTTTGATCCTGAATCCAAATTGAATCCAAATTAGAAAGTATGGGGTGGAAATACAAGGGATCTCCAACCCCCAAAACGTTTGGAACTCAACCATCTTGGCCTAAGTTTTCTGGACAAAAATGGATGGTTGTTAAATGATTACCTTGCATCTAAAATAAAAATCCAGGACCAGATCGAGCCCTGGAAGTGAGTATTATTTGTTGAGAAACCACAAGTGTCATCTTTGTGCTGGAACTCATTTTAAAGATGATGGATAGCTAAAAGCAGATGTGGAAGCCTGATTAAATGCCCAACTTGAAGAATTTAGCTCTGAAGATGAAATACGATAAATATATTGAACTTTGGGGTGAATACATTGAAAAAATTCTTAAAAAATTGAATTTTTTATCTTTGTCTTTTCCACTCCGCTCTCAGAACTTATTGATCATCCCGTTGCACCAATAAGAATGGAAAATAATCCATTATTGTAAGTAAAAATGGATTTTTCAGATGATCTGAAACCATTACATATGAAATCTTTTTTACAAAACGAGTTTATTATTGCAACTTGGTGGCCATTGAGATTGTTTCTGTCGTGGTAACATCCCTAATTAAGGTAACAGAAAGACCAAATTCACGAACTCGTTTAATTGTGTGGAGTATCAATAGTTGTTGCAAAAGCGGAGGGTTCCACTTGTTAGGAGAGGATACTGACTCGTACCATTCTAAATAATTATGGTCTTATCTTAAACTGTGCGATGCGATGCTATAAAGGAAACTTAAGTCTTCTTCCAAGTTCTTCAACGCCAGAGTCTTGTTTATCTAAGAGTAAAAGGATGCGATTTATTAAGAGAAACGCTTCACACCCTTATATCGTGTAGGAGGACACGCAATGTGGTCCCTTAATGTCGTTTCAGGAGATGCGGAGTTGTGCATGTAGAACAGAGCAGTGTGGTTTAATTGCGTGTTGAGGACATGCAGTGCATGGCAGGCATTAAAGAGCGAAACATTTCTAAGATAAATGTCTTACGATTCCAGAGCGAATGTAACGAATTTATCATTGGGCGGTTCTCGGCAATTTGCAGCAGCGTTGCCGTCTTCATAAGGCTCTCGTCTTCCCCCCACAGGTGGATGAGCCTAGCAGGAAACAGGTGAGTGCCTGAGCACGTGCTAATGAAACGTACCGGGATATGACTTTAAAAGTCACGCGAGCTGAAGGTAGAAAATTGCTTTCCTTCCCTGAAGACGAATTAATTAAGTGTCGTAACGTAGCACGAGATGAACTCCCACACAACAGCAGCAGCATCACCATGCGATGTTTCTGGAAGTTGCTTTTGACAGGAAATTTTTGATGGTTCTTAATTAAAAGTCAGCTGCATGATTTCGTCATTAGATTGCTCTCTTCTTCACTTCCGAAACGTGTTTTCGCATTTCAACGGACCGGCTTCGTGTGGGAGAGAGGAGGGGACGAGTCGAAGCGTCAAATGGACACTCGAGAAACACCCACAATTACTGTAAGAAGCAATTAAAATGAACGCTTGGCAACAACGCCTTGTGTACATTCTTTTGCTTTACAGAACAGACAGATTTCCGATAATTGTGCAAACAGCGTCAATAACTTCTTGTAACACAAAGGGGTTGTTGGGGGCAGCTGATTGCAAGAAAAGCCTAAATGGGAAGGCACAAATAGTTCTTAAAGAATGGAAATTTCTCTTATTGCCTTGTCAAAGTTGAAAACTAAGTTTTGCAACAAGCAATCAGATATCGGAGCTTATTAATAATAATAATAATAAAAAAAACAACTACATATTTGAAGATTTAATGATGGGCTGAGAAATGGCAGTTGGAGTTCAACATTTACAAATATTAGTACTGCATATGAGTCATCTCAGATTAACGTACTGTAGTACTACTCTCAGGGTAGTGGAAAATTAAAAGGACCTGGTAGCAGATAGGTTGCCAGGGCAGCTTGTGAGGCTTTGTCTATGATACAGGAATTTTGTTAACAGGGATAAGGAAATGATTGTCCCGTTGTATAAGACAATGGTTAGACCACATCTTGAGTACTGCATACAGGTCTGAAGACTTCCCTCTAGGAAGGATGTAGATCTTCTGGACAAATGCAGAGAAGGGCAAAGGAACAAAAGGGTGCTCTTACCTAGAACGGTTTCAGTTCTGCAAATTGCAGCGTCTAGAGACTTGGCACCCGTGATCAAGACTGAGAAACACCATCTGAAACTTAGAAGTCTGCTAAAATCAGGCTGAATGATGGGAACATGGTCAGAGGCATAAACACCTAAGGAGTTCCGGTACTAACATTCAGTACTCCTTCGGGATCATAGATTGGACCAACATTGAGCAGGAGGATATGAGATCAACCATGATAATGCTAAGAGATACTAACCATAGCCGGGAAAGAAGGAGGAAGGAGATCGACAGACCTCATTGAACAACATAAGACAGCGATTGAGAACCTGAGGGATTACTTCCAGAAAAAGCCATCACCAATCTAACAAGCCAGAAGGAAGATAGACAAACGACACACACTGCTCAACCTCAGTAAGTAGATCCCACTCACATAGACAGAAAACACTAGACGGCAGACATTTATCTCCATTAAGATTACATAGATAGAATGGCTCTCAACGCATGGCTTACGAGCGGGAAGCTCTTCCCTGAGCCCGAAGGATTCATGCTCGCCATCCAAGACCAGATAATCAACACCAGGAACTACGCCAAATACATCGCCAAAGAACCATGAATCACAGATACCACATTTTGACGATGGTTAGCCCCAGAAACAATGCAGTTCCCCATCGCAGGATGCAGAATGCTTACCCAGATGGAGTATATATACAGGACCAGTTCGCCAAGATAATACTTAAGAAGCTAGCGCAAAAATGCTAGTTGATCAATGAAAGTGTAGCGTAATACAAATACGAACCTCGGGCAGTACACAAGACCCCTACTCATAAACTACACTGGGACTGTGCCACAATAACGGACAATACGATCTTGCACAAACAGAGTAGACATAACCCACATTCACAAGAAGAAAATGGCTACCTACTTAATCGACGCAGTGTCAACAACAAAAACCTCCAACAAACCTACTACTCAGACCTAAGATCAGAAATCGAAGAAACGTGTCATATCGATCAAGTAATGCCCATCTTGATCAACGTGTCATCCACCGGCATGGTCCCAAAGTGCTTCCAGAAGAACCTAGCAGCAATAGGACTCCCACAGAACACTTAGATGAAACTGCAGAAAGTCACGATCCTGAACACCTGTAAGATAGTCAGAGTTCCTCGACCAACAGCAATAAAAATAAAAATTTTTGCTTTATTTGCTAGGAATACACTCGATAGCCAAAAAATTAGAAATTTATTGCAATTGGCCTCAAAAGTTAAAATATCACAGGTTATGAACATAAGTTTCTTGGTATCAGGCACTGTACGCTGGAGCTTCCAAGACTGAACTGTGGAATAAGATCACGTGGACTGACGAGCCTCTTATTCTTTTTGTTTGTTGCACCAGTGGCACGACGTAAGGGTGGCGTGAACCTCGTGAAGCCGAGCATATAGACTACTACATCTTGTAGTAGTGCAACACCTCACAGAACCTGATATAAATATGCACACTGGGCTTCGAACAGACAAATGCAAAAGTGGGCATGCAAGATCACACGTGCAATAGAAATACCTCAACCAGTTCAACAGAATTGATCACCTCAACAAATGCTAGACGCCGATTAACATGGTGTAAGGAGCGCGAGTCCTGGACAGTAGAGTAGTGGAAAACAGTCCTATGGACAGACGAGTCGAGGTTCACACTCTACCAGTCTGATGGCCGTTCCTGAATGTCACAAATTCTGGAGGACCAGTTCCTCCCTGATTGGTACATGGCTGCTTCCATCGTTTGGCTTGGGCCCATTAGTTGTTATCGACAAAACTATAAATGTGGCGCAATTCCAGGACACCCTGGACTTCCGACATTATGGCAATACTTCGAGGAAGGCCCATACTTGTATCAGCAAGACAATGCGCCATTCCGTACTACTCGGGTCGAACAGAGTGGTTTGAGGACATGGATGTGGAAAAGTTGGATTGGTTATTTTCATGAATCCCGGAGCCTGAATATGGCATGTTTAAACTCGAACACTTTGGGTCGAGCCCATGTGAATACAAGTGGTGGTTCGTGGATTACATTACTACATAAGTGTTTCAAAGGATGGCGTCTACGTTGGGATGATATATAAGTGAAAAAGAGAATACTTTGAAGGTGACCATAACACACACTTATCAGAATAGCTATTGTTACAAATGAAGATTAGAAATTTTTTGATGCCCGGGTTTTGTGCTTATACGGGCACATTTTGGCGCACAGTTCACATAAGTAGCGTTTTGTGCTTAAACTTTAAAATGTACTTTCCGTATCTTATTTAAAGAGACGTCCTCCCCTGCACGGCAGACTAAATAAGTGCGTGTGTTAGGCCGCGTTGTTTGTCCACAGTCAGTCAATAAAGCTAAGAAGCGCCGCGTCCTCCACTCGTACCCATCATCCAATACAAGCGGGGCTCGAGGACCGGATCGATACGGGGGCGCAATGGTCTCCTTCGCAGAGCTCCGTTTTCTGCTCGAAGAACGCCGATTTGTCCGGCACACTGCTCGAGAAAATGCTTTCATTTCGTTCATTTGTTTTAACATGGACGCTGTTTTAAGGATGATACGTCTGCCAGGTGAAGTGTTAGAGACCGGATGAGGATGGCTCGCGCACTTTACCGCTCCTCCACGGCCAAAAAACGAGTTGATACGGCCTGCCGAGAGAGACTTTTATCGTCCTATTGACTTTTATTAATACAGAGATTGTTCGCAGTAAGGAGGGTTCGCAGGAGTGCACGAGCTTCAAAATGGCTTTTAAATTTTCCCCACAAACAGCGGCGTGCCCTTCAGCGCTCGCGAAACAAAAAATGCATTTTTTGTTCGTCTGAAATGGTCCTCTGGACTTCGGCCCACAAGAAATGGCGCGTTTTAAATCCATCTTCCACAACTCTCTGCAAGGTTTAAGCACTTACTGGAATTAGTCGGGGTTGCGCTGTACCTTAAGCGAGTTCCTTTGCAGGAAGTCATATAAACAGGGAGGAAGGGGAGGGGGATCGCTGATGTGAGGAGGGTCGAGTGGGCGTTGATCGAAAGGTTGGTGACCAACGTAATTAAGTTCACTACGGGCTTACCGGGAGTAGTTTGTGTTGACGAGGATGCTGCATCAACACGTGAGAGGGATTTATAAACATAATAACGTATTTGGGGAGGGGGGGGGTTGAGCAGAATGATAGAGACAGCGAACGAACATAAAGGGGAAGGAGAGAGAAAAAAGGGAACGGGGAAAGATGGGAAGAGAGAGAGAGAGGTGGGAAATGGTACACAATAGTAGAGAAAAAGAACGATAAAGAGAGAGAAGAGATAGAGCCAATACGACAGAGAGAAAAGAGCGAATATGTGAGAGAGAGAGAGATCTTGAAAATTGAAGGAAAAAGGTGATCACAGAGAGGGGAGATACAGCAAACAGGACAGAGAGAAACAGCGCGAATATGGGAGAAAGATAGAAAGAGATGGCATTAAAAGGAGAAGGAAAGAGAGAGCATAAATAGAAGGAGAAGGGAAAAAAAGTTGAAAGAAAAAGAGAGAAATAGAAAACGAAGTACAACAAGGGCGAAAAAAGAACACTGAAAGAGAGCGAATACAGAGCGAATATGAGAGAGAAAATGGATGAAAAAAAAATAAAGAGAAAAAAGAAACGAAGAAAGAAAAGAGAGAGAGAGAATGAATAGCAAAGAAAAGAAAAGACAGAGAGAGAGAAAGGATTGAGAGGGACTATGAATCGAGAGAGAGAGAGAGAGAGAGAGAGAGATCGAAAATACAGAAAATGTTGCGTAAAACAGAGGAGACAGAGCGAATACGAGAGAGAAAGATCGAAAATAGAGAACAACAATAGAGAAAAATAGAGATAAAACAGAGAGAGAGAGAGAGAGAGATCAAAAATAGAGAACAACAATAGAGAAAAAGAGCCATAAAACAGAGAGAGAGAGAGATCAAAAATAGAAAACAACAATAGAGAAAAAGAGCCATAAAACAGAGAGAGAGAGAGAGAGAGAGAGATGAAAAATAGCGATAAAACAGAGAGAGAGAGAGAGAGAGATGAAAAATAGCGATAAAACAGAGAGAGAGATCAAAAATAGAGAACAACAATGAGAGAAAAAGAGCCATAAAACAGAGAAGAGATAGAGCGAATACGAGAGAGAGAGAGAGAGAGAGAGAGAGAGAGAGAGAGAGAGAGAGATCAAAAATGGAAACCAGCAATGGCGAAAAAGAGCTATAAAAGAGAGAGGAAACAGAGCAATTACGAGAGACAGAGCACAAATAAAAAGAACAGAAGAGAGAGAAAGAGAACAGAAAGATAAATAGATAAGTAGAGCGAAAATGATAAGACTTTTTACTTGCATAGAAGTTTGTTCGAGATGTATAACAGCAACAGTTCTGTTTCTGTCCGATTACTGTTTCCATCACACCATCCTCGATCTTGCGGACTTCACGATCGAAGTACTTTGACTTCGAGGGATAACTGCCCCTTGACCTCCGTTAATTCGCACCAATCCAACCATTATATCGAATGCAAGCACTAATTTTAGAGCAAAGGGAGTGAGCCCATCAGGTACATTAGTTCGGCGCAACACAATTATTTCGAAACATTTCATTCTGCTCGAAACCGCTTCTTCGCTGATTATTTCTCAGGCAGAAGCTTAACAGGATTCAGTTTCAGTTGAAAGAAAAGCATGCATCGCACACACTCGAGATGATAATAACACGTTTTCTTTGTGTTGCCTTAATCCCCCTCAGTATTGTTCCCGCGTCTCACACTTAAAAAACAGAGAGAGAGAGAGAAAGAGAGAGAGCTTCTTAGAGTCACAACAGCTCAAACGCGGCACTGAACACGTTTAATTAACTGAAAGACAAAAGAAAATCTTAGGAGCACCGCTTAACGTTTCGATTTGTTTTCTTCAGGAGTCTAATATTATTATTCATCTTTTCATTCCTTAATTTCCCCCCGGAGAAGCTACATCCGGTTAAGAGAAAAAAATTAAACTTTGGAAAATCACTATGAACAACCAAAAATTATGGTCATTATTTATTAAATGGTGTATTTATTTTATATTCAGTAAACTTAGTATTTTTAAATTAATTTATAAAATTTAAAAATTATCTGATTATAAATAAACTTTTCTACGTTAATGAATATAAAATAGTTATAATAACCTCTATTTTAATTAATAATAAAATATTAAATACTGTAGGGAGAAGCTACAGGTTAAGAAAAAAAAAACATTCAGTTTTGGAAAACCGGTATATATAACCAAAAATTATGGTCATTATTAAATGTTGTTTATTAAATGGTGTATTCATTTTATATTCAGTAAACTTAGTATTTTTAAATTATTTTATAAACTTTTTGAATTATTTAATTTTAAATAAAACTTTCTATGTTAATTAATACAAAATACTTATAATAAATTATATTTTAATGAATAATAAAATATCAAACGCTGTATGGGAATCGTTTAGCAATCATGGTAAATTTTGGTTATCAAAATCCTTGAGAGAAGTGAGAAAATCTTTGAGAGAATCCTTAACATTGAATTGGTTTACTTTTTTTTTTTAAAGTCCAGTTGTTAGTTTTTGTTTTTCCATTCATTTTTAACAAATCCCGATTCGATTATTTTTAAAAAATACCAAAGGGCGAAACTGTTCTGTTCACTGTTAATATTTCTTTACTTTTAATTCTTTTTTATACTGATTGAGTATCACGTTAAAACATTCCTCTGAACCGGTTTCGGGAGGGACATTCAATTACTCTCCCTAAAAATAAAAACCTTCTTTTTTTTTTAAAACAAAGTTAAAACATTTCAAATTAAGGCAGGCGTTCGAATCACGTTTATTACCACACAAGAAATTCTTCTCCTTAAAACTATGCATTGCGAATCAGCAAGAGAAACAACAAAACCAGAGACGTGTCTTGAAAATTAACGTATTTTTTGTAATATGGAAATACGGTTAAGTGGCTGAATATATTACACAAGACAGATGGCGTGACGGTAGCCAGGGATACCTAAAAACTTCTAATACAATAATTCTTTTAGAATAAAAAAAAATAATAAAAAAAAAAAGAGCTTTCGCATCACACGTTAGCAAGAGTAACCTCAAACATCTAAAGAGAGAAAATGTAATCTATGGCAAAGGTAGAAAGAGAGAGAGAGAGAGAGGTACAGTACGAAGCGCGAGCATCGAGAACGGCCTAACACGCACTTAATGGAACGAAACCTCAAATCAAATTCTCCCTCTTTGCTCAAATGCAATATTCTTCTTTCAACGAAAAGTCGTCTTCAAAGTGTTTCCAGAGGGCTCGTGCGTTCGTTTATTGTTTTATTTGTTTGTTTATTAGTTTTTCCCTCTCTCTCTCTCTCTCTCTCCTTCATAACCAACCCATAAATTAAAATCGAATAGAAGTATATCGCTATTTTCTGTCTTTGAAGAGAAAGAACGTGCAAGTTCCAATCACCGGGGATTGCACTTTACTGTGAAGATAACAAATGTCGAAACCTTCTACCAGGACCGATAATCGAAAGAATTCGTCGAGTGAATTATTTATTATAGGAAGTTTTATCAGTGAGCACCCTTCTGTCATATCGTTTAAAAATTTCCCTCCCTCATTCGACTGTGGTCACGTGGCTTGCAAACAGTTCTAGAAAAGTGCTTAGAATAGCGGTTTTCTTAGCATCAGCACTTTCCCCTTAACGACAATACATTTAGCTGTAGAGGACATTTCTTGAATCACCACAGTAATGATTGTTTGGAATGCTCACGAGAAGCATAATGGAAAGATTATTCTGGCTTAGGGCAATGGTGCTGGCTGGCAGCCCTGCTAAATTAACAAGAAGTAATCCCTTTAATGAAAATTATAATTCCTTCATTGATTTTTTTTTTTTTTTCGTTCCCTCCTAGTTGTTGTTTAGCTGCTTTTCCACGTTTTACATGCTAATGCAGTGCAAATGAGGCAAAGTGGGCGAACATTGCACTAGTAATGGAATAAACACACGTTCTGAGGGAAATTGGGTTTTACTCATTTCCAAATGATTAATAACATTCACATTAAATCGAAAATTGCGCACCTATTACGTCATTATGTAGTTGACGTCATCATTTTTTTTTTTTTTTTTGCTATAAACATTATGTACAATTTAAATGGATGTGTTCATAATTCTTAAGATTTATTTTTTAGAGATAAATTTGATATTTTATAAATAACAGATCTTTATTTTCGTCTATTAGAGACATTTTGGATAATTTGAAAAAAATGAAAGATAATTTTTGTAAAAAAAAAACATTTTTCGTGAATTTACTTATAAATTGCAGGGCTAATTTAATATTTGACCCAATTAAAATGCCAAAGGTGATAAGGTTGGTCTCCCCCCACCCCCAAACTCATCATGCAGTACTTAAATGGAAGTCCTTATTAAATCATGCATATTAAATACAAAATTGCCACCTATTGCGTCATGCTGCAGTTACATCATCACTGTTAATTTTTTTCTTTTTTGTTAATGCATTATAATTCTTAAGATTTACATTTTTTTAGTTATATTTGATGTATTTTTTAAATGACAAATCACTATTAAATAATAAATATAGCTATAGTTTTTAATAAAAATATTAGTATTAATTTTTTTTTCTTGTAGAATGTAAATGATGTGTTTTTTCTTTTTTTCAAACACAATTTATTTTTGCCTATTAGAGACATTTTGGATAATTTTAAATAAATGAAAAATGATTTTAATTTTACATTTTTCGCGAATTTGCTTATAATTTACAGGGCTATTCTTGTACTTCAATCAATATATTATTTTTTTTTAGACCAATTAAAATGCCAAAGGTGATTAGGTCCTTATATCAATATTATTTTAATCAATCCATGTGACGTAATGTTTTTTTTTTTTTAGTTATTTTGTCCTAAATGTATTTTGTAGTATTTAAATGGGTGTGTTTATAACACTTAGGATTTCTTTTCATTTATTAAAAATAAATCCAACAAAATAAAAGTAATAAAAATTATTTATCAAATAATAAATATGGCTTTAACTTTTAGTGCAATTATCAGTCATTTCTTAAATCTTCAATCCATACATCCTTTTGTTACACCGAGTAATATTCTAAAGATAATGACGTAATGACAGGTCGCTTGAGTTATCTTACCCTAAATTAGTTTGTATTATTTTAAATGGGTATGCTTATAACACTTAAGATTTCTTTTTATTTATTAGAGATCAATTTAATGAATTGAGAATAATACAAATTTATCAAAATACAAATATAGCTTTAATTGTTAGTGAAATTATGAGTTTTTTCCTTCAATCCATATAACCTTACGCGATTAATATTCTAAAGATAATGACTGTTCTCTTTAGAAGTATTTTACCCTAAATTAGTTTCGTATTATTTTAAATGGGTGTGTTTATAACGATTTCTTTTTATTTATTAGAGATAAATCTGATGAAATGAGAATAATATAAATTTATCAAAATATAAATATAGCTTTATACGTTAGTGAAACTGAGTTTTTTCCCTTCAATCCTTACATCGATTCTCTGTTCTCTTTTTCCCTAAATTAGTTTCGTATTATTTTAAATGGGTGTGTTCATAACACATAGGATTACGTTTTATTTATTAGAGATCAATTTGATGAATTGAGAATAATTCAAATTTATCAAAAAAATAAATAAGGCTTTAACTTTTAGTGGAACTATCAGTTTTTCCTCGAATTTGTTCTACTTATAAATTAAAGGTTGTCTATTCTGATATATCGATGCTAAGTCATTTAATCAATCTGTGTATCCTTAGAATCTCTTTCGTTGTCCTAAATCACCTGCACCCTAGAAAAAAAGACAAACGATTTGGAATTTTTCTTTCGTTTTCATAGCAGAAAGTGATGTTTTACATTATTGATCCCCAATAATTTCATTCTGTAAAAGGTTCTTCCTTATAAATGATCTTCTTATGTCACATTTTATATGGCCCCTATAAATAAAACATCCGAATCATTTCCAGAAGACATCTGTTTGACGTTCAACCGTGGCAATAGCTCACAAAGTTAAATTTGAGAGCGATTTTATTCCCAATCGATTTTTTCGTTCCTCGATATTTTATACAACAGCTTGCACAAATCAGGTTGCCTTGGTTAACTACGTGACAATAAGATGCTGATTCATTAAGATGGCTAATAACGTTCAAGTAATCCGTTCATTCTTATTTTCTAAGTAGACGATCAATTTTACCTGCTATCTACCATTTTATTTCTTTTATTTTCTGTTTTCGCCTGGAAGAATTTGAAGGACTAATGACGTAATTGTATTACAGCCAAACAAATTATTGATAAGTCAAGACTTTCTTTCTTTGTAATGGCGTACTTACAATTAGTCGCGTTAAATAATTAATTAAGGAATGAATGAGGTTTTTTTCCTCAGGATTTTTGTATAAATTGTATTAATTAACTAAGAGAATTAATTGGAAAATGTATTTAAATATCTTACTTTAATTAATACTGAGAATTACTGCATTTATAAGGGTTATTCATTAGAACATCGGTAATTGCAAAACCTCAAGAAAACTTGTTGCCCGAATTAAGAATTTAACAACGTGATTTAAGAGACACAAAAGCGTATTTCGAAGTTATTTGAATCAAAGGTTAAATGATATTTCTGTACCGAAAACAAAATTTAAAGAATTTATTCATTAATGTTTACTTGACACAAGATTATTTAATTGCAATTTTACTAGATTTGTTTTTCAGTTGAGTTATGTTATTATGTAGGCTTAAAAGATTTAAACAGGCTTTTGATTTCAATATACGAATCGGATGTTTATTTAAGGAAGTTGCGCATTTTCGTGTGCAACATTTCAGTTATTTGGATAAAAATTTAAATGGAATTTAAACTAGAATCTGTTTATAACTCCGCTTTGATTTTATCAATGTCTTACCATTGAAACAGATCTTTATACTGGAATTTAAGAATATACAAGTATAGATTTGTTTTATTTATTATTGCGCAATAATTTAACACTCTAGTATTTGTGTTAGCAATGGCAAATGATGCAAGGAAGTAAGCTATACAGCTCAGGCAAAAAAACAATTACCCGCATCATCTGTCTATCCCTTCTAATACTTCCTTAAATAAAACTTCCACAACACGATATAGAAATTTGTTTAAACAATCAATCACTGTCTGTCCGAAGGCAACGTTTTGCTCATATATCCTGCAACCATTTCAATTTATGTCACCTTATGTATGTCATCCGAAAAAGAGTAATGATTCCATCAGCATTTAGGTCAATCCATTCAAGGCATTAAACATCTCAATCAGATCTCCACGCAGGTGCCCAACGTCCAGAAGCTGTAATTTTCCAAACTAAACCCTTTCTTGGCAAAGGCACCCTTTTGTTTCCCCCTTCACCAATCTCATCCGCCCTTCTGGTTTCTATGCAGTATTCAAAGTGTGGCCTGACCATTGTCTTATACAAAAGGATAATCACCTCCTTATCTAAAGCAACTGAGACCATGAGGGAAAAGTATACAGTGTCTGTAAATTGCGTGTATTCTCTAGTCGATTTGTCTGATCACTGAACGAAAAACCGAAATTTCTGGGAGAAAAACTCAGCCACGTCGAAAAAGGTCATAAAATTGCCCTCGGGTTTTATATCAACTGTACTATCGCGAGGTTACTCTGATGATAGTTACTTCCTGTAAAACAAGAGCCTTCTACCGTTGGGGGTTCCACGTCTAGAATGTGTTTGTAGGCTAAAGCGGGACTCATCACAGAAGAGATCTGTACCTAATTTTGTCCCGCTTCACAGCAAACTGCACGAGCTACACCATGCTTTCTACTTCTGTTAATTTTGTCAGGTAATGTAGATACCGCATCTCAGAAAAGGAAACAAAACCAAATAGGTAATAGGCTAAAAATAAAACGATTTTAGACTTCTTGAACGAGTTCATGCAACACTTCCAGCTAAATACTTCAGGAATTAACTCTACAACTTTACATTAAGGATAATAATCCTTTTCTTCCTTTGTCATTCATCCATTATAAGCACTGTAATATCCGAGGATTCGATCTAGAGTTCCACTGCCTAAGTATTAAAAATAGGCAGCATGAATGCCAAAAATTCCCCTCGTTGTGACTGAATATCCGCGAGTTCTCATAAAACTAAAATAGTAACGTCCATTATGAGTTCTCTTTAAAAAGGAAATCGGAAATAATTTCCCTCTTTTCTTTCAAGGTTTTTTTTCCTTTTCTTCTTTTTGATCTTTATTCTGCTGACGTCTTGGGAAACTGCGTCAGATACGGTTGTCATGGAGAATTAAAAGTCAACCGAGGCGAACACCGGTAACCATAAATGCCGATCAATATTTCAAAGTATTTTGTTCCGTAGGGCGGATAGAGAACGGGGGAGGGGGGGGGGTTGGATACAGAAGACCAGTTCTTTCGTTAGCTGACATCGCGATTGCGAACATAAGTCAAAGCGGTTATGTAAATGAGACTACTGTTAAAGAGAATTACCTCTGGTGACCGAATTCTTTGAAGAGAGACTTTTTTTTAACGAGGTATGTAATAAGGAGGTTCCGTTGGATTTCCTCAACCCATGAATCTGCAAACCGGAGGATGGATAATCTTCATTTTCATAAGAAGAGATTTTTAAAAGGGTCCTGCGAGAGTTCTTTCCAAATAATAGCCTGCTGGGAGGTACAAAGTTCCGAAAAAAAAAAAACAGAAATAACAAATTCCCAGAAGTTGCAGTAACGAGACTAGTTTGCGTCAGTGAGTAGGAAAAACACGAAGAATGAGAATAGAAAGAAGACAGAACTCAATGTAAACATGCCGGCACTGTGAGAGTCGATTAAATATCGGCAGGTTGCCTGCAAGCTAGCTATATTGCGTCTGCATCAAGGCAAGTCATTCACGGGTTTGTGGCTCAGTTACTTTCTCTATTAGGGTGGGTTCATGCCGCTCGTGCCACGAGGCATCGAACTGCTAGCGTCTATCTTCTTCTTTACAATCGGCGTGTTACAGTAGCTATCATTTAAGCAATCGGTACGTATCGACCAGCTTGCTCAAGGCTTCTCCGATAAACGCTTCCTACAATGCAGCGCCTCCTTCCGTCCAACGAGTCTGGGTGAGGTGCTTTTGGTTGTGCCTTGACTTCGCCAGCCTTCTTTCCCTCTCTGGATGATAGTGGGAGAGAAGGGAAATGAAGACAGAGTCGATGTCTATCGAGTTTCCGAATTTGAAGTTAATTTTATGGGTAGGGAGACGGGGATACGTGTGCACCAGACGTTCAACATCATTTCAGCATCCCTCCAGGGCAGTTTAAAGACCCTCCAAGGCTTTAAAGATCAGCAGACTTTCAAATATATAAGTTTGATTGTGCAAAGATTTTAACATCTTAAAATTTAGATTGCAGAAAAGAAAAGAGGTCACACGTATTGTGGAACTTTGAATTGGAGTGATCAGATAGTGAAACATTCAGAATCTCCAGAACAAATAGAAATCTATTTAGTCTTTCGATTTGAGGTTCAAATAAACTTTCCACTGCTGTAAAAACATATGAAAAAGAAAGGAACTTACACTTCGAAGTTTATATATATATATATATATGAAATAAGAAATTATTTTAAAGATTTCTATTCAAACACCTATTAAAAATAACATTTTTTTTTATTCTTTGTAATCAAATAATCAAAAGTAAGTATCATATCGATAATTTTAAAATTAAAAGTATTAAAAGATTAAAAGTATCATATCGATAATTTTAATCTTAACAGTTTAGAATTATTTACTCTAATGCACTTTCTTCCATCCTCTCTATTAAAATCCCCATTAAAACGGCTAAATTACAATCAGTATATTTAATGAGGTTTTAATGAGAGAACGTGCTTTCCAATAGATGGCACCACTAAGTTCCGGTATTGAAATTAGAACCGGAAGAATGATAATCTTTCATTTTAAGAGATATTAGCTGGGTTTCTGGGGACATCTTCAACTATAGCAGCAAAATGGATGACACTAGATTTTTTCTTTTTTTTAATTTACTAATATGTATCTGTCTGCGTTTAGAAAAGACAAAAACAAAACGAAAGAATTGGTGTTATGCCAAAAAAAGCGAACAAAGATTGAGTGTTTGTGTTTGATGTTTTATTCAAATAACATAAAACCTTCAGTTCTATAATTGTTGCATTTTCACCAAACCTGAAGATAATTTCCACAGAAGTTCTTACCATCAAAGAAATTTAAAAATAAAATGATTCTCGGTTGTAATAAAGCATTTAGAACATGAGGAAACCAGTAAAAGTCGTGTTTTGATCAAAACTATGTGATTTACTGACTTCTCTACAGAAACGTTGGTTCCATTTAATTCAAAAAATAATCCCAATCCCCAAGATCGCTCATACGTTTTTATCTTTAAATTGCAAACAGGCCAACATTAAGCCCGTCACACATAACCCTTAATGCGTTTTTAATATTTAAATTTGTGGTTACCACGCTTCAATATTCTGTGGTAATGGATGGATACTTTTAAGAGAAATAGCAGCGAAAGCTCGAAGGCAGCTTCGATAGCTCGCAGTTAAGAAAAAGAAGGAAATAAAAAAAAACGTGATAGTCGTAAAGCATTGAAAGGAAGAAAAAGGAAAGTTAAGTTAGAAGTTACGAACCCAGTGATTTCATTGTGGACTGGAGGCTCGTACCCGGCTAAGCTACGAAAACACCAAAAAGAAAGGGAAAAAAATCTCGACTCTTCTTTTTTTCCTCTCTCAGTTAGCATGGCTCGCGCTTGAATACTCTTGATTTTAATGCTTGTCTCCCTCTCTTATATTTCATGGGGATACTTTTCTGCTAGAACAGCATCTTAAGTCTGCGGGAAACGGGAGTTTTTTTTTTTTTTGCAGTGGAGTGTGTGATAAATGTCCCTGCCTCTGATCGCATTCTGGAAGAAAAATTAGGCAAATGATTTGAAAGAGCGAAAGTAAAACACGCAGTAAAGTGGGCCTATAATTGCGCAATCAATCAATTTCTGAAATGAGAATTAGAGAGAGAATTTAATATTACGAGAAGAATAAAAAAAGAGAGAGATTGAAACCTACTTTTGGCCTTTCATAGAGATTGAATTTAATGTTTATTAAAAGAACATTGCAGTCATGCTGCTGGAATACGCACCAGCAACCAGAAACATACTTTGTCTTGATTACGTTTATATAAGTGCCCATAATCGCAAACGTTTTTAATATTGCAGTTGAAAGATGGAAACTCGCATAATTCCATTACAGTCATGTGGAAGATATGAAGCTGATTTTTCACTCTACATTGCCCTCTTATATGTACATTGATTACTTTCATGTGAAAAAGCATTTAGATTCTTTAAAATTAATTAGAATATGAAGGTTCTGAAGAATGGCCATGCATGGTATCCCTCTGTTTCTTACTCTTTAGCCAGTCCATGATTCAGCATAGGATCTTACCATTAACTCCAACCTCTTCCATTTTATGAAACAGCCTTCCATGTGAGATGGTATCAAAAGTTTTGCTAAAATCTTCGTATATAATGTCGAAATTGTTACATGCATCAATCGTTTAATGACTCCATCTGAGTAATTAAACGATTGACCAGGAATGACCACCCCATAACGAACCCATGATGGTATCATACAATTTTTGTCAAGTTGGTACTGATTCGCATTCTTAACCACTGATTCCATGTTTTATACTACAGAAGTCAAACTCAATCTCCTATATTTATCCAACTCCTGTTTAGAACTACCTTTGTGGGTTGGGGAAACATTAGCACTTCTCCGGTCCAAAATCTCAAGCCATTGCTGACAAAAAGTATACGGAAACGTTGTTTTGATAGCGAAGATGTCATAGATATTTTTAAGGCTGATTTTTTAGGAACCTTCATGGTTTTGGTAAAAATGCATACAATGGTAAGAGCTTGGATGCGGAGGCTACTTTTCACGAACACCAGGCTAATGCTTTTCCAGGATGCCTTCTTCATGTTTGTAAAGAAAGCCAGATGTTACTTTGAGGGGAATATGACCACTCTTCGAAGACCAGGATAAACGAACAGTTGATCCAAATGCCAATACGACTTTAGCTGAAAGAAGTTACCAAATTACATAATTACTTTCATCAATCGATTTTCAAAATTTATTAAAAATTTTGCCTCTTTCACATCCATGTCCCTCTTCCACAGGGCAAGGATGGAAACTAGTTGGTGGTTTACTGTCCTACCTACTGGGCTAAGAGGCTGATCAATCACCAACACCACACTACACAAACATATCGGTTTGCTGGGTACAGTATCTTCAGATACCGCCTTATTGGCTGTTAAAATGTGATTAATATATTTCTAAAACCCTTATCCAAGACTTCTTAAATCTTCACAGGATCTGCGAAACCCAGTTCGAAAGCCTACTTCTATAACAGGCACATAAAACTACTGACCAAATTACTTACCAGCCCCTTTCCTTATACAAACTAGATGAAAAGAAACTTCAGGATTTGATGGGATCATAAAATATGGTTGCGCTGATGGCTAGTGAACGCTGCTCAGCCAGTACATTATGTCCTGCACAAGATCAGTGAATAGACATTGGAAAAGAAGGAATATTGGAAGACAGTCCAATACCCAATCACTGAATCTGTCACTCGCTCCCACACATCTGTCGATTCGCCAGAAATCCTTTCTCGAAATGGTCTATTGTGATTCGTTCGGGGCATCACGAGATAGTCTTTGTACGGTCTATCGTAAGGCGAAGTAGGTGACAAAGAGGAAGATAGCTTTCTTAGGAAACTGTAGATTATCTCCCACCTGTCGATAGTCTCATAGTTTCACGCGCTGATAAAATCACGCGATGGGTAGTATAAAGGTCTTTCGTTTTGAACTCTTTAACTTTGAGCAACGAGATGAAGATGCACACCCTCCACAGATCGTGTTTGTTCTTCGTTCACGGCAACATCGATGGCTTATTTGGGTGTGGTCGGACAGCAAATATCAAAGGTTAGTTAAGCCCTCGTGATATATTTCCGTATCTGTCGATTAAAGTAAGGAAATGAAGGCTGCTCGCACCTAAAGTCAGTAGAAAAATATAGAATAGGTGGACCAACTTAAGATACACCTATTTCGTGGCTCTAAGGGACTCGATGATTTCTAAGACACGTCGCCCTTCATTTTTCGCAGTCTTCATATCAGAAAACCGAAAATAGAACAGATGAAATTTAAGATATAAAAGTTTAGAATAATTCTTTCCAATAAATTATTTATTTAAAGCGTAACTGACCTAAACCTTACCTTAAATTACCAAAATCATTACTACTGAAACTTGAACAATGGATCTTTCGATTGATCTGTGTGATTTATTAATATTCCATTTCTGTAGCATTATCGGCCTGAAGCCGGAGTGTCCAGAGATAAACTTTATGGTCGGGGGGCAGCCTAACTCAGAGGAAGGAATCTGACAAAATACACTGAAAACAATGAGACTGGATGCCAATCTCGGGTTTAGCAAAGTACTTAAATGCTATTAAAATCTTTTAGGTCTGTAAAACCGAAATTGGCATTCAGTCGTATCGTTTTCAGACTTTTTTCTGAAAACTGAGTTAGGCTGCCTCCAGTTGTGTAGGTCTATCTTTAGACGTACAATAGACAGCCTATGTGGAAAACTGTTCATTTTTTTGGGCAAAGAAAATTTCTCTCGCAAAAAATCTTAGCTTGTAAAGTCGGCCCCAATGACTCTGTTTCGTTTAAGGTTGGTTTGTTTCTGTTGAGAGACACGAGCCACCTTAAGCGACTCGTATAATGGCAAAATGGTTGGTTCCTTCACCATTACAATGCACCATTTCTCACGTCACTCGCCGTAGGGCAATTTTGACCAAAAAATACATTCCCTTCGCGCTTCGCTCACTTTATTTACCTAATTCGGTACAGTTTTTGATCAAACCTTGTATGTTTGAGCAACTCGTCAGCCGTTGTGAGGACTATTTCTGTCACAATAAGCAGAAGAGAAAGCTGATTCACGATTTAGCTTTCTCTTCTGTCCTCCACTTTCATATGATGTTTTGTTCAGTGATCATAGTGATTTAGGTACTGTATTTCCATCACCCTCGTTGAATATTGTCAAGTTGGCGTAAAGATAAGTACTGTTTATTTCCATTTATGTGTTACTGAGCGTAGCTGATCCCATCGCCTTTCAATACCTAGGAGAATCGTTACTTGCCACTTCATATGTACTACAGAACTGACTGAACTCTAGGCCATTGTGTGATATCAGTCTACCACCCACTAAGTTATAACCTCTTCGTCGCCTTGGAAACACCGCCGCAAAGGGTCATTCCCCCTAACTCACCCTCTGTGGGGCCCAAGTAATCTGATCCAGAATCCAAGCAAATAAACTGTAAGTACTCTTCCCTCTTGTGAGTAAATTCTTGTCCTTTCTGCACTGGTGAACAAGCGATTTTGACGTCTGCATTAAGCAGATCGAATAATGCCTTTCGGAGCTACTAACATACGTCTATAATACCTGTCAGATGTCAGTTCCAGAAGGGGATCAGCAGCTGGTACGCTGTCATCGATGCTTTGGCGAAGGATATACTGTATTAAGTACCATTAATAGGCTTAAATGGCAATGTAAGACCTACAAAATTCAAGAACCCAAAAAAGCACTCCACTAACCCACCCTTCCTCCCCCTATTTCTCCCAACACACACCTTTCCCACTTACTATCAACAACAAACCTAACCAGTCTCCTGTTCTAAAATGCCCCATCATCACCAGAACAATCCCCAAAAGGCAATTGCACGTTCTCATGATTTTCATCGATAATAATCTTGTCCGGTGCATCACAAAATCTAGCTGAACCATCAAAATCATCTGTCAACTATACCAGCCTATTCCAATAATCGCCTTTCTTTCCACCTTACCTCCTCTCCCTGAAACTATAACCTTTCTGCATAGTAAAAAGTAAATCCTGGATTGCAGCAACCATACAAAAATCTCCATCATCGCACCAGTGCTGATCCTCGTAGAGTGAAACAAGAAACTAATACAAAATGCTCTTAACAAAGTATAAGAACATTTCATTCATAAGCCGCTTACATTCAGCCACCACTAATGAAAAAATTTACCTCTATTATTGCTTAATATCACAGGAAAATCAACCAAGCTCTCTCTACACAGCATCCATCCTATTGCATCCTTTGGAATGTACATCAAACAAAACTCTATTCAACCTTACCTAAACCCAGAGCTTCGGTCAGCAGGCTTTATTATGATATTTATGGACATATTGAGCCGCACCCTCTGAGAAGCAAATCCAGAAATATATAGCTAAAGGATATCCTGCTAAATCCAGCACACCACCAGGAATATAAGCCAAACCTCATCATCACCCTGAATTCAAAATGCAAGCGTAGTATTAAAAGCAAAGTACAGACCCTTCCAGCCATGCTATTGGATGAAATTACACTTGCCTACCATTAATATCCTGCCTTTAGACAAAAAAAAAGAGCTTTTATTTTGTCATTTAATATTTAGTGCCGAAACCTTTTGCTTTTATGACGGCCTTCAATTTTCGTGGCATACTCTCAACCAGCATTTTTATAAATGTCAGGTGACATGTTCCTCCACTCGGCGTTTAACGCAGCCACCAGTTCGGCCTTCTTCTTTGGGCGATCTCGACATGCACGTACCCTACGATCCAATACATCCCAAAGATGCTCGATAGGGTTCAGATCAGCATTCTGGGCTGGCCAATCCACATCCATGTCCTCAAACCACTCTGTAATGACCCGAGCAGTATGGTATGGCGCGTTGTCTTGCTGATACAGGTATGGGCCTTCCCCGAAATATTGCCATAATGTTGGAAGTGCATAATTGTCCAGGGACGGCCTCCGTAGCCGAGTGGTCATGAGTGAGAGTGCATACCACACGCTCCTTGAGTAGACCGGGGTTCAAGCCCCTGACTGCTGAATACGGTCGATCTGCCAACCCGCACTGGATCAGCGTGGCAGATTATGGTCCATTTCCCTCAGCATGAATTGTTGAGGAGGCTTCCATCCTGCAGTGGGTTGATAATGGCTGCACTTTACCTTTTTTAATTGTCCAGGTTGTCCTGGTATTGCAAAGCATTCATGGTTTTGTCGAAAACGACTAATGGGCCCAAGCCAAACCATGAAAAAGCCCCATACCATGAGACTTCCTTCAACAAACTTCATTGTTGGGAGGATACAATCAGGAAGGAACTGTTCACCTGGCATTTGCCACACCCAGGAACGACCATCGGACTGGTAGAGTGTGAACCTCGACTCGTCTGTCCATAGGACTGTTTTCCACTACTCTACAGTCCAGGATTCGCGCTCCTCATTCTATGTTAATCGGCGTATAGCATTTGTTGAGATGATCAATTCTGTTGAACTGTTGAGGTAATTCTGTCGAATGTGTCATCTTTTATGCCCACTTTTGAAATTGTCTGTTCGAAGCCCAGTGTGCATATTTATAGCAGTTCTCTGACGTGTTGCATGGATAGGACCTGTTTCCCCAACCATGGAGGGGTGTCCGGATATTAATGATAGGGCAGTGTATGATACTATATCGCTCTGAAACATGGACATATAGTGAAGTTGATATCAACAGAAAGGAATGAACCAGTTGGAAATGTAAATAGCAGATGGTCCAGCCCAAGTCAATTCGATTGTTCTTCTCCTATCACATTAGTCGTAAAGAGTCAGCTATAGTCGTGGAGAATCTATAATGCTTAGAAAATGACTGAAACCATCAAATCATGCAAAAACAATTCTTATTACTATTAATCACAATAGTATACAACTTAGTACCGCTGGAAATTCTGAACTTCTATAATCCATCAAACTCAACAGAAGAAACATTAAACGAAAAAATACACTGGACCATCACTACAGCAGAATTATCATCAGAGGAGACTTTAACTTGCCCCTTCTTAAATATAACCAATAAAGGCACTCACCTGAGCATAAATAAATAAATTAGAAACCTTTATCCAGTATCTAATAGGGCCACCTTTTATCCTAATTACAGCTAGTACACCTCGAGAAATGGATTCCAATAGGTGTCTGAGGGAATATAGCTTCCGATTTCACTATTCTTCTATCAGGATATTTTTCAGATGCTGTACTGGTGGTATGTAGAGCACTGCGAAGCCGAACTGCCCTTTCGAACATATCCCAGATATCCTCACTTCGATTTAGATCTGGAGAATTAGACCATTATAGATATTGGAAATCCTGCGAATGTTCGTCCATTGAGATATAAGTTTTGCACCCTGGATAGCTGAGCTGTCGTCTTGAAAGAATCCATCGCAATCAGGGTAAAAATGAAAGCACTGTAAGGTGAAGTTTGTCCAATACGACAGAAAGATATTAACTGGAAGTAACATGACCTTATAACAGTGGATCCAATCAGTATCAAGGGAACATACCCCATATGATATCACCTCCAGCAGCTTGAGTGCTGCTGAATCCACGGCTTCATCTGATTCACGCCACACTTCCACCATACCGTTGTGGGAAAAAAAGGGTGTAAGCTGAGACTAGTCAGACCACATGATCTTTTTCCACAGTCCAGTCGTAGAGTTAGCGGTACCGTTCTAGTTGAATCTCTTGATAGTTTACAGAAAGAAAGGCTTTCGTATAGGTACATGGCTGCCTATACACCGGATTGAAAAGACCCGAGTTTAAATCCTCTCAATGACGCGAGGAATTCTTATGGGGTTTTTTCACAACATGGCTGTGTTCAGCGGTCTCAGTCAATGGTTTCATGGTTTTGTCTCCTAAAACTCGAGTTTTTCATCCAGCAAACAGGCAGATCTGCTAGAGACAGATCAGGTGCTCCCATACTTGTAAGATTTGTTCTAAAAATCTTAAAGTAGGCGATCACAACTTACAACTTGAGGATTGTGGATAGATAAGAAATCCTCAACCTTCGTCCGATGAAAAGCACATCATCAACAGAAACGAATGAACCAGTTCGAAATGGAAATAGCAGATGGTCCAGCCCACCAGGCAAATATTAATCTCGAAAGCCACTTAAATATTAATCTCGAAAGCCACTTAAATATTAATCTCGAATAATATCTGTTTCGCATATAATACTGTAACTTGTTGTCCCTAACCCCGATGTGAAGGATTTGTCTCTACCTTTCCAGCAATAAAATGATTACTGATTTATTTACCTTACGGTGTCTCAATACTTTTAATAACGCAGTGTATATTGAAAGTCTTGTTACCTTGAATGTTATCATTCAACAGAGTTCGAGAGGTTCCTGGTTAGCAGCCCAAAAAGTCTCCTGTGGTTCCGGATTAGACCAAATCGGCCGATACCTTTTGTGAGGAGCTGGAGAAGAAAAATTAATAGCCTTGGGGAGGAATCTAAGCCGATAGTCTACACCTGCACAATATTAATTTGCTCAGTGGCGTCCATTAATCTAAATTAAAACACCGCCTGGATGACGTAAGAAGTTGAAGATCGGGGCTGTTCAAGTCAAGCAACGTGGTTCAATTTCCTTATAATCAAAAATTCTTGTTAAAATTTGACCGCTCGATTACATGCAGTTTTACCGATAACCTACTTTCAAGCCGTTAATGAGTTCGTGGAGGAAGAGAGAGAGAGAGAGAGAGAGAGAGAGAGAGAGAGTTAAAATAGAAACTTTTAATTCATTTCCACTTAGCCGGTCGCTAAGTAGGTATTAGTAATAGCACTAAACGGTCATTATGCGCTTCAATCTCACAGGACGATGCGGCGATGTATTAAAAATTCTCTGTAAACACGCACGAGATAATTGCCAGATGATAGAACGAAGGAGGCCCGCGAGATCACCGTTATTAACATCAAACTACTTTGGTTATCTCTCGTTTGTGTCCGGATGACAGTTATAACCACCCACGTGTTTTCTTTTTTTTAACCACCCTCGTCACTGACCCCTCGCTGCATCCGCAACACTTCGCTAGGTCGCCCGAGCACTTGTGCGAGCCGAAAATAAATCGATATTTAATTAGTTCTCTTCGTGTTCAAACGATTGCTCTTTTGTTTCTCCTCCTTTGGTTTTCTTGCAGGAAATTTATTTCGGAGCATCTCGGGGTTTGACTCACCGATTGCCTCTCTCCAATCTTCCAGACTCCTGCATGTCTGTCTGGATCATTTCCTACACTCACCCACCCATTTATTTGCTCTGCATCCTTTGTAAGCGTCTCATAATATAAATGGCATCCGTACTTTCACCCTCTCTTGAAATCAAAATAAATACTTACTATTGATTTCATCGAACTTTTGGTCAATTTTTTTTACAAAGAATTCCTTTTAACTCAATTGTCTGTACACGATACTTCATTTATGTAGTCAATAAATCGACAATAGCAATCTTTAAATTGCAGAATTATTTGTAGATGGAAAGGTGTTTGGTCTTCCAGATGATTCATATTTCGGTGAGTCTTCTGGAATTCTAGAAGATCTCTTTCCGGTATGCTGCATCCTTGCAAAGTTTTTCAGCATCTATCTCCAGAGAGTTAAATATTTTTACTGTATTTGACGGGAAAGGATCTTCGCAGGCTACCAAGCTTGTTAAGGATTAGACGAAGCTGGAGATTTAGTCCTCCACAATGTCTGGCTGTGGCACGTGGTTTGGCTACAACGTTATCGAGGGCTGATGCGTCCAATCTGTCAGTGAGCATTTGTGCAAGAGTATATATTCGTGTTCATTGTCCGCTGCATCCAGGGTGTGATGCTAATTGGATGTGATCATTTGGGCTGAGTTCTGCGCATTGCCAGGGACCCCAATACCATCTAGCTTTCAGGTTTGAGTAGAGAATGGCCCTTCAGATAGTAAAAGGGTGGCCAGCAATTCTGCTAAGCCATCTCAAGAGACAATACTCGATCCCAAGGAGGCCTTATAATAAGAATCAGGACCGAATCAGGAGCTGAGGACCAAATTTGAGAGTCATCCATCGGAATCGAAAGTACACACTGTAAAATGTACTTGGTAGCTAGAGGGTCCTTAATTCCTACAAGCTCTTGTCTAGTAGCCCATAAAGGGACATATTTTTGTCTTTGAATGAGCAAAATGTTGAGCAAAGGTGAGTCTGTCGTCCCACTTAAGACCAAGTTCAGCTCAGAGCGTACTTTGCCACGCTAGACCCTTTCACAAAGATTTGGGCTGATTCTGTACATTGCCAGGGAGCCCAATACCATCTAGATAGCTTTCAGATTCTCGGAGTTTGTTATTCACCATCTGGCAAATATCCTCTGCTGATTAACTGAGTTACTCCCTATATCAATGGCCTTCTGTTTTGTCGATTGTCTTCCCACTGTTCATTGAGGCTGCGATTTCTATCTCGCTCAGATATTTGTTGTTGTTGTTGTTTTGGTTTTTAGGAGCATTAGCAACTAAGGCCATATTGCTCCAGGATATGCGGTGGTCATTCCTTAACCTTTCCGCATCCTCCGTATTTGGTGGTGACGGGCTCGAACCCCGGTCTAATCAAGAAGCGTGTGCTACGCACTGCTGCTCCTTCCCACCTGGTCGCTCAGATAATGCACAACTGGAGTTTCCGCATCCATGTACTTTCGAAATTACCCCATTTATCGGTACTCCTTCACTACGCTTCTGTAGAAACAGCTTGAATAAGCATTGGTTCACATCACTGTTTTCACAAAGTCTACTTTTCTTTCTCTGGAGGCTTACTTCATATTCTCAGAGTTCTACCACTCTTTCGATAATCTTTAACTTTTCTTAAACTGCATATTTTTCAATTTTGGTAATTTATTTATTTATGCCATATATTTATTTCTGATGCCCTAGAATTTACAGTTTTGAGAAAACAAAATCAAAATAATCTGTCCTGCCTAACATAATACCAAAGTGAAGTCACGTGATTTCAATATTTTTATTGCTATGACGTCACATAATTCGACTTAAATATTCATTTGATTCAAAGTTATAAAAATCGTAAAATACATGCAAAATAACAATTTTCTTATATAAAATAATTAAAAATAAAAACTAAGTAAAACTTCAAAATTTTATCCTAATTTTTTAATATTTTTTTAATTACTACATTAAATTTTTTTATACACCTTTCTAGTACACACATGAAAACAATGTCGCGTAATACTGTTTAAATTTGCTATTTGGCTATTTAATTGTCTATCGAAAATTAAAAAACAATGCAATCAGACTTGCTGCATAACAGTATTTTTTGGATTAAAAAATTTGAGTTTATTTTTTTAATATTTCTAATTACTATATTGAAGTTTATTATACATCTTTTTATGCAAAGACCCATAAACGTGGTTCTCTTGACATAGTGACGTCACAATCATGTGACACGACTAATGCATAAATCAGCTGACAGGAAACGGAAATGGAAAATCTCAGATTTCCTAAGAAGCATGAATGAAACTGTAAATTCATAGCGAAAGTAAAAAAATATATATATCAAAAATAGCCATTGTTCTCTGAATCATATCCTTTCATTTTTCTCCCCTCCCAAAACATTTTTCTATTATTTTCCATCCAATATGCTTACATTGTTTATTTAAATATTTTTTCTGGTGATTCTAAGTTCACAAAGTTATCGGAGTGCTGTAACTGGTCTGGAAGCGTTCTTCTATTATTTAACTTCGCCTTAAAAGTGCGCTTCGTTCGATCGAAAACGCAGCCATCAAATATGTCACGTGATTATAAAGTACTTTCAAGCATTAGAATGGTGTTCTGCCAATTTTAAAATAACAGCAAAAAAAATGTGCAAGTGTACGCTTGTACTCTGCCTCTCTTACACACGATGTGTTCAAATTTACAAAAGTGGGTCAGATATAGCTTTCCTTCCCTCTTGCAGCCTGTATCAATCAATACTATGATCAATGCTACGGACGAGCCTTGCATGTCTTGTTGACTTTATTGACTGGCCCTATAATAAGATGCATGATGGATGCTCTGTTCTTCTAGTCACAAACACAGCGCACACTCACGCACGCACACACACACACACAAGGACAATAACAGCCTGCAGTGTGTCTAACTCTCAGGTTTATTTCCGGTGGTAGTTAGCCCATCGACTGAGGTTTGTAAGCGAGCAGTTAACGTGAGTGATTCCCAATGCGAGTTTATAATGGAAGAAATAATAGGACGAAGAGGGCAAAAACCATGACAGATGCATCCTTTCTGGGGTATATTATTCAAGTCGGTGCCAAACTTGAAGGAGAAAAGAGGGTGGGTTAAATCGATCTGCATAATGACAGTTTCAACGCCACTTGAAAGGAGAAAGCGTAAATAAGCAGAGTGAAGTGGCACAGATCCAATTTGAATGCGAAAACAGTGTTTATCAAAAGAACGGATGCGTGTGCTTTGGTGAAGATACCCCGTTTGTTCGGTAGATATGAGTTTCTAGATGAGAGGGGGGAAAAGAAAGGGAAAGAAAACGGGTGTTGTCGATGGATGATCTTCCGTTTGCGCGATCTTACTGCGAATGGATACGCAAAGAAGGTTGTTTGCATGCTGCAGAGGCTGCTCTTGATAAACGAAGAATCCAATCATCTATTTGGAAATGACTCGGATCAGATCGAATTCCCACGAGCAGACACGAAATTGTGATTCACTTTCCAGGTAGCCGACGAAAAGCGACGCTGGAAATAGCCAATGATTGCATATACGAAGGAGATCATTTCAACGCTAACGTATGTTCAAATGTTCCGAAAATTTTCAATTTACGCCTCTTCCGTACTTTGAGCTCCCTTTTTTTTTTGTGACGTCAGAACGAACGCATAAATGTTTCAGTTATTTCAACCCCCTCACTTCGAGCGTTAGCAATTTTCACAAATTCGCTGACAAAGTCCTATCGAGAGGATCGAATAATTGCGCATTATAATTACGGCAATTATCTTATAATTATAGTGCACCCTTCACTGTTAGCATAAGAGGTAAGTTCATTCCTAAAATTAACCTCATTTCTGGGACACATTAGCCAGGGATAGCTGATGGTGGTACAACACGCGATGTTCGGGGCAAAGAAATCGTCACTCTAAGGAAGACTACCCCGCCCATTGCCCCAGTAATGGTTATAGAAAGGGGAGATCTGAAACAGGTTCCAAGGTTAAAGTGAATGCCAACGTTTGATTTGCTCCACTTTTAAGAGGAACAACAAGTTCGTTTTAAGCGATTATCAAACTTCCTTTTTTCGTACAAGATCGAACATGTTATAATCGATTCCAGTGTTAGAGAGTATAACGATCGAAGTGTATCGAGAATATTTTGTTGCTATGGCGTCACACATCATTTGACTTAACTGTAACCTAACTGTGATTCAAAGTTGTAAAAATCAACAGATATTGATTTTTACAACTTTGAATCACCTGTGCATCGTCTAGTGCATTCATGCCAGGAAATACTGGCTGTTGAGATAGGCAACTTGAAAATTTCCGCTGCTACCTGCGCTCACAAGCGAACTGGCAGAGGCCCTTAGCATCAAATGCCTTCCTGCAGCCATTCAGGAAAGGAAACTAATTTTCTGTAACAATAATGGAAGGCGTTATTCCCGAACCCAACGTCTGGAAGCATTGTAGCTGTAGAATCCCTGTCCCAAGTCTTAGCTCTAATCCTGCCCACCCCTAACAGGCTAAGGCGATTGTATAGGTCCCCCCCCCCCACACACACAAATGTTGGACTTGATACTGCTAGATGTACAGGAAAAATAAGCTCCTGACGGGTTCCATCGTTAGTCCCATTTCAAAGTTAGTGTTCCACCTGTGCAGTCTTCCTGTGGTGTTAGTCCATAATTTTCGCTCTTCATGACTGCCCATGTGCTGCCACTCATCCAAGAGCGATTCACCTGATAGAATCCTCTCTTCCATGCCCCTCGATTAGGATGTGTCTAGTTCCCATCTCTGAGAAGTGACAATGAATCATTACTTTTTTGTTGTGAACTTGGTACATACTGAATCAACAGGCTAGTTTCCTTAAAGGGAACATCACAGAGGACAACCCTACATGATTCGAGACTATTTGGAATCTCTATTATATTAACCGTATTCCTGTAATTCTTGTTTAATTTGTATGTATTCATATTATTTTATGTTAGTTTGTTCTTTATTCATAATTTATCCATTTTATGATGTGAACCGCTTGTAGCCGAACGGGGATTTGTAAACTTGCAGGTATTAAACATTCATGTATACAATAAAAAGAGATTCATTTTTCAGTAATTCATGCCAACAGCAGTTGGCTCGAATAATTGCATCAATTTTGCACTGAACTTTATTTAGACACCGTTTTATAATGTATAACGGGTTATAAACAAAGTGTTTACGTCATAACAAACATCGCGTGATTAAAAAAAAAACTCAAAGTCTGCATGACATACGTTTCCACATTAGAAAGAATTAAAATAAGACCTCGAACACTACCTTACTAAGAAGATATCACCTATTAAATTCAAATATTAATTTGTAATAGAAGTTTAGCGGTTTTAATTAGTAATTATTAAATATGCAAGGTTATATTTAATATAAAGTCCTTAGCTATTAAAAAAAATATCTGTAAAAGGAAGCATTATATAAAAACTAACTTTAAGCAAAACTTGACGCAGCCAAGCATTAAATTTAATACGATTTTTTTTTGATCAGCAAAATATGTTCAATTTTCACCACCAGAGGGCTAAGATTTATATATTACTGCGTTATACTCATCAACATATTCTGCCGCTAGAGAAAATAGTTTGCCTTTTAATAAAAAATAATTTATTTTTATTTTTACTTTTAAATATAAATGAACATTGCACACCTTTTCTTTTTCCGATTTTTTAAAGAAGAAATAAGGTTTAAATGTATATCGTGAACAGGAACTAAAGTAATCAGACGATAGTTACATCATAACTATGGAGCGTATATTAGACAAAATGTAGATGTAACAGGAAGTAAAGTGATCACATGATAGTGACGCCATAACCGGTATGAAGCGTATATTAGAAATTGCAATTATATCTAACTTCGAGTGAATTGAGGCAGAGATGGAAAACAAATAAACCTAATCGATTTTGAAATTGGTTTTTATTTGTAGTGTGTAGTCTGCAAAGAGGAAAAAAAGAAGGAACTAGAAAAGAATTTCTATTCGGTTTTATTTGGTCATGTTACGTACTTTGGGCATCTGTTATTCGCTGAGCGAACAAAAATTGTATCTAATATCGAGTTTTGCTTCCCTTTCAAGCTATTTTCCGACTATTAAACCCCACTATTAAATGGCCACACAAAGTCGATAGCCTAGTTGAACTGGCAATAAAAACGACCCGATAAATGTGTCCAGCTTTCCTGTAGTCAACAGAAGAGAAATATATAGCAGTCAATAAGGCAGGATAATGATGTGTTACGCAGAGTTTTTCATTTCTCTTACGAGGATTGATGTTTTACTGAAAGCATTTCATTGTTTTACGTCCAAGAAATTTACCTCTTCGATCCTTCCATTTTTGTTGCTAAATTGACAATGAATCTGACCTAACAAGCAAAGAGAACATCCACAATTCCAAGGGGAACTGCCACGTTGGGTCCAAACAACTGTAAAATTTATGTCCTTTACTTGAAGCAGTGCCTTGCATAATTCAAAGGAAGCTTCTTCGTCTTTGTTCGTGGGGGGTGAAGAGGTGGAAATCACAGCTTATGAACTTGTTAAGAGAAAAATTCATTCATTAATATGAAATGTGAAGAACCAGCGGACAAAATTATTCGAGGGAGTTTATGTGTTTTGCGATGATGGTGCTTACCTTCGCAATTAAAAGAAAGCGGGTTTACTGAGATAGTTAAGAAATAAGGCAAGCAAGTGAGGTGTGAGAAATGCTGGTTTAATCTGAATTTTTAAGTATGTTTGGCTAATTGGATTATACGTTCCAAGCATCAAGAGAAAAGCTGGTCTGGTTCACCACACTCGAATTAATACAATTGGAATATGATTTTGTAATTGGATGCGGGTTGCTAATTCATTATAAAGATGGATTTCTGTCAAAAAAAATTACGTGAAGGCGCACACTTAATTATTTCTTTCTAAATAAGGGACTGAGTCACCAACTGCCATATACACTGAGTAGCCATTTTATCGTGGCACGTTTTCAATACCTCTTTGAGAATACCATGACAAATCCAGGCTCTTCCGAGGGCTAAAGCGGATCGAGTCGCTATTAAGCAGGTGCCTAATAAAATGTCTATTTAGTATATAGACAAAAACGTATATCATATCATATAAAAATCGAATATTTTATTTGAATAAACGTAGAAATTTATTAAATAATTATGTATTTTTACAGTCTGTGAAGATAAAATCTGCATAACTTCCATGATTTCAATTCCCAGGAAAAAAAGATAATAAATATTGGCTGATCCAAACTGTAGTATTCAGGAAATCATTGAAAATAAGGGATCTCCTTTAAAATAGGTTTTAAAGGAGACCCCTTTGAGACACCAGGCGAAGAAGGGTAAATGAAAAGGAGAAGCACATTTGGAAATTGGAATTTAACTCATCAGAAGAACGCGATTAGATTTAATTAAAAAGTTTAATAAACATCAAAAATGGTTTGACATTACAATGTCAAATGATGGCATATATCCAAGGGAGGCGTCAAGAGAGTGCACTGAACCATTGAAATGAGGACGACGCTAGAATCTGGAGAAATTTTCTTGGACTGGAAAAGTACCAATGTATCGCCAATACAAAAAGACGGTTCCAAGAATGAAATAGGCAACTATAGATCGGTTAGTCAGACTTCAGTGGTAGGGAAAATCTTGGAGGCAATGATCAAGTGCACATTAGGGATCATTCAGATAGAAATGGAATTCTAAATGAAATGCAACGTGATTTTGTAAGGGAAAACGTCTTTATCTAACATGGTTAGCCATTTTGACAAGTTGGAATCACAACGAAAATCTTTAGATAGATCTCAGGACGGCTGCAGTTATTTCTCAGATTGGGCTAACATAAGAAGTAAGGTTCTTTAAGGATCCGTATTGGACCACTTTTGTTATCGATTTTCTTAAATGACATTGGCGAAGAGATAGAAGGTGCGATCGAAATTTGCAGTTTGGTAGAGTAGTTAAATGATCAGCGTCAAGCACAGCTTCTTTAGAGCCACTTAAATCGACACCTCAACTGAGGTAACCAGAACAGACTTCTGCCTGGACACTTACTACCGACTACCGAGAGTGAAGCTTAAGATGGATATCAGATACTCCTCGTATGAATGCTCTTTGGGATTATTGGGCATTATTTAGTGGCATATTTGAAAAATAAATATTTCATTGTGGATCTATAACCTAGGGAGATGGTCACTGTAATTAATACCCTGATCATTTATTCTACAGTCGAGGTAAGGCACTACAGACGTTTTTATTTTATTTCTAAAGGCGGCGGAAACGCAGTCTGCCCATTTATATCCAGTAATCACCGTCTTGCTTAGATCGGTTTAGGGAGAAACCGCAGTCCCCGGACAACAGTATTTGTTGGGACGAGATTACATATTTATAGACAGAACACTCCGAAGATTTCCCTAGCGACAGACGCATATTTCTTTCCGTCCCCCTATGTTGTACAGCGTGTCGTGAAGACGCCAACGGAAACTTCCCACTGGGATGAAATGAAAGTAACCACTTCAAATCGCTTCCGGACCAAAGCGATGAAAAAACGTAAACTAGCTTTTATTAGTTGCTAATCAGAGAGGATAATATGTAGCCAATGGTAACAAAATCTTCTAGGATAAAAGGGTTTTAATTAAGTAGGATTTATTGCACACTGAGGTACAATGCAGAGCGAAGCTCTACTAGTACGCAAACATCCTTTGATATAATATTTTTGTATATTTTATAATTACAATAATATTCGTATTTACAAAATGGATCCGTTCCAGGATCGATAATGGATGCGATATGAATATTTTTCCTTCATTTTCTGGACTTTATCCCTGACCCTTTAGGGTTAGTCGACTGGGTAATAGAGGATATAAAAGGAATCCACGATCTGATCTCACAGTCTTTTAAAGTAGGATATTTTTGGAACATCCCACCAAGCTTTGTTTTCATTTATTCATTTGTGCAGTCCGCATTCCACCGTGGAAGTCGTAGATGTTTTTGGAATTGCAGATGTATGGACACTATTTTCTGGGATGCACGTCATTGCATCACTCAGAGGCTCCTGAGTGATTATAGTGATGTCAAACTCTGCCAGACGTTGAGAGGAACCCCTAGTCAGGCTGATCAATCTTCTACCGTGATAACCTGCAAGGAAGACACGGTCTCCCACTAAGTGGTGAAGTTATCACAGGGCGGTGATCTCTTCTATTAGAATTCTTCTCTACCTCCCAAGTAAGTGAAGGGAGTTGAGAAGAGGAGCAGATAGAAAGAATAATGGCAGGAAAACGTCCGGTTAGCACTTGGAAGAAAGTGCTAGTTCTCACAATTAGAAGGGAGAGATCATTGTCAGTGAGCATATGCTCTATGACAGTTTGCTTCCATTAATGTCCTCACTACAATGGGTTTATCCACTGAAATCACCAAGAAGTAAGACAAAAGAAGGCATCAGAGTCTGTCTGGGGGATGTCAGTCCCAGGTGAAAAATAGGTGGGGCAAACTGTTAATGAAAATCCTACTGATGAAAACATTGACAAATGGGGTAGCAATAACCTAGAGTAACTTATCAACTGGTGTGGTACTAACTCAGAGTACTGGAGAAAGAAAAAGACCTGGGAGTAATTGTGCAGTGAGACATGAATTCTCTGGGCAGTGCAGACATTCTGCCAGGACAGCTCAAGGGGTTTTGTCAATGATAAACAGAAACTTTGCTAACAGGGATGATTATCGCTTTGTATAAGGTCATGGTTAGGCCGCACCTTGAGTACTGGTTACAGGTCTGTAGGCCTCATTTTAGGAAGGATGTAGAATTGCTGGAACAGGTGCAAAGAAGGGCAACCAGATTGGTGAATGGAACAAAAGGGTAATGGATGGATTGAGTAAGCTGAATGTTAGTGGTTTTCTTCCACTTGTTGAGACTACATACATTATGTGGTATAAATTTAAGTTGAGGACGAATGGTTGTAGAGAGATGTTCAAAAGTTTGCCTTCAGCCAGCGGGTGGTTGATTGTTGGAACAGGCTTCCATCTGTTGTTGTGGAAGTGGATGGGTTGAATAAATTGAAGGAAGACTTCAAATTCTTGGGAGGCACGGATGGGTGATTGTATTGGTTTTTTTTTTTTTTTTTTGCTGATGCTATATTGCTATATACTTCTATAAGTTTCATTGATACTGCTTCTGAGTTTGTTGTGAATAACAAAGGCTGAAATGGAGTCTGCTTGCGCACAAGAAGAGCGATTCCTTCATGGAGGGGTCCATCCTTACTTCTGTCCTTTTGATGATATGATAGTAAGGTTATGCAAGGTAGGACTACACTGGCCTTCAGATACTTTTCCTGCAAACAAAAGCAAACCGGGTCGCACTTTTGCAGGAGGGCGTTAATGTCCTCTGTATTTCGCAAGAGAGTTCCACGATAGAAAATTTCCCATTATTTTGGCTTGAAAGATCTATCGGTTGGCTTTTTCTCAGCCTTGAATTTATTTATTTTGTTTTTTTTTTGAGAAACTATGAACATAATTCTTGTCTTGTCTTGTCTTTCACAGGGTAATTTAGGGTTTTGCATTTTCCCTTTACCACTAGATTTTAGGGTTTCAGGGGCGCAGTAATAGGTACAGATAGAGTCGCAATTGACTGGACTATCTGCGAGGTTTTTTTTTTTTTTTTTTTTTTTTTGAAGCTTTCACTGAATAGGGTCTGCAATAATTAGTGTGCGATGTAAATAAATAACTCTTTAGGTGGAACATTCGTATCAGTTTGTGTTCCCATGGGACATCTCCCTGAAACTACCTGAACTCATGAAGGTTGTTCTGTGAGCGATTGCCTGCTTTGCTGGATGAAAACTCCTTGTCTCCGGTTTAAAAACTTTTCTGAGACCGACTATGACCAACTCAATCAAGGAGTGAAATAAAAGTTTCTTGGATCATTGACGGAATTTGAAACGTGCCTTTTCCAACCAGTATGGGGAGGACGATGGTCATAACCACTATGCTACCCGTGCAGACACTTAAAGTATCTGTGTGGGTAAGTAAGTATGGCCTTACTGGGCAGTGCAAGTACCCAGTTATAATTAAAATTCTGAGCTATTCCTGAATTGAAAATAAGGCTAAATTTCTAATGGGAAGTAGATTCAAACTACTACCCACGAATATCCACCATCGGACAAGCAGCAAATGCATTCGCGAACCTGACTGTCCCAAGGGCAAGAGAGGTTACATGGTGACCATTGCAGACGAACCTGCTACCCAGTTGATCCTGGGCGAGCATCCTAGGACCTCCTGTGTTGTTGAAGAAGGGACGGAAGTAGTGTATTGTAGCTGAGCCCCTCGACCACCAGAACTCCCTTTTCAAATTTACGGTTGCAACGCATGGCGTTGGATCCCAGTGATGCTAATCTGTAGAATCAGCACCACCACTAACAGATTCTCTCTTTTCGTACAGGTGCTCACTGAAAGTTTGGGGTAGACAAAAAATATATAACTATGTTTTTCATAAATGACGTCTATCTCGCCCCACACCTTCACAACAAGTAGATCTCGTGCTACCCTCACGGTACAGTTGGTATATTCTCAGTCTTCCCCACACCGGCTGCAAAAAGCTTGAGTTCGAATCCTCTCAATGTGGCGAGGAATTTTTATGGGTCTTTTTCAAAACGTGGCTGAGTTGGTCTCAGGCGATAGTAGCATGGTTTTTTTCTCCCGGAAACTGTGGTTGTCTGTTCAGGTAAATTGACCACAGAACACACGCAATTTGCAGACATAATACTGCGCAATATAGTTTTAAGTTGCTGATGCGCATAAAATGCTACACAACCCTCTGGTATTCGTTATAAATACATTTTTATTATTCTGAGTGCATATTCTATCTGTGCATTATGTGCATAAGACACCAGAGAACTAGAAACTGAAGAATCCGCCACAGAAAATAGAAAACCAAGGCGTATCTGCCTTATGGCTCTTTGATCCACTGTAACTAAGAACAAGTGTCCTTTCTGAAAACAGCTCATAGAGGTCAAAGGACCATAAGGCAGATACGTCACAGTTTTCTATTTTCTCTTTCCAGTGCTAAGAATTCCCCTCTTATTTTCTAAGTTCGATTTAAGTAGCGCGAAGCTAGCGCCGTCTATATCTATACGATTACATTCAGGCGTCTTCAAGTCAGGAAATGGTCAGATCCAATGGGCCATTGAAGTCACGTGATTGTCTCCCAGAGGGGAAATTGCGATAGTTTATTACTGGTCTACATTTGGTTCAAAAGGCGTTTTTCGAAGAAAACTGGCCTCCGTATTGGTTCAAATTATTCGTCGGCCACACGCGAAGAGACATTTGCGAGGGCATTCGTGCTTGAAACAGTTATCATTCTCTCATCGCCGGGGTAATCAAGAGGCCCCCACTATAATTTTACATCATTTGCTTCACTCTTACCAACCTATTAAACGCCATTCCTGTCCTCCGACACCAGTTTAGGTCACAGAAGACGTTATCTGTTCTTCGCGAACATCAAATTTACAACTCGGAGAGCGTGCCATGAAATGAACATCGCAGCTAAATATAGTCGTGGGATGACCCGGCAATGCACCTCTTTTTGACGCTATTTTTCAACAGATGGATGTTTATGTTCTTCTCGGTTATTTATGAGAACCGTGAGGATTGAGGTCACGCTAGGACACTAGAATTTACAGATACTTAAGTGAGTACACTACGTTATCGAAAGTATTGGGACACTCGCGTACAAAATAAGTAAATTTTCATTGTTGAAAAGTAAGATATGGGTTGAAGACTGAGAAGACAGAAGGTTTCAATTTTCAGGGAATACACGTGAAGGAAGGTTAATGGAAGTTGAAGAGAACAATGAGGAAGAAGAAAATTTAGTTCTGTGAAGTTTGAAGTTGGACAGTAAATGGATGCTAACTGATTGTGGCACTTTTCGAACTGGTTTGGTAGAAGAAAGGGGAATTAAAGAAGCCAATTGAGAAGAACAGTAATCATGGAAGTATCTATAGAAAAGGTAGGAAGAAAATATCTATGAGAGTGGAGAAATTTTAAGAAAGTCCTTTTTTGAATGGAGTCTAAAAACCTGAGAGAGGTTTCGGGGAACCACCCCAAATGTGGGAACTATATTCCATGGTAAGGTGGATTTGAGATTTGTAGAGAGTGAGTAGCTGTTTAGGAGAAAAGTAAGGCCAGGAGAAAAAAAAGAAATCCAGTTTTCTGATACAGAGGAAGCATTATTTGTGATGGGCTTATGTCAAGAGAGATTAGAAGGCAGGGTAATCCCTAGTAGAGACACGTGATCTTATCTAGAAATCTGAGCTTCATCAAAAATGAGCATTGAACAGTAGATTCTGTTTCTTTGAAAAAAAAATACTAAATTTTAGAAGGATTGAAGTTAATTATTTTCTTCTCCCCATTAGAGCAAGGTTTCTCAAGTCGAAAGGTGGAAGGCAATGTGCTATCGTCAGCAAAACTATAGATAGAATTTCTATTTAGTGGAAGAAGATCCTTAATATACATTAACTGAACTCTCATAGAAGGGAACATTTGAGAACAGCAAATGTCCAGTTCTTCAAAAATTAGTGGAGAAGTTAGAAGACAAAGAGTCATCATACCAGGATAATACCAGTAGACCAAACTGGTGGAATCGATGTTGACGGTTGATCACATGGACGGTTTTGAGTGGGCTGGTTGATGGTGTTTCCAGGGTGAAATATCAATTACTGGTCCGTCTATACCTATGTCCATAACAGATTTAGAAAAGGAAGGTCCGCGTGAAGTGGGTCCCTATCTCAACGAAGAACTCTGTTCAGATTCTATACAGAGGATTGATTCTACAAAGATTTGAATATGGACTCAATATCACCAATCACCAAAATCGAAGCAATTCAAGACTTTCAAATAAAAGGAGACCCAACCCGTATTAAAATTTTAATAATGTACTCTTTCAATACACTGAATATCCAAAATATTAGAATTGACCATGGAACGAAATAGTTATTGACATGAGACTTGCATTTCTGTAGGTTGTAATTTTCATAAAATACATACGAAAGAAGGTTGTCCCAGAGAATAGGGAAGAAATAAGGAAAATTTATGCGTATTTTGGCAAGGAAAGAGGGGAAGGGGAGAGAACGGAAAGGAATATATCTGAAGACCCGACGTGATCCGCAGTTATTGTACATAAATATTTTTCCAAATTTAAAATCATTCCGATTCTATTTTATCGTGTTTGGTGCATTAGAAATTCGTCCGGGAGACAGCAAAAATACAATTTCAGCGAGCTTTTCTTAAACTGCTCGATTTCTTGCCAGAAAATACAAGTAAAAGGAAGTTACCCAGGAAAGAGACACCCGGAAAAGTATTTAATTTGAAGAAAAAAGTAGAAAGAATTTGTGTCCACGCTCGTGCAGAGGAAGGAAAGAAGGAAGAGGAGAGTCTGTAATTCTGATTTCTGCATACGTTATGCGGACAGCATAAACAGGTTTAGAGGAATCACTTTGTCTCTGATGAATTATTCAAGGGCCGGCTAATATCTAGTCCCGGGTTATCGCTGACTTCAGGCAATCCATCACGCTATCCGACCACTAGAAAGAATAAAAAAAATTCCATATTAGGAGTCCCATTTTTTTTTCTTTTCCTTTTCACTGGCAAAGAGAAATCATTTAGTTTTGTACTGGTCGCAGGTAGCGTCCGTCCGTGCGGGAAATTTTATATCTCAATATCTGTTAGCCGCCTCGCAGGGGTCCTTCCTTTCAGCGACCAACTTTCCTTTGTACTTCGTAGCCTTTCAAATCGACGACCAAATATGGCGACGCATTGGCTGAGTGCATTGGGAGGAGGAGAAAAAAAAAAAAATCGACGTTTGTATGGGAATGGGACAATTTCCGGTGACTTCTCTTCCACGACTTCCTTCGTCTGTTCCTCAATCTTCGCTTCCATTCCTCTCCTGGATTACAACGGCCAAACAAGCTCCAAAATATCCAAAATTAAACAACAATAGGAAAAAACTTTCCTGCATCCCCCTCCTCATCTTCCGGAATACAATTCACTGGCTAATTGATCAGATGGAAGTTCCCAGATGGTTGGTACACAATCAGTTTCTTTTGTCCCTGAGAATCTGCAGCTATAACCATCCGAAGCGCCCTAAATGTCTTCATTCCGTTTCAGTGACAAAAGATGAGTGCGGAGAACGTGCTGTTGTCGCTACCTGGACGCTGGCGGTAGTGTTCCACCTAAGGTGACCTTGTCACCTGTGGTAATGTGCGTGTAATGTGTCGTGCGAACAGCACTTGGCATCTTTTCAAAGAGTCATTAGGATTCTGGAAGGCAGCTACGACATTGTAGGAATTTATTAAGGCGAAAAATCTAATACAAATACTACACGAATGAAAGAAAATTAGTTTAATTAATATTTAAATTTAATATTTATACTACTGTCTCATAAGTTAATGTATATTTATTTGCTTTTATAGCTCAATCGGTTACTGAAATAGAGTCATGAATATCGAGAAAGGTGGTATGTAGGCTGGTGTTGGATCCGTTATAAAATTTCTTCATTTGCAAGACAAAGAAGCAAAACAAATCCATCGGGAGATGAAAGCTGTATATGGGGAGGATTGCCCATCTTATGACACTGTGAAAATTTGGAAAATACAGTTCAGGTGTGGACGAAGCAGTGGGCACGATTATCCAAGAGAAGGAAGGACAGAACAGACACTGCCATTGTAGCTAAAGTGGAAGAGCTAGTACTTGAAGACAGATATGTCACTGTAGCCACGGGTCTTTTTGCATAATGCACGAGTTCCTGTATGTGTCTAAGGTGGCAGGCCGATGGGTACCGAGATTATTGACACCCCTTCAAAAACTCCACAGGAAAGAGTATTGTGCATTGTTGGAGCTTTGTAGAGAAAATGTTCGTGTCTTTTTTGATCGAATTGTGACGATGGATGAATGCTAGGTACACTACTATGACCAAGAACCAAAGGAGATGAGGAAACAATGGAAACATTCATCTTCACCAATCACCAAAAAACCCAAGGTTTAATTGTCTTCCAATGAGGTCATGTTTTCAGTCTCTTCTGGCACTCTAAATATATCATCCTTACAAAAAGAAAACAGAAAGACTGGAAAGCATTAGAGAAATCTTCTATGAAAGTTAAGAGAGGCCATCAAGTTGAAGAGACGGGGGAGTCCAAAAGTGTCCGCCTCCTAGCCGACAATGCTCCTGCTCACAAGACTGCTCTCACAGTGGACTCTGAAATCAGGTGTGCCTTTTAAAAGCTATAGCATCCACCTTATTCTCCCAATATTTTCTTCAGGCTTCTTCTACTTCCATAAAATGAAGGAACCATTAACGGACCGTAGATTTCAGACTGATGAGGAGGTAATTAATCAAATGGATGTCTAGTTTTCTGCTCAAAGTGAGGAGTTCTATTCAAGAAGTCTGAAAGAGCTTATCTACAGATTGGAAAAACGTGTAGCTCTAGAAGACAGCTACACAGAGAAAGATGAAATTGCTAACCAAGTTTCAGATCCCTAACTCCAATATATCTAGGTGAAGATAAATACTTATTGATCGCCCCTTGATATTTATCTTATTCTGTATCGCGTCTGTGTTTCACCAAAATCCTTGATACAGTGAAAGAGATATTTCAACGTTATTATGGACATATTTTGAAAGTTTTGGACAGTTTTGTGCTACCACCAGTGGGATTAACGCCTCGCCAATTGAAAGTAAACTAATCCATTTGATTGGTGCTGGAACACCATTCCTACTGAATGTCTTAACGGTTACCGCAGACCAGCGGGGAAACATTTTCTCGTGAGAGCCTGTTCAGATGGGTTAAATGACTCTGCAAGCCGTCATCGGGTAGTACAGTTCGTAGTTAGTCGAGCACCAGGAAAGACTAATCACCTGCCAGCGAAGTACGATCACCCCTTCCGGTCCAATCTGTGAATTTAATTTGCACTTGGAAGGGTGGTTGAATGTGATATTCGCGCTTCACGTGTGAACACACAACGCGAATAATTTTAAGCGACGAATCTCTCTGACCAATTCACCTGCCACAATGCGCATGCCTAATTCGCGACATACAAACGTCACAGATGTGGTTACTATGGGAACTGTTTGGTGCAGATTTTTTCGTCAGTTGCACATTGTTGATATAATCGTCTGCAGATTTCTGTCAATCTTTTGGCAATATGTACTTATGGCGTCCAAAATAAGAGGTACAAATCATCCATGCCTCCAGGAAAATGCGTGGATCGAAAAATTGGGTAAATATGTGTTTAAAAGCTCTTATTTACTGAATATCATCAACTGGAGATTGGGAGTGCGTAATCCGGAAGATATTGCAAGGTATTACCCCACTGGGGTGAACACTAATCTCCGTACTGATGTATTCTTTCAAGGGTTAGTCTGTTACGTGTCCAATTTACTGCCGCATTGGCGTCTCCTTGAAGATCGCTCGCGTGCATTTACTCCACTGTCCATAAATGGATCACGAGAAATACTCTCGCACTGCATTCTCTTCATTTATGCTTACGTAGTGGAGGTAAATTGAGCGTAGACTTCCTCATTATTTAATTTCTGCATTAACCGGTAATCTCATAATTCCCTTATTTGTCTTGTGGTCAAATATACGGCATCTGATCAGCTTACACGGTGTGCTGTAGACTGGCATGCGCTCCAGAACAGCAACCTTGGTTGCACACGGCTTATCAAAGTTTGCGAACTGAATAAAAGAAGTAATTCTCATCCTCTTATTGCTGCGAGGGATGCTGGAGACGTTCAAGACAGGCTTTCTTCCTTGGAAAAATCGCTTTCATCAAGCCCCCGAGTTGATCAGCACTTTTTTAAATTCGTTTAACTTAATTAACTTTCCTTAACACTCGAGGTTTTAGGCAGCAGAGTGTGCAGATGCATTCTGAAACGATTGGAAATTTTTGAGCTTTAAGAATAGCTGAGAGTAATTCGAAATCAAAGCTAGGTCAAACAGACCGCTGATAATTCAGAGCCCAGAGGACTTTTAGTGAACTACTTCCTAAAGAAACCACGTCAGCAAGTATGCACAACATGCTGTTTCCGGTCCAATCGATTTATTCTTACAGCTAAAATCTTGATTTTAATTTCCATCTTGGAAAGACAACAGGGAGTTTGTTTCGTTCGTAAAGAAATCAACTTACCAGCCAAGTTTCATATTAGATCTCTCTCTCTCCTATGGTGCATTTTCTCCTTTCATAAATTGCCTTGGTTTTCATCACTTCAAACGTGAAGAGGGCTGAGTATTCAAATAACCAATACTTTTCTGATTCAACAGGGAACGCTGATTATTTGAGGTAGCGCAATAGTAAGACAACTCCTTATGAAGGTGAATAAATCCAGTACTTGCGCCCTAGAGCAGAATGTTTTTAGATTTGAACTTCGTAAGGGAACTTATTAAGAACACAATGTAGTAATAAAACTGCGCTCGCCATTGCATAGCAATGAATCCGACTTTTATGCAACAATCATATATAATTGTTACGAAACAATGAATCCAACTTTTGCGCAACAATAATATATAATTGTTGTGAAACGATGAATCCGACTTTTACGTAACAATCATATATAATTGTTAGAAAACAATGAATCCGACTCATAAGCAACAGTCCATATCTAATTGTTGCGAAACAATATATCCAACTTTTACGAAACTGTCTTTATATAATTTTTGTGAAACAATTATATATAGAAGAAGAAGAAAAAGAAATCTTTATTTTACAGTAAAGACACAATATGTGCCCGCAACAGCCAGGAGGCCAGGGGCTTGACAATGTTATGGGGTTATATAAAAAGGTGTATTACAAATAGATGAGAATTAAAACATGACATTAAATTAAATCAAAAACGTGGCATTAAAACATGCTATAGATCAATTAATATCCAAATATATAGCAATGAGTATATACTTCTCGTGAGGCACACAATACACCAAGGTATATACAGTACATATGTACAAAGTAATTACAAAGCACATATATGCTCATAAGTCAGCATATTTCACAGGCGTGCATTAATTTGGTCTGTACACGGTTTCGCATTTTCTTGTGAAACAGTTCGTCATTGTACATGTGAGGTGCCGTTCTGCGCCTCATAGCAGATAGCAGGTGGAGGATATCAATTTGAGTCAACATCAGGGGCCATACAATAGCGGAACACCTTCGGCCAGCGAGTGGCTGTAATTGCGATTCGAAGCGAATTTCTGGAGATCTACTCCGATCATTAGCAGTACACTCCGATCATTATAATTTTTGCGAAACAATTATATATGAAACAATTGAATCCAACTTTTATGCAACAATCATATATAATTGTTGCGAAACAATTATATAGGAAACAATGAATCCACCTTAGGCCAGCCGTAGCCTAGTGGTCAGTTCGCACGGGTGCATAAGTACACGTGCCTTGAGTGACCGGGGTTCAAGCCCGTGACTGCTGAATATGGTGCTGTTTCTGGTATTCTGTCTATCTTGTTAACTCCTCTGACTGTTTGGTTGTCCCGGAGTACAAACAGAAAATTTATTTATTTATATATGTGTTGTGAAACAATCAATCCTACTTTTACACAACAATCATATATAATTGTTGGGAAGCAGTGACCCCGACTTTTACATAACAATCATATATAATTGTTGCGAAACAATTGAATCCAACTTTTATGCAACAATCATATATAATTGTTGCGAAACAATTATATATGAAACAATGAATCCACCTTTTACGCAACAATCATATAAAATTGTTGCGAAACAATTGAATCCAACTTTTAGGCAACAATCATATATAATTGTTGCGAAACAATTATATATGAAAAAATGAATCCGCCTTTTACACAACAATCATATATGTGTTGTGAAACAATCAATCCTACTTTTACGCAACAATCATATATAATTGTTGCGAAACAATGAACCCGACTTTTACACAACAATCATATATAAGTGTTGTGAAACAATGAATCCGACTGTTACACAACAATCATATATAATTGTTGCGAAACGATGAATCCGACTTTTACACAACAACCATATATAATTGTTGTGAAACAATGAATCCGACTGTTACACAACAATCATATGTAATTGTTGTTAAACAATGAATCGAACTTATAAGTAACAGTCCATATATAACTGCTGATAAACAATTAATCCCGCTTATAAGCAACAGTACATACATAATTGTTGATAAACAATGAATCCCACTTAATAGCAACTGTCCATATTTTGTTGCGAAACAATGAATCCCACTTAATAGCAACTGTCCATATTTTGTTGCGAAACAATGAATCCAACTGTTACGAAACCGTTCATATATATATATATGTTGCGAAACAATTATATTTGAAACAATGAATCCAACTGTTACGAAACCGTCCATATATATATATATGTTGCGAAACAGTTATATTTGAAACAATGAATCCAACTTTTATGCAACAAGCATAAATGTTGCTAAACAATGAACCCGACTTTTACACAATAATCATATATAACTGTTGTGAAACAGTGAATCCACTTTTACACAACATTCATATATAATCGTTGCGAAACAATGAATCCGCCTTTTACACAACAATCATATGTGTTGTGAAACAATCAATTATACTTTTACGCAACAATCATATATAATTGTTGTGAAACAATGAATCCGACTTTTACGCAAAAGTCATATATAATTGCTGTGAAACAATGAATTTGACTCATACGCAATAATCCGTGTACAATTGTTGCGTAACAGTCACAATTTGTGCGAATATATGCCGAGTTCAATTACACGATGTACAGTTAAACTATTCACGTGATCAATAAGGTCACAATACCTACGAGTTGACGTGTACAATGGATAAAAGAATTAAAATAATGGACTTTTTTCTTTTTTTTTTTAACTCACGAGTTGCAACAATCAAACTACTTTGCTTCCGTATAGACTTAAAGAGTAAGATTTTTCTAGCGGGAAAGAATAAAAAAGCATTTTCTTTTGTTCGGGAAAGTGTTCTCCTTCAGCGTATGATCGATACTGGAAATAAATCGCTTAGCTTTCATGTGAAATAGGCCACCGTTCGCGGAAGAATCCTGATTTGCTCAAATTGCTAAGCACAAACTTTCCACGTAATTTCTTTGAGGAAATTTAATCACTCGCAGTTTCGGTAGATTTAAGAGAAGTTCTCTTCGAGTTGCGTAATGGGAGGAGGTAATGGGGGAGATGGAGGGGAAGCGTTTGTTGGTCGGGTGATGATTGCGAGGAAATCTAATTACCACTTATTGTTAAGGATTTCTCATTACACCAAAGTGTGCCCACAATGTAAACACTGCTTAATTTGATAGATCTGTATAAAACTAATACGGAATTAGCATCATAAAAAGACCATAAACGAAGGCATCCATCCCTTTGGTGGGAAGAACCTTCGAACGCAATTCAAAGCACGGATATTGCGCGCCAAAGGGTGAGCGAGTCCGAATCCATCTCTCGAGTGTTTATCATTTAAAACATTAAGTTAGCGCTATGTCCTGTAAATTATATGTTCTGGAGAAAGTTTTCAAATAGCTATGAATCATTTTGGTGCATTCATTTCCCAAATGCAGCTGCTGCCACAGGAAGATGGAAATTCGGATCTAAAAATACGCGGGAGAAGTGAAGAACATATATCATGGGTGATGCTAAGCGCGAGCTGTTATGGGAAAATTCCATTAGCGTCTGATGTTATCTCTGCCTTTGACCAGTCGTTCGCCGCCGTGTTTATTTATTTATTTTTATCGCTCGTGTAATGCGGATTTTTGCCAAAATTCCGCATGTTTTAAAAAGCTCCAGCTTGGGACCAATCTCGATTTTTTTCATTATTAGAGATGGAAGTTGCCATTCGATTTTAATATTTTATATCCATGTTCCCGTGTTAAAAAGATTGAGACTGATTTTACTGCATGTAGAATAGTTAAGATTTTCCAGAAATTACAAAAGAAAAGAAAATGGAGATTAATCTTTCAATAGGACCATCTGTTTGAAAGTAGCGCAATATCAATGCAACTCGTTCTGCAGACAAACATACAGAGCAGACTGTCTATGGTAAAACATTCAAATTTCGCGCGTTTCACAGCGTGCCAAATTTGAAATAAAATTGTAAAATGGAACTAAATAATAGTTCCTAAAATGTTTTATAAATGGTTTCAAAACGATTTATATACAAACCATGTAATATATATGCGCATGCGCAGCCAATATATATGCGCATTGAAAATAGACCCTTGCGGCACACCTTGGTTCATGTGGCTTTGTCGAGATCCAGAGATACCACCATCAGATGTTGATTCTTTACAAAAGCATTTCGAATGTTAGACTCAGCTCTGATGTGATCTTCTAAAGTGGTTCTTTCTGAAACCATACTGATGAACACTCAGGGTGTTTTGCGATTCTAAGATCCATGTGAGCCTCCGATGTTCCACTAGAGCCTTGCTTAAGTAGCTAGTAAGCGAAATTGGCGTATAGTTATTTGACAAAGAGGGATCCTTTCCTGGCTTTGGAAATATTAACTCAAGTGAATGACACCGAGATAATGGACAGTCATTTTTCTCTAAAGATCCGGTTGTAGAAAAGCAGTAGGTAGTTTAAGGCTTTGCAATTTAGGTGTTGCAGCTTGATGTAACATATGCCATCCAGTCCTTCAGCTCTTCTAGAAAAATTACGTAAGGTTCTTTGAGTTCTTCTTCTTCTTCTGTAAAAGGTTTATTATGTGGACAAGAAATGGTGGTAGCAAAATTAATCTTTCGCCGTTCAAAATGAGTTTTGATATTCTGCAAATATGAGTCATATGAAGTAGGAGCTGATTTCAGAGAAAGAATGGGATGGGCTTGGGGTTCTTTTATTTCAGTAGAGTTAAATAAGTCACTAATTTCTCCAGCGAAGAATCAGCGAGGGATTCTTTTAATATTTGCCACTCAAAGCCTATATTCGTCTCTAGATTAGCCCTATAACTGTATCTTTGGTAATAGCGGAAGAAATTTGTTTCCAAGAATCTTGTTAGATTCCTAGTAACCCCATCGTACTTCAGCATTGAGTTTCTTACTATTGATGAGGTCATCTGTAGTGGGAAATTGGCGAAATTGATTCCAAGTGATTTGGCAAGGAAGCAATCTCTTTTCCATCAAGGGTTGCCCAATCGTGGTCTGTTAGTTAGCAATTTTGGTATCACTGCAGTAGCTGATGTGAACAGTGACATCCTCAGTGGATTTGGACAGAATTATTTGATCATCAAATTGAACTAGTTTTTTTTTTTGTAAATATTCCAATCTGCTTTAGAAAAGTTTCAGGTAATGCCACTTTTGGGGTTAGAGGTTGAATTTTCCAGATAAGAGGAAAATGATTATTGTTGTGTGGATCACTCAGCAATGACCACTGCATACGGGGTTAGATGGAAAGCATATTGAAAGGTCCAGAGAACAGGTAGTACTTGTGGTGAAATGGATGTAGGTATGTGATACTGTGCTTAGCAATGCAATTTGATAATCATCATCAAATAGTGATTCTATTAAGCGACTCCTATTATTCATATAAGTGGATTCCATTATGAATGATGGCCATTGACAACCCCAAGATACAAAACAGAGGTCTAAGTGTAGCTGCTATACAATCAAGATCAGTAAGGGGGTGGTGAGTATTGCCACTACCTATAAGGTAGTCTGAAGAGGTACAGGTCTAGATGGGATATTACATCTACTCAGAATAGCAAATCCTCCGCGAGATGGTAACCCTTCTACTTCTGTCGCGTCTATAAATGGTGTTATTGCGAAACTTGAGATACTACTTGAGGATTTAGATACGTTTCTTGAAGGCGTACCTCTACAGGATCAATTTTTTTTAAATTAAATCTTCCAGTTCTTCGCTGTTGCTGCTCAATCCTTGGAAATTACATTGTATAAAGGTCTGATTACTTGGTTTTGGATGGTGATGGTGGCTTGATCTGACTATTTTTGAGAAGTTAGTGTAAACCTGTCCTGTTTTTGTTTGTTTGTTTTTAGGAATACAGGTAGCCATCATCTATATCATCTTCTTCTTGGAGCATCAGTACGGTATATTTCATATTGATGGAGCGTGAAGATTCCTTTCTAGGAAAAAGCTTTGAACATTACTGTGTAAAACGTACTCAGATCGCTTCATCACTGGGCCATTTTTTTCCCAGAAACTAAAGAGAAAATTTAGATCTGTCAAGTGTAACGCCACCGTTTGACCATTAAGTTTTAGATGATTAGGTGTTAGACCAACAGCAGCCTTTCGCAACATGGATTCGAGGCAAGTTGCCTTAATTACAGTTTTTATTAGGCAATTTAACTTGGTTTTTCCACTGTCTGTAAATTCAACAACGTCAGACGAGAGTAATTCAATACAGGCATTCTGATGAAGGGAAGTAATTTGGCTCTCGAAACGTAAACGCATTAAATTTGTGTACAACGTCTCGTCTACTGTGTTGATTCCGAACATAGATCTTAACAGGCATCTGCCGAGTCAAAAGGTGGACGTCCCAATACTCCGACATTACTTCTAACGATAGCAATCGATTTTTTTGACGCCAGCTGTCAAGGAGGCATTTGCTCAGAGTAACCTTTACCGGTCAGACCATGCAGCATCGGCCTAAAACTTTTGGATTTTTTTTCGACATTTTTATATATCAATCAACAGCGGTGCAAGACAAACTGTGCCTTTCTAACACATTTTTAATGTAGGAAAAACGAGACAGGACCTCTCCGAATTTTGATGAATCTGGTAGGTCAATGACGATTTTTTTGAACAAAAAAAAAGAGAAAAAAGCGATTTTTCTTCTTTAAATTCAAATTACAGAGGAAGTAGTATTGATTGGACTGGACCTGATCTGAAAATGCGGTGTTTTTCTTATAGAATAATGCCTGAATGTATGAAACATACTTCCATTTATAAAAAGAGATAATTCGAAATGCTATGAAAAATAAATTGCCAAATTTCTGATAGTAACATTTGAGATGCCCATCCTTTTTAAAAGATCCAAATACAGTATAAAATTTCCATGAATATCCATCCACTGAGTGGAGTTGTTACATGCGGACGGACGAACGGATATGGCAAAAAATAGTTTTCGTTGAAGCTGTCTAATTATTTGGCCAGTGACTGTAGAATAAATTCGTGTAAACATCCCCAAAGATTGCAACTTGGTAATAATTATAATCTTGGTCATGTCACAAACCCACCGGGTTTGGTAGCTGATGTTTCTCGTGAATCAAAATATCAAAATCAAAACGAGGATCGGCTCTTTGAACAATATAATCTCATTTGATATAGACTCGAGTGCAGCTTCTTATTGTATTCACTAGAGGGCGACATCGGTGCTTATCGACGAACAGAAGAGTAGGATCTGGTGGTAACGACATCGGATGAAAGCATCAAATCAGAAGACAACGTGTCGAAGGTCGAGGAAGACAACGAACAAAAATCACCATTATTATTAATGCACTGTTTTAGAAGCGGAACACGATCCGCTGCGACGAACACAAGGGAGAGAGAGCTTCCCCGGTGGGTTAAGCTTACTAATAGCATCAAGACCTCTAAGTAGATCCTCCCTAATACCCGCCATTTGTCCCTTTGACGACGTCATTATACTTTTGGCTGCGATCTCCACATTTTCCATTACTGGCTGTCGGAGAAATCAAATGAAGGAGCAACAATTGCAGGTTTGATCTCCCTCCGGGGACCCGGCTGACAAATGGCAGCACCAAGTAAGTTGTAAAGTGCTATTTAAACCTTCTCAAGACGTGGTAGAGGCCCGGCCCTAACAATGGAGAATCGAGTCATCGCCAAGTGTTCTTCCGTCTCAATTCATTCCGCTAATGGCTTCACTTCGCTGCCAACCCCCTTCCCTATCCCAGTAAGGCACCTGTACGAGGCGCAGTCGACGCACGCGCCGACAAAAAAAAACAAAAAAAAAAAAAAAAAAAAACAGGCGGCGTTCGAACGGCCAACCAAAGCCAGATAGTATTCGAGAAAGAAAGGAAAAAGAGGGGGCAGACGCCCTCCCATGTGTGTCTTCTGCGTTTTTATCGACTACCCAACTCTTGTGGCGTCTGCTTTAAGACTCTACTGGGTCCGATTGTGTCAGAAGTGATGCTGTAAATACCTCCCAATTGGCTGTTTGGGCTCGCGTGCGCTGCGAGTGTCCCATCATAAGCGGATCCCGCGTGCACTCCATTCTCCGAATCTCTGGCCCAATACGACCAATAAGGGACCGCATTCCTAATAATTAGTTCATTCGAAACACAAACGGTCGGTTGCCTAGCAACGAAGGGCGATAACACCAATCAACGGAAGGCCGCAGTGTAATTCTCGGCCAGCTTAATCATTTGAAAATAAGCACGAAGGTGTTTATTCCTTTTATGGGGATCTAATGGGACCCCCGCATCGCGTAATTGTTTTTCTAATTAAATTTCAAAATATTACAGTGCACTGCTAAAAGTAACCGGACATCTGCACATTACCAGTGACCCCTCCTGATGATCACATCAAATAACGCTGTCAGCTGCTGAAGAGAAATGGAAGTAGTCGTCGGACGATAAACAATGCCAACAATTAAATCCTTGTCAACTATCGTCTGTTTTTACTTGCGTACAGAAGTCCCTATAGGCTCATCCTTGGTCCCATTATTGTTAAATTTAATCCTGGAGGTCTACGAGTTCCGGCGAAGATTGATTACGATCTATATTTCATCCATCGGTCTGCACTGTCACCGAAGACAAAGGTTAATGAAGATGTCAGTTTTATTGCAGGAAGCCATAAATAGTAAGCAGTAATTCTGCGCCTCTTTTACGCTAAAAAAGAAACAAACGCCATCTAATACACTTTAAAAGTAAACGAACAAGTCGTCGAAGTGTTTTGTAGCTGGGAAAGATTTTCCCTCCCTTTTTTTTTAGCCCGCTTTAAACCTGCATTCAAAAAAGCGCGAGCTCGTAATGATAATGCGCTATCTACCTCGTTAAATGATGATTCATCTAACGACGTTATTGAGCTACTTTACATCGTATTCTTATGCGAAATGATAAGTGCTGAAAAAAGCGATTGTTCTCTTCTTTCTATTTTATTTTATTTTTTTTTGTTTCTCTGTCTCTCTTTTAGGGACTGCAATAATGACTTTCTCCTATCGTGTCAGGTTGGCATATTCTTCGAAGATAACCGGCTGATTTGAGTTTCTTAAGCAGCTAAAAAAAAAAAAAAAACGTTCAAAGGTGACAGATGAAAACGAAAAAAAAAAAAAAAAAAATCAGGCAAACGCTTCGAACAAAAAGAATCGTCTGCAAGCAGTCACTGTTTGCCCGCCATTTAAAAAAGCTCGAATAAAGTGCAAAGTGTCCGAACGTGATCTGATTTGTTAAATGCTTTTCTATCCGATCTCATTAAATTTCTTCCGGCTAAAACGATTATTCCTTTCATTAAGAGACGCGCGCAAACATTAAAAAAAAAAAAAATAAAGAATAAAAAAAAATGACCCGGCCATTCAGGGGCCCTGAAATGAACACGAAATGAAATCTTCTGCGTCGAGTCTCGTGGCACGCGACGCGTGTTTTAAAACCAACAGATAAGCGAGGACCAACAGACAAGTTCTCGGTAATGAAACTAACCATTGTTATGCACGCGCCTTAATCTGGAAAATAAACTTTTGGCACTAACCAAAATTTCTTCTTTTTAATAAATACGCAATCAGATTGTCTAGGTTTTCATTTACGGTTTCTTTCATTAAAAGGGCCCTATCTTGATTTAGCGGCGATTAAATGGGCGAAGGGTTATTACGGTAAAGAATTTGCGAGTTAAATAACTGCGGCCAATAATCACGAGATGATAACGATGAAATAAATATTGATGAGAGGTTAGGAAACATTCATTACTTTTAACGAGAATGGGTATCAGGTGCAGAAGAATGGAAAAATCAAGCATACGGCAGCGGGTTGGAGAAAGAAAGCCAAACAAGGTAATTAAGGCTTCACTTATACGCGTTTATTTACTCGTTTATTCTTGAAGCGATCGATTTTGAGGGAGTTCGCGAAAAATCAGAAGGGACGGAGTCACACTCGAGAAAAATACGAGACACATATCAAAGGCTCGACCCTTCTCGAAAGCAATATTTTTATAAACTTGGTTTTCTCCGTGTAGCACATTTTAGGAAATTCATTCCGCTTCTTCCCTCACCTACCCCCAAACCCCTAGACTTCACTTTTCCTGGACTGTCGTAATAACAGAAGGAAAGCGTGTTACTGCCGGTTTGCTTATTAAGATGTCATTATAGTGGAGGAGGTGACATATGTATCGGCGCATACTGTATCGATATCTGTGACTATCAAGTAGAAGAATCTACAGCGATAAATATGATGGCAGGCTGGAAAAAGGTACATCATATGAAGACTAGTTGCTTATTTTTGGTAATGAAAGCGAGGATCGAAAGGCAACAGTGTAAAATCACCGATAGTGTGGCAAAAAAGAGAGGAAAAATCCACAATCAGTCAAACTTCCCATTTCCAAAAAAGGGACTATACTTTGAACTTTAGCAAACAATCCGCTTCGACCACTGTTTCTGGTAATTCATTCCAGTGAGCTTAAAAACGCTGCCTAAAAGTAAACTTCATGAGTTCAGACTTCTCTCCCAGAATTTGGTATTTGCCTCCTGGTGCTTCTCTCGTTTTCCACTTAAAATATGTCATCCACGTTCATTTTACTGGTTCCTTTCAGGGCCTTATACACTTCTATTAGGTATCCCTCAAAATGTTCACCAGTTACCAAACTGTGTAGTCTACACATTCTAAACTTTCTTCACATAGACATCGATCAGCACTCCTCACCAATATGGTTGCCCCTCCCTGAATCCTTTCTAAAGATTCTGTATCTTTCTTCAAGTGGTCTCTAGACATGAACACAATATTCTAAATGCAGTCTCACTACCACCTTGTAAATTCACCTGTCATCCCAATTTCACTTCTCTCAAACCTTGGTAAACTCCTGAATGGTTGGTGACCTACACGATCAATTCCATTTTTATTCAATTGAGCTTCCTTTCTTCACTCCATTTCGGTTTCAAACCTATCATTCCACTCCATTTCGATTTCAAACCTATGTGAATTCAATGATCCCGTTTATAGATTTTATATTGTGTTTGATACTCTCTCTGGTGGGACAGTGGCCTACAGAATTTAGACTTGCTAAATGCACCCATCAGCTGTATATCTTCACCAAAAGCTACTGTCTAATTGATCAATCTTTGTGTAGACAAATCAATCAACTTGCAGCCGTGTCAGTCGTAGTTGTCTCCAGGGCCTATTGACACGCCTAGATCAGAACACGGTCATTGATGAAGGGTTGAATGTTATGAATTGTTCAAATGTTAGCTCTTCAAGAGAAGAGCTTCAACTGTCCAAGCTTTGGACTTCTATACCTAACTTATATTATGTACATAAGGTTCCTGCAGTTATCACATATGCTTCTTGCATTTCGTTTCACCCCGTGGCAAACCATCCAGGGTTAGCTTAATAGCGTCCAAGGGTCCTTCCTATTGGCTACAAATCGTTCCTGTCGTATATTATCGACTCCACCATTACAGACTATTGCCAGATCCGGAGCCCTCGTTGTTAACTCAGTTGGTAGGATCGCTGCCTTCCCCACACCGAGTGGAAAAGACCTGAGTTCGAGTCCCGTCGATGACCTGAGGAATTTTTTCTCCCGGAAACTTGGGTCTTTCATCCAGAAAACTGAAAATCTACCACAGCACACACGCAATTTATTGACAGTATACACGGGGCAATATGGCCTTAGTCACTGATGCTCTTAAAACCCTATTACCACAACAACCAGATCCGGAACAGCATTCCTGTAACCTTTGTAAATATTACATTTCACCCACTGCTGATCCAAAGAAAGAAAAGTGGGATGAACTTATGACCCTGCTGGCAGAATACAAGGAGTGGCAATAGAGTTCCTGGACTGGTGCGGTCATCGATGAGTTTGAAGATAAACGGAAGTGGTATGTAAAGCACAAAATTTGTGCAGCAGAGCCCCATGGATGACCAGAAGCAACGAAGAGTGTCATCATGCGAAGACTTCAGCCAGACTTCTCAAGACCATCCTAATTCCCTGGACTGTATTGTTACTGGAGTTGAGTGTTAAGTACTCTAGTACGAACCAGGAAGAAGCGTCAGAGCATGCAGTGGACCCAAAAAGTTTCGTTTACGGATTAAGTCCAGGATCAAGAAATTACTGATCGTGTTTCTCGACCCTGGACTTAATCCGTGATTCACATGAAATTTGTAACTGAAGAGGAGAAAGAGTCAATGCTGCGGTCTATGTACAGGTGCTTCAAAGACCATTGAAGCGCATTTCCCGTGTGAGGCACAATTTCGAGAAATAGGCAGCTGGTTTTGTTGCACGACAATGCCCCCGCCCATTCCGAACTTGTTAAATTGTCTAATTACCATTAATCATTAACTTTAAAAGAACAAGACGATAAAGTAGCTCAGCGACCTCTACCGAACAACTGCGGTACTAATTTACTCGGCTCTACAGACCGGAAAAACCGCTCCAATTCCAATGACGTGGTTTATCCACTTTTCTCCACTTATAATTTCTCCTTCGAACACAAAAAAAAAAAAAAAGAAAAAAACATCGTCCCCCTCCTTTCCTTTGCCTTTCTATTTTTAATCTCGCGGCAGAAGAGGCCAGCAAGTGTTACAACCGCCATAGCAACTTCTTATGTCGATAATTTCTTCGATTTGCCTGCTAGTGAAGCAGAAGACAGAGACAGTCTGATTGATTTCCATCCTTTTGCAGTCTGCACACTAAATCGATTTTACGTCCGTATATTCATAAAGATAAAGTGGCCGCGTCCTCAAATAATAATAACACCACCCCAACATTCACAGGCTCAGAATTGGTGCTTGCGAAAGTTATTTATTTCGGTGATTTTCGCTCCTTTCATTTTCAACATGAGTACGAGAGTAATTTGTGGCGAGCAGAAGAAAGAAAGAAACAAAAAAAAAAAAAAAAATCAAGTGGTCGTCTGCTACAAATATTTGTGCATCGCGGTTATCGGGATGAAATGTTCGCTGATGACGCACATTAAGTTTAATTAGGACAAAAAGAGATCACGTGGCCAGTCATGTGTTCGCTTTGATGGATGAGACGTTGGCAGACGAGACCCGGACTGGATCGTCTGCGATAGTAATTGAATGTCCCCACTTGTAAAATTGCATTTCCTCTTCGCAAATAGGTAATCTAGAAGGGGGTAGGCCGTGTTCGGCCGTCTTCATCCATATTACATGGAGGTGCAACTGTTTTCTCCCGTAAGCACGCAGCTACTTCGAGAGGGGGTATAACTGCCGCTCGTGACTTATGATATTTCGTGAGTACACATTATTCTTGGCAGACGAAAGCAGAAGACGTGACACTAGTTAGGACAGCGCAGGGAAAACAAAGGAGGGACGTACATGGAAGCGTGGAGAGGTGATTGGCGAACTCATCTGGGTCGTCTGCCGTCTACGTAATGCAAACAACCATTGTGACGTCACCAGCTACTTTTCTTATGGAAATGCCAATAGTAGTGGTAGTTTTAAACAATGCAAGGCGCTCTGGTGAGTAGGACGCGGCCAACAGAGTGTCGTTTATTCTTGTCACTGGAACACGCGCAAACAATGAACTCGTTCGGGGAACACGAGCGCTACCCAACAATGTAGTCTTTTCAAGTAAATGAAACACAACAATATGCACGCGGTCCAACAATATCAGTTCGCTGTTGGAACTCAATAGATAAATGCGATGTAACGAGGCAATAATAATGATTCTTTTGTCATGGAAACACTCTCCTACAATACGCATCTTTTGGGAAACTGAAATGGACTGAAACAATGCAGCCTTTGTCTGCACTTTGTCGCGAGGTTTAGGGTATCTTGGCGTTGGGTAAGTACCTGATTCGTCTGCAGCCAAGTTGGTTATGGTTATTGACAAAGTTTTAAACGAATTTTTCCCAGTTAAATTGTTAGGGAATTATAATCTATTCACACTTTGTTTTTTATTAGACCACTAAAAATGTCTTCTGACTAAAAATGTCTTCTGTTTGGAGTTTCAATTAATTTTTCAATTGTTTTGAATTAGCAAGATTAGAATAGTATTTAATCAAAACAAATCCCTGCTGTACGCTGTCGCAATATTTATGGCAAGGTTTATAGGTACAATGTACAGGCGCCTCACGGTCTTAGTTGCCCTGGCACCGGTCCAAAATAAAGTCACGACACTTATTGTCTTCTCTATTTTGGCATTCTAAACATATACAGGGTCGCATTATCTGTAAGTTAATTAATTTATGGTCCGCGTGCATTTAGCAGATGATCCGTGCACAATAAAGATCAGTAAACTGATCATTCATTTCTCGGTCCAATCTATAAACGTCATGGATGAAAAAAAAAATAAATAGCGGTTGTACTTGGTGTTTATTCTTCAGCATGCGTATTTAACTGCATATAACAATTTATATAACAATTTTTTTTTTTTTTTTTTTTTTATTTCAGAACTGAACCGATCATCTTATTGATTAAACCGAGGAGGGGGAACAACTTTCCCATTAAGAAAAAAGCAGGTGATTAGATAAAATTTTAATTCAGAAATTAGAATCTAAATGATACTTTGTCTAATTTTAACATCAACGCCCTGATATTATAAAAATGGCAAGAAAAAAGAATCTAATCCTAAAAATGAGCGAGCTTTACTACCTCAAGGTGGAGTGCTATCTGTTGACCCCCTTCTGTCGCTGTTTGACGATTTCCTGTCACATGCAGATGTTCATTCCCTCTGGCGATGATCATAATCCTCAATTAATTTCAAAGGATGCTTCCAGACAACTCGAAGACTTAGCCTCGTATTTAAAAGACATTGGTCTCACCCTGAACCCGAACAAGATTGCTCAAATGTCCTTCACTATGAAAATGCTGAAGATTGACATCAGTGTTGGCCTATATGGGCGTCCTGTTCAGAGAGTGCAACAAGACAAAGACGTAGGTATGACATGGGATGATAAACTCAGCTTTGTCCCTCATCTCGCAGCGGCAAGAAAGAAAACATTGGGACCCTGGATTCTGAATGCTGAGTAGAATACTGGATTCTGAGGCGGCTAAGCCGATACATGAAAAAGCCGTTTACTACCTTTAGAAGTATCCTTCAAGCAAACCTGGATTGGGTCCCCTGGCAACTGATATTAATCAACCCTCTCAAAAATCATCACAAAAAATTGAAAACCCAAGTATTACTGAGATAGCCTTTCACCACCCAACTTCCAGCAGACCCCGTCACCACAGCCAAACTACAATCTAGGACTAGGATGAAATCTCTAGACCGGATGTTCCCATGAAACACGATGTTCCTCGCCCTGGATATAGACTGTGGCCGATTTTGCAAAGAAAATGCCTACCGGACCGAGATCATCCATCGTGTATACACCCTCCTGACAAACAACTACCACGTTGACATTGGGCACAAGAAAGGTTCTTCTTAAATAAACATGTAGATGTTTGACTGATTACGTATCCTTAATATTTATATATATAATATTGTAATTATTATGTTTGTTGAACTGAGATAATTTCTTAAATGTTATTCTCCTTGTGAATAAAAAAGAAGGCCCCTGGCTTCGCAGACTTTGGGGTAAGGTGTACACCTAAATCTAATTTAAATAAAATACACTGGTGTGCAAAATTTAAGGACCAGTCACATTTTCACCTGGAGCTTCTCATAGGAGTGGCATGGATAAGGGAAAAGCATACCAAAGAAACCTCATGAGGTATAGAAATGATGAAGGAAACAACAACGCAAACAAAATGGTACAGAGGTACTTTATTCAAAAATGGCAACATAGCACTGGCTGCCATGGTACAGATGCATCACTGCCGAAGATGGAACAAAGAGAAGAGGTGGCTCTCAGTAGGAGATATGGCCACCCCTAATTCGATGCAGGCTTTGCACTGCCTGTCCATACTTAGAACAACGTTGCTGATAAGTTCTTGCGGTAACATCGTCCATTCCTATGTCAGTGCCATCTTCAGCTGGTGAACATTTTCTGGTGGGTGTGGATGTGCCGCTAGGCGTCTCCCCAGAGCGTCCCATGTGTTTTCGATGGGATTTAGATCGATTGAACGGGCAGGCTAATCCATACGAACAATGCCCTCACTTTCCAAAAGCATATCAACAGCTGCAGTGCGATGGGGTGTGGCGTTATCATCCATAAACACGAACTCGGGACCAATGGCACCTCGGAACAGACGCACATGGGAAAGGATTACTCCAGTAGAGTAGCGTACACCGGTTAGAGTACCGCCTTCCAGTATCTGGAATTGTGTACGTCCATCCAAGATAACGCCTCCACAGACGAGAACACCTCGACCGCCATATCGACCCCTTTCAGTGATGTTTGCGGGGTGATACCATGTGCCAACCTCTCGCCAAATTAGCTGACGTCCAGAATCGCTGCTGAGACTGAATGTACTCTCATTAGTAAAGATTTTGTGGTTGTAACCTTTAGAAATAGTGTTGATCCTTAAGTTTTGCACACCAGTGTAAAATAAATATAGAACAGTCTACTCTGCTCACTAATTTCGTTTCACAAGGTTTCCCCATCTTGTTAAGTAGCAAAACTTTGTTTTAGATTATCTTGATCAACAAGAAAGATTTGGGAGAAGAGGATTATTTTCACGTTTCTTCTTAGATTGAAGTAAGACAACTCTGTTAAGTTTATAACAGTGAAGCGTATTATAGTTGCTATAAGTTACTATCGTAGGACATACCACGAAATATTTGGTAAGTAAGGCGCGAGCTCTAAGGTAACACGGGAGTGGGTCAGCGAGTATGTTTTGTTAGGCCAGTTAATAATTCTACCCAGACTTGAATAATAGGTGTTTGTGCCAAATAATTTCCTCTAAATCTGCTTAATCCTCTAGGTATACCGATCTAAAGTCCAATAAGGGCAAGTTTACTGCTATGGATAAAGGGATGGTTGAGTGGAAGAAGACAGAACGTGGTTATTAATGGACATTTCTCTCAGTGGATTAATGTTATTGGTGGAGTCCCCCATGGCCCATTGTTGTTTTATACATTTATTAATGATATGGATCAGAATATATCAGTCTTAATGTCTGAGGAGAATGAAAAAGACCTGGGGTAGTTGTGAAGTCAGATATGAAGTTCAGTGAGCAGTGCAGAGAGGGTTCCAGAACAGGTCATAGTGTTTTTTTGTCAGTGATATACAGGAACTTTGCTAGCAGGGATGAGGAGGTGACTGTCCCAATGTACAAGGTAATTACAAAAATGGGCTCCATCTTGGTTATTGCGCGTCTGGATGCTTCATTTTAGGAAGGATGTCTGGATGCTGGAACGGGTGCAGAGAAGGGTAACAAGATTGGTGTAGGGAACAAAAGGATGGTCTTATCAAGAAAGGCTTCAGTTGTGATCAGTCACCTTCCTCAGACTACACAAATGATGAAGGGTGGTTAAGGAAATTTGTCTTCAGCCAGTTGGTAGTAGTTGATTATTGAAAAAAACTCCCATTTGGTGTTGTGGATGTGGGCAGTTTCAATAAATTCAAGGAAGAAGTAGATAAATTATTGAAGGGGATGGACAGATGATGTATGAAGTGTATTATGGCTGATGCTCTGTAAGCTTGCTTTTTTTTTTTTTACATCTTTTGCCACTATTTTTACTTTTTATTAATATATTTTGTATCTGGAGTGTTGAATGATCTATGCTTCAAGTTGACTTATATTTTTAATTATACGAACGCAGTGCAGAAAGATGCTATTTTAATATATATACAAATATATATATATTTGTATTTATATTTATTTTAATATTTTATTATCCATTAAAATATATTTTTAACGCCTTAAACAAGATTTAGATCATCAACCTTCTTATATATAATGTTGAATTTTGGACTATTAGCCTATAATTAGCCTTCCGAAATGCCTCCTGGGAAGAAATAAAGACCACTCTCATCACCCATAATTTTTTTTGGTGTGGTATATTTCCTTCTCCTTGAATGCTTATAAAAAACCAAATATTGCCAATTAGTGTAAAGTACGTTCGTTTTATAAGTATTTATTGATAATTTGAGTCTGAGAATTAAATCTTATTTCCACGGATGGATCGGAGATTCTATTTCGAGAGGACGTAAATTTCTTTAACGAATTTTGAAGAACTCCCAAGACCGTCTTCTTTCCCTGATATGCGTTGTTAACTTTCCCTATTACCGATGGACAAAAAAAAATCCAGTTCGTCTATAAAGTGTAGTGTTACCGAGGCAGATTTAGGGGATGGCCCGCTAGAGAGAAGTCACGCGCATCCATGTGAAGAGTCGTAAAAGCCGACCTAGTGGCAATTCAACACCACGCCAAAGAGTAAAAGTCATCCTCATTTATCGTAACTCCGGCTAACGAGCTTTATGCACAGATCAAGAAGATGTGTGGCTCTCGTGTGAGAAGGAAAACTTGATAAAAAAAAGAGTCCATAGCTCGTCTCCAGGTAAGGGGATTTGCTGGTTTAGAATTCTTAAAAAAGAAAATGAAACGATCGAAGTCCGAAGAGTTTGAAGATGGAGAGATCAGCGAACGAACGAAGGTTTTGTGTCATTGCGACAGGGCCAACAGCGGAGAAACCCAATGCCGAAGAAAGTGGACTCTTGAATTAAGAGAAACGAAGCCATATGGAGAGACTCCCCCCCTCCCCCAGTGCACAGATCGGGTGACTGCTGTCCATTAGCTAATTGACAGTCATTCAGAGCGATGAGAGGGCTGTAACAGATATCGGTGGGCGATGAAACTTATGTTGCTTATTACACAAAGTGTTGGACGTAGAATGTACACGCCAACCACTTCAGATTCTCCAGTGGCTACTAGTGTTTATTGATTAACGCGGCCATTTTGTTTCTAATTCTTGGCACACTGAGAGAATAAAACCCTGCTTGTTAATCTTAAAAGTCAAGACAGGATTAAGTAATAGATGATGGAGGAGATTACAAACATGACTATCATCGCCAATAACACAGTTTATTAAGAACTCAAAATGGATTTTATAATTCTCCATCAAAGCAATGATGTCGCCAATTTCTCTCCTTTAAGGTGAGTTATCTAGATTTCCAGAATTTTCATTTTTATTTCCGCCAGTCACCAGAGGTGGTGATGGTAGAGTTGCCAACTTTTCTGGAAAATCCGATATTTGATACACTTCGTATTCCTTATTTTTCCACTTTGAAGTGTTACCCAATATTTTTAGTATCAACAAGAGAAATAAAATAAACTGGTACCTCTGCCCGATGCTTATTACAAATTCTATTTATTTTTATCTTACACGCCTACTTTCCCCAATGCACCGGAAAGATTTATTAAACGAATTAATATAAAAGAGCATTTCAAGGTGAAATGCCAATAAGATCTCCCCCTCCCCCCCCCTCACTGGAGGAAGGAGGAGAGGCCCTCCTTCCTCCAGTGCACAGATCGGGTGACTGCTATCCATTAGTTAATTGTGTCTCATATTAAATGAATATTAAATGTCTTGATTTATTTGAAAATTTTGAAACTTTTCTTCGTTTTATTATTACTAATAACTTCAGTTATGATCTAATATTTTCTCTAACATTCCAACTTGAAATCATAGGATAAATTTCAAAAGTCCATCCACGCAGGTGTCTCAATGGAGGTGTACTTTCTGCTGTCACACTAACTATCTTCCCCATTGATAAACCGAATTTCTTTTATATACCCGATTACAACGATCTGTCATCAAATGTGAAAAACAGCCTCGAGTCCACCACCCATGATTAAAACAGTGAAACTGCATAGCTGGGTCCCTACCTCTAGTTGGCGTTTTTCAATCCTTAAAGGCTTCCATTTATGTTGTACTCTCCAAAGAACCCACCTTCTATACAGACTATGCGATTGAAAAACACCAATGTGATCTTATAGACAGCCCACTGATTTCCAGAACTTATGTATTTCCCAGAGCCTGGACTCTTCCACCGTGATGAAATCTGAGCTTCAGCCACTCAGACCTCACTTGGAACTGTACAGTCAGCAGCACACTGGTTGCTGATGCACCTAAAACCCTGCTGGTAGCGGTCATCATTAGCTATTCAATGGCATTTTTAAATAATTAATTTTATGCATCTTTGAGGTCTATGTTGTTGACCTCTGGCTTGCGTATTGGGTATTATTGAAGATCTATCTAACGTTTATGGCATTACAGCAATAAAGTTTATTTATTTATGTCCAAAATAAATTCTAATTGTAAAATGAAGCATTGAATGTCCAGAAAACAAAATGTAATTGACCAACACGCTATTCTCTAATATTCCATTTGATAAGGTTAGAAGATACTGAAAAGCCATTGCAGGCACGAGCTTACTGCTGCCACCAAAGCCCTATTCAATGGCGTTGTTTCAAATAGCAGTTATTCGCCTCACGTAACACAAAATGATGTGATCAAAAACTTCATAGGGATCCGTTCCCTGGTGTTCTTATTTCCCCCCAGTCTCCAGGCTACAGTAAAACTCCAAAAACTGATAAAGAAATAAAAATCGCCTTCTTTTACTTTTTTTTTTTAGGATCTTGATGTTTTCGTAAAGGAACACGAAGGCAGACTCCTCAAAATTCTCCCCTCAGCTAGTTTTATGACGCCAGCAACAGATATAACCGGCGTGGTCTGGTAGCGCGAAGTGTACAACTCCCCTTTTAAACAACGACTCACCATTTGTTGGAGGTACGAGCAGCTAGATAAATCTGTCACAGGGGTGGTTACTGTAGTGGAGTGATTGCCTACGAAGACCCATTTGGACACTCCAACTGGCAGATGTGCACTTTTACGGGGGCGACTGCAGAGGCTCAAATGAGTTTCCGATATGAATTTTCTATCGACTAAGGGGCCAGACGCTGCTGCAAGTCTTAATGATAGTTGTAACCCCCTCTTGTCTAGCGGTGTCATGACAATTATTCACACCCCATTCCCCTACTCTGTTCTGCCCTGAAAGAGCTGTAATTAGAGACTACGGTATTAGAATTCTTTAAACATAAACCGACCGGCGTCATTATATTCCAGCAGCCATAATTACGGCGTTACAGATGGGGAAATCGATGTCCATTTTTCGTCGGGTCATCATCCGTAATGTTAGCGTAGATTTTTGCCCGGGAAAACGGCAAAAAAATCAGAAATAACCCTTCGTTTAATGTCTACAATTTGAGGGAATCAAGTGCGTTCTATTGTTCAATACACTCCACGTTTTTTTTTAATATTTTTTGCGTGTATTTTTTGTCTGAGTTTAAACGACACTCAGTGGAGGTTTTTTTTAACCAATTTCCGAGCAGACATATCTTATTTCTTCTCATTGGCAGATAGTTACACGAGAGATAGACAAACAAGTTGCCATTAGAAAGAATCCGGCTACTTTGGGCTTCATATTTCAAAACAATGTTTGGTTTCCCAAATTCACTTCTAGAGGGCGTTTCAATCGCTTACCCGGATGTGCTTATATACCAACACACACAATTTTAGTTTATTAAATTTGTTTCCACTCTTTGTTTTTTCTTTCTTGTTAGAGTGGGACGTGGTTAGTGCACGCGACTCCATGAATATTGAGCCACTCGCAATGGCCCAAATCTCCAACTGGGCGTAAATATTCTTTTAAGATATAAGTGGTTAATATGCGTTTTTATGTTAATTCACTACTGGCAGCTGTTGTTTGGAATTTATTTAATGTAAGACGGGTTAAAATCTCATTATAAACAACCCCCGACTGGGAATTACTTAATTCACTTAATAATAATTTGCTTGTCATTAAGTCGAAGTTTTTCTACCCTTGTCTTGTTAGCAATAATCAAAGAGTTCAAAGACCTCCCGCGAATTAGGTTTTTCAATCGAGGAATCTCTTATTACAGACTTGTTACGCCTCAATGATGTTCGCTGGACTGTCTAACGTGGATTGTTCATCTCACTCGAAGAAAAACTGGGCAGCTTGTAAGACATAGAAACAAGAGTTTGTTAATGTAGTTCTAAGCGATGAGAAGCACTAAATCCAAATTTAATAACATCAGTCACTAATAAAGTTACGGTTGTTGCAAGCTTCACTGCCTACAAAAAGAATAAAACCCTCATATATATGCCCCTCCCCCCCTCCACCACTGCTGATTATAGCAAGAACCACTCCTTAATTCTCATAATTAGTTCAGAATAAATAAAATCAGCCGTTTTTTCACAAAATACTAACTTTGCACATAGTTGTTCTTTATTATGTGGTGTCTGAATAAAATATGCATTTTGAAAACATAATTATCAAAAATTATTAATTTAAATAGCTTATTAGCTTTAATATTTCATTTGCCATCACGTTTTATTAAATTTACTCCAATTAACTGAAGTCAGCTCCTGATGACGCCACAAGCTTGATTACATATTTGCAATTGTAAAAACGGTTTTATAATTCAACTTTTTAAATTAAAATAAATAAATAATTAATTAACTATCCATAAATGAGTGTAGATAACAACAGAAATATTAAATTTATTTGTTCAATATCTTCTGACGGTTAACTATTGGGGGATTGATCAAAGAATGCTTTTCGATTTTCAAAATAAGCGTGTGACGTCATCTGATGTCATGCGCTTCTATTGTCTTTCCAGTAACTTTTCTAAGCAATTTGTGAACATCTCCACTTCTCACCATAATTTCGTTGTATTAACAGGTGAGGATCTATTGATTAATGAATAACTGTCCAAAGATTGAAAAGTTAAGAAGTTTCTCTTTTCGTTTAATTACTACCCAATTCTCTGTTTATTTTAATTTCCGGTTATTTTTGAGGGTTAAAATTAATTACGTTGTAATCTTCATCTGTCACAGGATTATTTCGAATATCCAAACTAATATTTCATCAGTCATTTATTTATTTCAAATGCCATGAAGGTAGTTATTCGATTTCGGAAATGTCCATGTGTTCAGTTAACTTGGTAATATAACATTGGAAACTTTGACAAGGATTCATCCTTCATAATGATTCATGACACATTCGTGGAGCAAAGCTCGGTGTGAAAGTAGGCGTATGATGATTCCTCCATCTTTCTCCACTCGATTTGATTTTGACATTACAAACTGTGACAGCTTAAAAATCTGAAATCGGACCAACATCTCCCCAAAGACCAACACAACATACTCTTCCAGCTCGAGTAATGCTGGAAACGTGGTTTTATGTATACAGATTCCTGTGAGACGGTAGCGTCCTCTTACAACTCTGACCATTTCTATTGATCAACAAAAGATTTTGCAGCAATGTCAGAGAGTAATGTGGAGCAATGATAATAAATTACTACAGTATATATAATTTGTAATATATACCCTGAGTTGGCGCTACATTAGCAGCAACTACCGAATACCTCGGAGCCCCACTTTTTGCTCGTAATACAACTTGTATATGTCTTGGCATGGACTCCACAAGAACGTGTTGTGTATTGTGTTCTGTGGTAGTGCTGCCCATGCGTTGCACGATGTGTCCAATAATGACCGCCCCTTGTCCGGTGGATGATCGTACCACCCAATGTCCTTTTCAGGTCCCAAGCATGCTCAGCTGGATTGAGATCGAGTGTGTTGAGCGGCCCTGGGAAGACGGAGGATTAATTGTCATGTTACTAAAACCAGTAAGAAAACTGCCAGGACTTGCGTTATTCGTTGACGTTGTAATTGTCTGCATGCACTGCCATCATGAAAGGGTGTACCTGGCGGGCAACAATAGAATGGTAGTTGATCCCATTAAGCAATTGAGTAATGGTGATTAGAGGATCTAGGGAGTTACACGAAAACAGTCCCTACACCATAACGTGGATACGCCCATCAGCCTAGAATTGGAAACGGAATCCATCAAGCCAAGCCACAGATTTCCACATACCGGTGGTCCAGTGTTGATGTTGAAATGCCCATATAAGGCGAAGTTTCTTGAGTCTCGCAGTGTGCATGGGTATCTGTCGCGGCCGTCGACTTCCATAGCCTATATGAGCGTATAGGCTCCATGTGGATATTGGTCTTGCTGTTCTTACATTGAACTAGGTGTTTGCGGGGCTATTGTTTTACAAAATGGACACACGACAATCACCACGGGCGTCGGTCACACATGGTTGTCCCACATGTTATTTCCATGTTGGCTGTTGTCCAAATACTGGCACCTTCACGTCTTTTCCCCCACCACCACAATCATTCCACGTTTGAAGTTGGAAAGATCTGAACGTCGACCCTCGCAGATACTCAAAAAGTGATCACCACGTGTGAGAACTGCTATCTTGTATCTGATGTTCCCAATTTTGAACCTTCCTCCTCACCGACTGGTCCGTTCCCACACAAGGGGGTGTTGCTAATGCAAAAGGCAATTCAGTGTACACCATGGATATCTTTTGTGGCAAAGTTAACTAGTCTCATAATAAAGTAGAGCTACAGAGTTTTGCATATCACGTGTTCAAGCTTATTCTACACTTCCACTATTCGATTGGTACTTTCAGGCAATTGGCATTTAAAAAATAAAAAAATAAATTTTCTGTTTCTACTCGATAACCACACGGTCAGAGTGGCGAGTGAACTCAACTACTCCATCTATAAAAAACAGTCTACATGAGAAACACGGGTGTCTCTGACTGGCTGCCTTTGTGCCAATTAACTACAGCAAAAAGCTGAACCATGGATGGAAGGACATGCAATTTACGACCTGGCTGCCTGAGCAAAATACCATTTAGGTATAAACATCCAACCTTTTTGGACATGGAAATTTTATGTAAATTTTAATGTGAACAGACTTTCGTCTCTCAGTTTAATAGTCCAAGTTTGTCTGTTTCCATCTTTTTAAATTTAATTTTAGCTCTCGTCTTGAGTTTGGCTACTCTCCAGAGAAATTATGTTCGCTGTGTCTCCAGAGAAATGGCCCGATAGCTGAAAGGCTCTCTCACCGACACAAGGTCAAAACAATAGCGGGAGTTTCAGGTCGGAGACCGCATCTGCAGCCAGAGATGCTCAAGATGCACGTGGGAACCCATACCGCTACAGAATAAAGCCGACAACCACAAATTTGACTGCGTTTGAAAGGTCAAGTTTCATAAAGAAGCTGGAGGGAGAAATTCTCAGAAAATATAAATTTGTTTATATTCTCTGATAGACAAATTTCTGATAAACGGATAATTGAGACCCCACGCATGTCCACGGATCGTGTTGGATATATTATTCATGACAAATGGATCCTCAAATATGCTGAATAACCTACGTATATAACTGATCCCATCTTAGACCATAAACAACGTTTTAAAATGTCTTTAGTTTGATATGCTGCTGTCGTTCGGACTTGGCTCACCAGGTGGAGTACTGTCATTTCTCCTATTAGCCGTTAATTTATATTCTGCTTCATCTTCCAAAATATTGCCCATCCGCTTGCAATAAACTAAGAATTATCGCACAGAAGAGGGTTGGAAGGAATGGAGATTTGAATACTAAAAGCGCTACTGTTCAAATAGAATGTCTCGTGCTGGTACACAAAACATGCCCTGAATACTAATGAATAATTTTCATTTACATGCACGATTTGCCCATGATTGTTAGCGACATGCAATAAATTCCTGTCTTTAGAATTATCAAACAGATTGCTTAAATGGGCGTGGGAATGTCTAAAACACGCGTTGACTGACAATCAGGTTTCCTAGAATTGGTGTAATAGTTGTTTTAACTATAACATGACAAAGATATGAGATCGTTACACTCAATTTTAAGAACACTTTTGTTGTTATTGTTAGTTGAGCAAACAACAGAGAAAGGCTCCCCGTGAGTCTGGTAAGGCAGAAATTCCAGTAGTATGGCTGTTTTTCTTTAGAGGGACATTTTAAATCTAGTTGTCCCACGTGCCATTGTAGATCTTAAAGAAACGTTGCGTTGTGGAAACACACACCGGACAAGTTTAACTTCCAGGCATCGCACTTGGAACATTTCTTTTAATCCCGGTCAGGTAATTTCCTCAAATTTCTTTGAAAATATATAGACCAATTCAAAAGTGGGAACCCCAAAAATTTCCAAATAGTTGCTGCCTATTCGGAAGGCACTTGTTTCAGTGAAAAACAGAAAAATCCGCCTGCAGTAGCGTTGAGAACATTGTGGTTGGACAATGGAACCATGGAAGAAAGTCATGCGGTCAGACGAATCACGATATACTTTGCTTACACTGATGGTTTTACACTTTGTTTTACACTGGCAGAGAGTATAGCGAGAACCTCACAAAACGATGGACCCGGCTTGCTTTGTTAAGACAACCCAAGCATCTGGAGGTGGTTTCATGGTATGGTGAATGTTTTGTTGACGCAGACTGGATCAGTTGATACCGGTGTAAGGTCAAATGTCATCAAAGCAATACCAGTAATTGAATTTTGTATCAGATCTACTGCACCCTTCCATGTTACACTTTTTATCTCGAAGGTGATGGCCACCTTATGGATGAAAATGCAACGGCGCATCGTGCCAGAATCGTTTAAGAATGGTTTGGAGAACATGAGACGGATTTCTACCACCTTCCTTGACTCTCACATTCACCTGACCTCAATCCTATTGAGAAGGCGTGGGATATAATGGAGAGAGACAGTCGGCAACGAAGTCCTCTTCAATTTTGTCGCAGCTATGTGATATTTTGCTGTAGGAATGGTTATAATTTGACCAAAACGCACTAAGACACCTTATTCGAAACAAAGGTGGCCCGATTCGATACTGAATAAAGGTTCGTCTTTTATTTGGCCAGTGTGTGTAGTAAAACTTGTATAAGAGATGGCGTAGTGTGTTGAGCTGATATCGATAAACAGCAGTGTTGTTTTCTCTTTGAAATGAAAAATTCATTTTGAAAAAAAAATGAAAGATTCGATAATCAGCTATTCCAACTTCACCCATTTTCCCCATGATTGGTTGACTAATAAATCCCAGGAAAGCGTACAGTATTTATATGATACCAAGGGACTTGAGAGCATACCATATGGCAGCAACTAGCATTTGCAATTTGCATACTGTACATTTAATCATCAATTGATGCCAGTGCAAAACGTTTCTAATTTTTTGCCAAGTGGCTATAGTTATCGACTTATATGGCTGTTATAACAGGTTAAAGTAGCATAAATTAGGCAGGGTTTTTATCCTATGTTCTACAGGATAAAAAAGGAAGGCTGCAAACTAGCATTTATCATATAAACAACGTATCTTGTATTTATTATAGAGAACAATTTTTTAGTGGTGGAATTAGATTTTGAATAGGAAAATATGCAAGGGAAAGAAAGAAGCCATTTCGATCAAGTGAGCAGTATCTTGGAAGCCTAAAAAAAAAAGAGTGAAAAAAAAACTAGAAGACAGCAGAGTCGCCTAGTGGTAGTGGAGCATGACTAAAGTCATTCCAACACTGTGGAACATTGTCGAGATATTGAGAGTGGAGTCAGTGAAGCCATTAATCTTATCCATTCGGATCGCAGCACAACAGAAATACCCTAGAACAGACTAAATATTTGTTTTCTTAGATATTTAAGAAGTAAAACTTACGGAAAAAATGCCAAGGGAGAGGAAAAAAGTTCTAAACATAGCTTGTAAACAACAAAAGCGGAAAATCCTTGGGTGTCATTGGATTTCCTGGCTGTCACACACGTCAAATTGTACTTTTATAACGTTGGCAATGTTCAGTGGGTTCTGACATGCGACACACCCGTTTACAATACTGCATGCACCTGCTTACTATCCGTTAACCTCAATTTTCCTTCTCGCATCTCCACGCTTTATGAAAACAAAAGAATATCCAACGTGCGAAACCCTTTCAGGTGCAATGTAATATTTCGATCAACGTTCTCTTATCTTTATAGACGACAAAATATTTGTTGTCTGATGGTCCCAAATTATCGAGAGAAATGTTAAAATATGCAGTGGGATGAAAAATTTCGGGGGAAAAATGGGAGAAAAAAAAGATACATGGGACGCGTATAGATTACCAGGAGACACAAGACGACCATAGTATGTAGAAACTCCTGCGTGGTCGAGTTACTTCGGGGGTTAAGCAAGCAAAAGAAGCAAAGGCTGCACCAGCCAAAAAATAAATAAACTACCTATGAGATTGCTTAACCATCTACTTCAATTTTAAATTTTGTCCCGGCCACCCTAAGTTTCTTACCGGGATATAAACTTCCCAGTTTTTCCAAATTTTAAACTTAAATGTAAATGACTGGACTAATCCGACGCTACCAGAAATTATCTGTTGGGCTCCTTATTAAATATTCATTAATGATAATGTAGAAGGCATATTACGATTAACGGCTAAGTTTATTGATGATAAAAAGTTCGGGAGGATGACTATTCATACATTTATCAGGATCTGCAGCAAGATTTACACTCGCTGGCCAATAAATTAGAAACCTTCTGCAATTGGCATCAACAGATAATTAAACATACAGTATGCAAATGAAAGTTATCATACGATAAGATCACAAGTTCCTTTTGGTGTCAGATAAATACTGTACTGTTTCCTGAGGCTTCTTAGTCGATCTGATCATTGAGAAGACAGGTGATAATTCCGATTTTCAGGCGTTGGAGCACGTTTAATAGAAACACAATTGAGTAAACAAAAGGAAAACACTGGTGTGTCGAAAGCAACTGTCTCAGAAGTACGCACTGAGTGTGAAGATTGAAGAAGAATGCAGCTCTAAAAGGAAGAAATGTGGCAGAAGGTTGGTACTCAAAAGCGAATTGTGCGTCAGAAGAGAAAGTCCACTGTGCAGTTCAAACAAAACTACTCGGGAAGAAGATGAAGAACCTGCAATTTGGTAGTCATTCTATACGAAACCAAAAGATTCGATTAGAGTAGAGTGGTACTGCCAACTTCAATTGCAGCAATAGTAAGGTGAAAGGGTCGTGTGACCTCATGAAGTCATGTATCCAGACAGTCTAGTGTCCACCACTGAAGTGGTTGGAGATGGCATCATAGTATGGGGTACGTCCTATTATTACGGACTGTCTCCCCTGAACTTTAAAAAAGTCATGTTACTCCACTGAATATCTTTCCGTCATATAGGACCAAATTCACTCTGCCATGCTTCATTTTTACCTGGACTGTAATGGATTCTATGAAGACAACAAAGCAACTGTCCATCGTGCAAAATTGCATCTGAATGATTTGAGAAACATTCCTAAAGAATGGTTAATTCTGGAACTTGGCTCCCTCAGATGTCAATGGAATGCATGCCACGACGTGTACGGTTCTAATTCTGGCAAAAGCCTTACAGCTATTGAATAAAGGTCGCTGATTTTTTGGCCAGTGAGTGCAGATAAACTAGGTGGGTAGGCTATAAATGCGGTCCCGTAAATGGGTTCCTGTCTGCTCTAATCAATCATGCTTTACTTGAGCAGACAGGAACCCATGAGCTCCCTTTGCAGACACTTCAATGATATACAAGAATGTTTCATCAGGGTTAAGAGGTAATTATTCTAATTCATGAAAAAGGTCAAACCACACCTTGAATACTATATGTATGTTTGTAAACCTCACCTTAGGAAGGACGTCGACTTGTTGGAAAGAGTGCAGAGAAGAGCAACAAGATTAGTTGAGGGATAGACAAAATGGTGTTCTCACAAAGAAATATTTTAAGCTAAGAATCCTAACTAAAGTGTTCAAAAAGCTTTAAAAGGGTACAGTAAACTAAATTCTGATGGCATATTTCCTCTTTCATAGACAACACACAAATAAGACATACATTAAATTGAAAAAGGATGGTTGTGGACATTTTCCTTCAGCCAGAAAGTAACTGATTGGAATAAACTTCCGTCTACTATTTGGAGGCAGACAGTTTGAATTTATTTATAGAATGATTTGAAAAATCTTAGATAGGACAAGCAAGTGAAGGACAAACTTTCTTTATATATTCTTTTTTCGACTGATACTGTATTAGCTGCTTTTCTTGCACCATCCTGACGAAAATATCTAAGGAATATGAGAGGTTTTAATATAAGCGACCATCTTTATCCTTATTCCAATCGATCGAAATTTGACTTGCGAACATATTTCGGATTCTTCACGAACACAACTATGCTTTAACAAGTAACTAGTCCTTGGAAATATCGAAAAAATTTAAATGAGTAGCTCTTATGCCCATTTCCTTCGTAATGGAATCGAAGTAACACGGAATTGAGGCAGCCCACCGGACATAGTTATGTAGACTGCACTTCCCGTCTGTAACACGAGTTGCACGCTTTTAACTTTTTCGAAAAAGAAGTTTCTCATTTTAATTTCGGCGAGCTTGAATATCTACATGCCAAGCCTTTTTCTCCGAATTATACAGTAGTGGACAAAAAAATCGTTGCATCTAACAAAACTTTTGAAAATGGTTATTTAAATTTTATAAGATGGTAGAAGTCTAATGTTAACTGTAAAAATGCGCAACATAAACCCAAATAATATTGTACTGTTCTATTTTTCATTAAAATTCAAAAGAATTTAAATGGAAATATATATATAATCAAGTGATCATCATAGAGTTAGTTACTGCCACAAATGGAATAAGGAATCTGTATACTTCAAGATCTTTGAAGCGAACCTTAAAACCTACAAGATTTTAAGTTCGTTAGTATTGATAACTCGTTGTCTGAGTTCTTTCCTTTCATTGCAATCCCGATAAAGTTCATAAAAATAGCTGAAGTCAAAAAATACTTGTCGAAGACTTGCTAAAGCTATTGGACGCAACTTTTCCCCATGTATATTCCCACTTCTGTTAAAACCTCATGGTTTTGTTACCTCTTCAGCTAAAGATAAAGACGACTTACCAACATCCTACCTTTCTTCTAATTCTTGTATTGCCTATCTTGATAAAACATTTCCTGCCATTCTCAACACTCTCCATTCAGTGTCTCCAGCGGCCTTCCGTCAAAAGGATGTCAGAAGAAATTTCAGCAATTTGGTTCCAAGAAAGCTCCAGGTCCTGATGGTATTTTCTGAGATATGTACTCTCAGCTTACTCCTGTTTTGTGTTGCCTTTTTAATTAATTTTCTTATTCCACTGGGTGTTTTTCATTCTTGGAAATTTGCTCATATTCATCCAGTTTCTAAAAAGGGTGACATATTCCTTTCATCCAATTATTACCCCAATGAACTTACTTCTACTCTTTCTAAAGTAAAAGAGAATTTCATTAACCGCCAACTCCTAAACTATCTTCCAACTGATTAATGATCGCCAGTATGGAGTCCGTTAGTGTCGATCCACCGCCGATGATATATTGACTAATGCTACCCCTTTATGGACAAGTTCAATGGAAAAGTTTGGTGAAACTCTCTGGATTGCCAACTGTTTTTGTAACTCGGACTGCTCTGACTGCTCACGGCGGATGACGGTAGACAGCTCTCTGTCTTCTAACTTCTCCAAAGTTCCTTTTTTCTCTCCCACTCTTTTCCTCTTGTAAATTAATGACTTTCTTCCATTGACCAGAAATCCTATCTATAGTTTTACCGATGATAGCGCATTGCATTACATCTTCCACTTTGAGAAACTTTGCCCTGAGTAACCGCTTCAATTTCTAATATCCACCACCAACTCCTTAAATGCTGATCTCCAGGTAATTCTTTATTTCAGTACTGTCATATATCTCACAAGAGGAGTCTACTGCTGCTATGCTTATCTTCGACAACACTCAGATTTATAAACACGATCACATGTCTCTATTGGGGATTACCGTGACTTTTATTCTCTCTTTATTTTCTTTTTCACTCTTGGCGTCACTTTTCTTCCAAACAGTTGTTTGTAAGAAAATCTCAAATCTGCTGAACCATGAAATATTGCTTCCATATCTGGGTTGGTGCCCACATAACCTCTATAAGGCTTCTAGACCCCATTCAAAGGAGGGCAGTTCATTAATTAATGCCCCGTCTATTACGAAGCCTCTGCACTCTCTCTCATAGACGTTATTTCTTCTAAATGAGTTTCTATAATTTCCCTTCTCTCTTCCAAACCAATCCGAACCAGCCAGAATCCTTTTGTTGCCCAAAACTCACAGAATCAACTTTCCTTCTTCCTCATTTATTCATTCTACTTCCGTTTTCTGGAACAACCCTCATTCTTACGTATTTCCTGAAAATTACAATCTACAGAAATTCAAGTCTAATGTCGACAAGTATCTTTTTTCATCTTCTCAACCTTCAGCCCATGCACGGTTCTAATACTATAGGTTCTAATACCTTTCCTGGTTTGGGGGTTTCATAAAAAATTAACAAGCTGGAATCCGCTTCCACAATGAAAACACTTTTATGAGATCAAAGTCATCCAGTAAAATTAAAATTAAGACATCCTACAAATTGAGATTTGAAGTAATATCTCTTTTCAAATGCCTTTCAAGAAGTTGAAAACTAAAAGCTCAGTAGATTTCCTAAATATATCGCTCTGTTGTTTCTGCTTCTAATTTCAAAGTCGAGGCCATGAATTCCAACGATATGTATCATTCGTTTATTCAATCTCATCAGGAAGTATACAGCTGGCACATCGTACAGTCATTACAGTTGTTAATGATTATAGATGACGGTCTAATTATGACACCACAAGATTAGTGGAGTAAGATAAGGGCAGATGGTCAAGGTTGCATCAGTGGTTGATAGGGACAAAAATTCCTAATTTGCAGTAGCGCTGCATGGATTAGACATAATGATGCGAACTAAAAGAAGCAATCTTTGAGAGGAACACAACTCATGCAATTCACAAATAGGAGTAAATATAGCGAGAGAGAGAGAGAGAAATAATAAGATTTTTAACACTCAGTTGTTAAACGTAGAGCAATATCAAGGCAGCTTGTTATAAAGAGAAGCGATAAATTCCTATTTGACTTGTGCCTTTTACCATTCATTTCCTATTGAATAAAAGATGACACTCACGTACTCTTCGAGCTTCATATAATTTTTTTAGACGTTGAATACTTCTTTTCCTATGACAAATGATATCCTTTTAATTCCATTAAAGTTCGTGGTTGCACAAAATGTTCCCTCAGACTGCAGATTGCCAGTAACAGACTGCTACAAAAAGCGAGTAATTAATATTCTATAATATATTAAACGGTAATTACATCTGTTTTCCGCTATTTCTCTTAATAAATGAAGAAATCTTTCATTTCCTTTAATTCCAAGACCTATAATTACACACTCATTAATCATGGTCGTAAACGATTAGAGGAGATACCTATAATTATACATAATTATACATCTAACGCGGCTATTCGCTTCTCAAATACTTTTCGCTGCTTGAGGGTTTAATTTACGGGACTTCAAGTATTTCATCCCCCCTTACTGACTAGTAAATTTTTATTGAATTACCACAATTTATTAATTGTTTCTTTAAGTTATTTGTCATTAGTAATATCATATTATAATGTCTCATTAAACTATTTAATTTGCACTCAAATAATGTATCTAAAAAACTAATGGCTTTAGAAAAGAATATTAGGTGACATTTAAAATAAATAAATATAATTGGGCTTTTTTTTAAAGAGTAATTTTAAAAACACGATTCATTAAACAACGTCCATTTTGATTTGGTTTTCACCTACGTCATTTCCTGTGACGTCCTCTTTCATTGAAAGTACTTTTTAAAGGTGTACTTTAATAAGCTGCTTTAAAACTAAAGATTTATAAAATAAATTTTAAGGAAAACTGAAATTACATGACTATATTTAAGTACGTATAAATGTTTATAAATAATTTCTAAAATAAAATTTATTTAAGTATTAATCATCTTACTAAATTTTATCTTTTTCAAATTTTCATGCTATTTCCTGTTACGCTGCTATTTCCTCCAACAAGAAAATTAAAAATAAATACCTCATATCCGTTCTAAATGTAATTATTAACTATTTGAAATTATATAGCTATACCTAAACAGTAAACTGATATTATATAACTATGCTTAAGTACGTATAAAGATTTAATAAATAATTTGTGAAATAAAATTCATTTAAGTATTGATTATCTTACTAAATTTCGGACTCTCAAATTTAAATGCTACTTCCTGTTACGCCATCAAGCGGTATGTCAAGATAATTAAAAATAAATATGTAATTTCCGTTCTAAATGTAATTCCTATTCGAAATTATAGAACTACGCTGAAACTAAAAACTAAAATTATATAATTACGCTGAAACTAAAAACTGAAATTATATAACTATGCTTAATTACGTATAAAGATTTAATAAATCATTTGTGAAATAAAATTCATTTAAGTATTGATTATCTTACTAAATTTCGGACTCTTTCAAATTTAAATGCTACTTCCTGTTACGCCATCATTCAGTATGTCAAGAAAATTAAAAATAAATATGTAATTTCCGTTCTAAATGTAATTCTCAACTATTTGAAACCATTTTGTAAGATGCATTTTCTCTTATCGGGCCAAATCTAATTTCTTAGAACAATACGTATTGTATACACCTTTGTGTTAGAAACGTGTAATTAAACTCTTCTCGGACACGAGCGCCTTATAAGTAACAGCATTATTTTGAAAGATAGCAGTAAATCTCTAAACCTCCTTTAGCTTAATTAACTGGTTTGGTGCCAGTGTTGCTCTGCTGTTCCTCATTTCCTGTAGGCGCATACGCAGAACGAAAGAAAGGAAGAGAGGCTTGTAATTAATTGATTTCGTCTATCGGAGACAGGGGAAACGAAAACCTTGACATCAGTTTCCAATTCATCCTCAGCTTTCTAAGCTAAGAATTGAATGATGCAAGGTCACAGTTTTAATAATTTTCCATCTTATTGTCAATAAAGATTTTGTTATGTATCTTAAAGTTTTAAATTTATTAGCGAAACTGTTGAAATTAAATAATAAAAGAATAAAAGCAAATTCAAAACAAACTGATAAAAAATCTGGAATTTATTTCGTGGTTACAGTATCTCTTTATACAACTCTACGCAAATACAATATATCTGAAAGCATTTCTTTATCTACAATGCTTCTAGAAAGAAAACAAACATAGAAAAGATGTTTTAAAAGGTATACATTTCATAAACATAATATAAACAGGGAACGTGAGGAACCAGTAATGTATACAGAGAGAGCGAAAAGCGAATAAAAAGTTGGAAATACACGAAAGAGCAAGAATAGGGAAAAACAGATGAAAGAATAAAATCTTAGATCAATATTTAGAGGACTGGACACCACACACGTGTGCACAGAGAAAATAAATGGAGAGCGGGATGTACAGACATCCTTTTAAAGTTCCACAAAGAAAGATATACCAAAATGTTAGAAGTCATTACAATAATACCTGCGGCTTGTAAATAGAACTACACCGCCGTGCTTCTCAGCTAGACACGGATGCAACCTTTAAGGAAAATAAACATGAATATGCTGTTTACGAACAATCTGAAGATCTGCGCAACTGTTAAGTTAACCCATACAAATTTTATACGAAAAATAACTGCAGAGATAGTAAAGCCTGAAATGGGCTGTTACTTGGAATATTTCTCATTCAGTGTTCGTAAATTGAAATTTGCCTAGAGAAGATTTTTATTCTGTATACACACCACTATCTTCCATCGAGGTCTCTCGTAATCAGCAAGGATCTTTTAGTAACAATTTTATTCATTCTTTTGTTTTGGTCCATGACATTTAGAGATTCAAAAACTTTAGCACAACATACCGGCTTATTTTAACTGCATAAAATGCGTCACTGAAATACAAACACAATTCGATATTACTAGGCCTAATGTGAGATTTATCCCTTGTTGGAGGGGTAATTACAAAGTATCCGATTTTTCCAAATAGAATTCGTTATATGTATTTTAAATTGGCATACTAATTATTACAGCTTCTATCACCCACTCTTAATCAATCTTTAACCGATATTTAATAAAAAAAATAACAAAAACATTTAATAAATTGCAGGATAGATATGCAAAAATTTGCTCTTAGCAAGAGAGTAATTGAGTGTTTTTCCAACGCTCAATCCTCTTCCACAAGACCATCTGGTCTTGTGGAAGAGGATGATTTAAGGATTAGAAAAAATATTAGAGGATATGATTAGATTAAATGATTTTTTTTGCCGATGCTGTTTAACCTTGCTCACGAAAGCAAATAATAAACAAAGAGTCCGTACTGAAGAGGACTTTTTAAGAATCCTGTTGGAGACTAGATTCGAACCAAGAAGCAAAATTACTAGACTTCACAGAGGACTCCATTCAAGTGAAATGCATATAAAATCTATTTCTCATTAATACAACTCAAAATCCATAATAAAAAAGTTACTAGAGAATTCCGAACATCACATCTCCACGTATAATCCTCGAAACTATCTATATTCATATCATGGTAGAACATTATAATTTATCTATATTACAAGGCTGTACCACGAATGTGGACAATAATGTCCAGCAGCAATCATAATCAAATCTCTCGTGCATTCCCAGAACTTATGCATTTAATAATTAATAACATCACTCCCGTATAGTTATACATATTGCCTCACGTACAATTTTGGTAATTATCGAGAGATACAATACAGCATATAAAAATTAACCTTTCAATTTGGAAATAAGGAAGAATATAAACTGAACACAGTAAAGTTAGACTCACACAGGCATGATTGTCGTAATTTAATTAATAAATGTGCACCAACTGCATTATACTGCCATTCATAAAGCAAGATATTTTGTATTAAATAACCTAACAGATTTAATTCCTTGGTTAGTATTGTAATAAGTTCTACTAGCAAACAATTATGGATTGTGACGTCGGAGTACATAACAGTGGAATAGAATTTAAGTAAATATTTAGAAAAACGAAAAGAATGCAGATGTCACTAAGATCGAATATTATCTTTAACATCATCTTATTAAAAATAAAAGGAATTCTTTTAATAAAATGCTCTAAAGTTTAAAAACAAGTTAAAGGTATTCTTCTTCATTTTTATAGTTTTACCTGAACCATACCAACAGTTTAAAAGTAATAGAAAAATAATTAAAATAAAGAAATAAAATAACACATTAGACATGAATATTCTGTATTTTAACGATTTACACCCATAGAAAAGTGCAGATGGCGCTGACAAAAAAAAGTGCAATTTAGAGGGGTTCAGACTTTAGGAATAACATAAAAATTCATATTTTTTTTAAAAAAAGTCTTCTGTAATTTAAAATAATAAATCTAATTTTCAAGAATTTTTAAAAAACTTTTTCTATTTTTACCTAAATAATGATAATTTATCACAGACACCATTTTAAAGTTTATAACTGAAAAATCGCGCATTTAAATATATATTTTATTTTAATAAAAAATAGGATTATTTTTTATAAAACAAATGCAGATGTCGCTGTTGAACACCTAAATGAGTCTCCATTAAAACTAAAATGACCACCATTATATACTTTGTCCTTTTAAAACAACCGTAACGGTTTTATCCACTATTTCTAACAGGAAGTCACTTAATAAAAATGGATTTCTGCGCTTTTAAAGCATATTTTTTGGACTCCACACGAATGAATGCAGAGATAACCTGAAAAGTGTCCAAGTGCACTTAGACAAGGAGAGAAAGAAACGCAAAACAGCAGCCATCTGGTGTACAGCGACATTCATTCTCTCAATTTTACGGAGGAACTCTCCATTGCTATGTGTACGTTTGCCGTTTCGCAAGCGATCGGTTACGAGCGAAACTGCTGTCGCTTCCATCCGACAGTTCTCTACGGGAGTGGACTATCGTTGAAAGGAAAAGGTAAGGGCTTACCTGCTGCGCTTGTCGTTAGCGTTCAAAGACGTACCCCAATCCTCTGCATATGATCGCTCGTATTTCTTCACCCAGCACGTCCGAAAACCCGGCCCTCAGCCGCAGGCAAGCGATACTCAGAACACGGGGAGCGATCTAAAGGATGCCACAGGTAACAAGCAGAGAAGATCTCTATCGATCTGTAAGGACGATCCCCGGCAACTGATGTTGGTGCTCACTTGCAGGCGCGTATAGTTTGCCTACCAAGCGCACAATGTGTATCCATCCTTTAACCATTGCGTGGTGCAGAAAGAGGCGGCTCGGTAGGCAGCGCCCTCTATTAGGGAAAGAAGGAAAGTGCGTGAACTAAAGATCTGTCACAAATTTGATCAGACGTATTACTCCATACTTACGTGCTACCAAGAACACGCTATGATTCGGGAATTCATAAATGGTATCTTTGAAGAGTGGCACGCTACTCGTGTTTTAAATAGGTACGTTAATCAAGATGGCTGGCATCGGTGGTAAATAAGAAATTCAGCGCATTAGAGTTATATCAGATATCTGAGATTAATGCGTTATTGGAGTTACTGTAAGCGGTGTTTATTATGAATAAGAATCGTTTTAAGGCTGCTTTTCGTTAAATTTCTTATCTTTTAAAGGATCGAATGGCTGATAATTGACCTATTGGATAACTAATTTATAAAGCTGTCACTTGTTGCTATCTCTCATTTTCCGGTTTCATTACGATCCAATCTAAACAAGTTTTTTTTTTTCTTTTGCTGAGATTAGACTGCAGTCCATTTCATTTTTAATAACACCCAAACACCTAACTTTGAGGTTGTTTTTGACACACTTTTACAAACCTGCATTACATTGAATCTAAAGCAGACACTTCCAACAGTTTTAACTGGGGATTTTAAACGCTCTTGCCTAAAAAATAATGAGAAAAAAAATCTGAGGTGGATAAATTCTTTGGATCCCAGAACTGGTCCCACAACAAGAGCCACCCAAGTAGAAATCAAAAGCTCGACCTTGCATAGGTGAGGACGGTCATCACAGACCACTTTTTCAGTGCACTTAACACATAAAAGCTTGTATGTATGGGTTAAGACCAAAGTAACAAAGGCTGTGAGGCGCCGGTATATTATCTCTGTAATTGAGAGTATTCTTAGGTCTATCTGCTGTTTGTGAATGAAAAACCCGAGATTTGGGCGACGCGTGTCAAGGTATCGCCAATACATATAGGTCGTTGTAATAGTGAAGTCTGACTTCAGTCGAAGGGTAGGTCTTAGAGGCAATGATTAAGAGCGCAATCCAGGGACATTTAGAAAAAATGACATTTTGAAGGATACACAATATGGTTCTGTTTTGACCAATTAACCGTGAGCTAGATGTAGGGAACAATTTCTACATAGTTTATTTTGACTTTAGCAAAGCATTTGACTCAGTCCTTCATGAGATGTTACTGTACAAGCTGGAACATGCTGGAAAGAATCTAAGATGGATTGCAGGGTGGCTGCAGGACAAATGGGTGTGATTAATGGTTATTCTTCATATTGGTGTAACGTTAGAAGTGGAGTCTCCCCAAGAATCGGTTCTTGGACCACTGTTATTTTTGATTTTCATAAACGACACCATCGAAGGGATAAAGGGCATGATATCAAAATTTGCAGACGACGTTAAGATTGGAGAGTCCTTAATGATCAGTACCAAGTAGGCTTCAAGAATAGTTAGGAAGTGGTAGCTGTGTTTTAATGCAGCAAAATGCAAGGTCTCACACTAGGGTTATAGCTACATCGGCAATAAATTATACACTTGGTGAGTTAAATTAAAAAGAGTAGAGGAACAAAGAGATCTAGGAGTTACGATACGGGCAGATATGAAGTTTTTTGAGCAGTTTTAAAAGCTGCTAGCAAATCCCATTGTGTCCTATCAATGATTTCTCGAACAATATCCTGTAGAGATAACGAAGTTATGATCCCACTATAAAAGGCAATTGTAAGACTGCACTTGGAACACTTAGTCCAAGTATGTAGACCTCATCTAAAAAAGAAGATATTGAGTTACTTGACGCGGTCCAATGACGTTAACTCGCAGGATGAGATTAGTAAAATGGAGACCATAAGAAGAAAGACTTGTTTGGCTTCAGAGCTTGGCAACCAATCTTAAAGAGGACCTGATTGAGATTTATAAGGCTCTGAGAGGGGTTAGTAAAATGAATGAAGGCGGAATTTTCACTATTATAAAGAATTCCAGAACTAGGAGCCATAAATTCAAATTACAGGGAAAGAGGTTTGGATTAGATTGTAGGAAGTTTTCTTTTAGCCAGTGAGTCGTTGATTACTGGAACAAATTGCCTCCGCAGGTAGCAGAGGCCGACGTTTTGAAGAAAAATCAAAGGTCAGCTGGATAGTTACCTACACGAAGTGGGAAGCTCATAATTTGTATTTTTTTTTTATCTACTTTTTTAATGGCCGGTGCAGCAAAACTCTGCGCCTTCCTTGCTTTGTATGGCTGTACTAATACTATGTATAGTAATAATTTTGTAGTTTTAGTTAATTTTTTTGAGTGGGATATTTTTAGTTCTCAGTAGTGCTTATTTTGATATATTTATTATTTAAGCCTTTCTATCTTTATTTTAATAAAATTTATACAATAAAGGTACTTTATATCTTTATTTAAAACTTTAAACTCGAATTACTTTTAAGCAAAGCTTAAACGTACTTAAAAATTTCGACTGGAAAAGGCAGCATCACATATCACAAAATAGCATTACTGATGGGTGGATCATCACTAAAAATTTACCTGTGAGTTACTGCCTTTTTATTGTACTCGCTATCTTTTAATCTCCCCTAGATGGTGGCCATTATTTTCTATGTGCTAGATGTAGGGGATGCGACGAGATTAAATTAATATTTGGTGCACTCTTAGGCGAGATTGATTCTCGAGGAATATGAATTGATGCCATAGAGAAAAATCAAACTGGAGGTTCGAGTGACATCCACGTGTCTAATTCTGTACTGGGCAACGGTCTCAGGAATCCGCTTCCAGGACCGCTTCACTCGGTGCAGAATGCATTGGTTATGCATGAGGTAGACATAAGAGAGTGCTGAATTTTTAAAAGATGCCAGACATGCACTTTGAAATATAGAGATCCTGAGTGGGTCTGCCATTTCGATAATTGATGATGCCAATTATAGGACAAAATGTTCTTTCTTTACAAATCTTCTCCGACATGAGTCTTGTCGATTAACTCTGAATTCTGAACCAATGCTTGGCTTCTTCGTTATGCTAGCTACCAATGCCCACACTCAGCAGCAAAGAGCAGTGGAGTATAAATTACTGTTCTAACGTATTTTCTAATTATATGAGAATCCTTGAATAGATTAAGTGTTGTCTAGCTGTCCATCGGAGAGAGAGGCTGCTCTGCAATTAAGTTTGTCGACATGAGCATTTAACTGAATTTTTGGGTAAAATTCTATTCCCAAACCTGCGTGGGTAGTAGTGGCTGACATTACAGTTCCATCAAACGTTGGAGATTTATTTTGTGAAGACGGTATTCACTTAAGAAGAGGAGGTGAAAGGGTTTTGGATAATGTTATTGAGGAGGCATTGAAGGTTCGGGGAAGCTGCTAGTACTAGAAGGGGTTAAGGAAGTCGACACACTAACGACTCAGGTAAAGTATGGGACAAATATGGGGCGAATGATATTAATAAAAGCATGTAACCAGTCCCCACCCAGTAGGGGACAAATTTGAACTGTAATCTATCTCTGAACTGTGAAAAACTCGATTTTTGTCAGTCTATTCTGTGAACCACGAATGTGAAACCCCTGGCACCATGCCGTGACGGATACATTGTATCGTACCTTTACGTACAATAAAGATCAATTAATTTTGTGCAACCATTGACTGCATTAAACGTTGAAACCGAGAGAAGTAGTGCCAAGAATATTGCAAACAAATTAAATGAATTAGAACTTTTGATTTAATAAACTACTAACTGTGGATGAATTCAATGAGAGATGTTGCCACTCAGAGATACACGATGATGAATTTAATTTAGGTTAATATTGAGTTCAGGAAAGAGAGGGGGGGGGGGGCAGAGGATACAGCGAAGACAGTGTGCATATGTCAGCAATACCAGTGGTTCCCCACAAAACCGCATAAAACTCTCACTCTGGAGAAGCAAAATCTGCCACGGCTAGATGAGGGTGTGAATAGTTCGGGTATCGTGAATAAAGTCTTCTGTGCTTTTCGTCTGGCCACTTAGTTTCTGGAAGAGCCTCTCACCAGGAAGAGACATTTCAGCATCAGTGCATAGCACGAAGAGCAGGGCCAGGTCAATAGAGGGACGCCTGCTAGAGTCTATCCCTCCTGCCAAGGAGGGAGAGGATCCAATAAATGAAGAGCGGATACACTGGAGGAGGATAAAAAGTGTTGAGAAATAGTGGGTACCACGCAGATAGGGCCGAGAGATCGACAGAGAAGCGTTCCTCCAAAAGAGGGAGAGTACAAGCACAAAGAGGAAACCGAGCAAGGAAATCCCACGCGAACATAGTGGCGTGGAATTTCATCAGCGATGAAATTCCACGAGGGATGCCTCAGCGATGAAATCCGACCCCAAAGGTTTGCAATGATCTTGAGGTTTCACGCCTGAGAGTGGAAAGTAAACATAGTTATTATGAGAGCTCAAGATGATGCTAAATTTGAAACCAGTCAGGATGTAAAAGATGTCTTTGTTAACACTTTAAAACAGGATTTAAAAGAAGTAAAGATAAGGAATTTAATAAAAATTAGGAACAAAGGATTATTGATTGGGACAGATAATAAGGAATATTTAAGTAAAATAATTGAAGCAGAAGCTTTGGTTGAGAGGGGGATCAAGAAAGACAGAATTAAAGTGACTAATCCAAGTTTGTCAGTGTATGGTGTACCGAAAGAGGTGACACAAGAAGAAATTGTGAATTATTTGTATTTTAAGAACTGGAGAGACTATGAATTTTCTGAGGAGGAAGGGAAAGAGGGGATAACATTTAGATTTAAAACTGGGAATAAAAGTAAGTTGACAAATTGGGCAATTGGGGTTGATGCTCAGATGTATAAGAGTATGTTTCAGGGGGACAGGTTATTTATGGGGTATTCATCATATAAATTTAGGCAGTTTACAGTGATAACTAAATGTTTAGGATATGGACATTCTGCCAATTATTGCTCACATAAAACTGTTTCATGTGGCCATTGTGCCCAAGGGGCACATGTGTTTGCTGACCGTGTTCATAAGGACAAGAATCCTATGTGTGTTATTAGCATTAGCATTAGCATTAGTAGAGGCATTTGATGCAAGAAAGCAAGCTTATGCAGCATCAGCCAAAAAAAAAAAAAAAAAAAAAAAGTAACATAAATAAATAAAAATAACCACTTCCACTTCACCCCTCTGTTCGTTCGAAATACCTGTCCAGCTGAGCCTTAAACTTATTTAGGCTATCAACTTCCACGACAAGGGATGGAAGTCTGTTCCACCCACCAACCACCCGCTGGCTAAAGGCAAATTTCCGCACATCTATCCTACATCTGTCTTTCCTCAATTTGAATTTATGCCCTCTCAGGTGATTTTTCTGAGCTAGAGGAAGAATCCCATCAGCATTGAGCATGCTCAAACCATTCAAGGCTTTGTACACCTCTATCAGATCACCCCGCTGGTGCCTAGTTTCCAGACACTGTAATTTGCAAAACTTAAGCCTTTCTTCGTAAGAGAACCCCTTTGTCCCATTCACCAATCTAGTTGCCCTTCTCTGTACTCGTTCCAGCAGCTCTACATCCTTCCTGAAATGAGGCCTCCAGGCCTGTATACAGTACTCTAGGTGTGGCCTGACCATTGCCTTATACAAGGGAATAATCACCTCCTTATCCCTGCTAGAAAAATTCCTATATATCATTGACAATACACCATGAGCTACTCTTGCAGCTCGTCTGCACTGCTCAGAGAACTTCATATCTGCCTGCACCACCACCCCCAGGTCCCTTTCATTCTCAACCACTGTCAGTGTAGTACCACAGAGTTGATACGTTGCTCTGGGGTTGCTGTTTCCCATATGTAGTACTTTACATTTGTCAATGTTAAACTTCATTTGCCACCTCGAAGCCCATCTGCTCAACCTTTCCAAATCCTGTTGCAGCAGCATAGTGTCAGTAGTGTCCTTGACAACCCTGCCAACCTTCGTATCGTCTGCAAACTTGGACATTAAGCCTGATATACCATCATCAATATCATTTATAAATACAGAAAACAATAAAGGCCCCAATACTGAACCCTGAGGGACTCCACTAATAACATTAGTCCACGATGAGCAGTGTCCATTGATTACCACTCTCTGTCTTCTCCCCCTCAACCACCCCTTTATCCATAGCAGCACCTTGCCTCCAATGCCACACTGCTCCAATTTGTGCAGCAGTCTTCCATGTGCAACAGTATCAAAAGCCTTTCTAAGATCCAAGTATATAATATCAAAGTTATTCCCTGCATCCAGTTCTTTTGTGACTGCATCATAGTATCCAATCAAATTGGTCAGGCAAGACTTCCCCTTAACAAAACCATGCTGTGTCCTAGCTATAACTGAAGTCTTGTCTAGATGATCCTGCAGTGCTTCTTTCACCAGTGCCTCCATTAATTTTCCGGGAACAGAAGTTAAACTCACAGGTCTATAATTACTTGTGTCAGCCTTTGATCCCCCTTTGTGAATTGGGGTCACATTTGCACATCTCCAGTCAATGGGTACCTCCCCTGAATCCAAGGAAGCTCTCATAATTATGGCTAAGGGTTTGCTTACCTCCTTTGCTGCCTCCTTTAATATAACTGGATAGATCCCATCCACCCCAGGTGCCTTTCTTGTGTTTATCTTCAACAATTTCTCCTCCACTTTGCTCTCAGTTATTACAAGATTCTCTAGCTTACTGCTAGAGTTGAATACACCTCTGGCATTCCCCTCGCTAAATAACTCCTCATGTGTGAATGTCGATGCAAAATATTCATTTAGTTTGTTAGCTACCCGAGCAGGGTCATCAACAGTTGACCCATCGATCTCAAGTGGACCAATCTGATTCATCCCCTTCCTTCTAGAGTTTACATAAGTAAAGAACTCTTTGCTGTTTTTCTTCGCATCCCTTGCCAAGGATCTCTCGTAATCTGCCTTCGCTTGCCTAACCTCCTTTGTAACTTGGTTACAGATCAACTTGTATCTATCATAGGCGTCCGTGTCACGTGTTAATTTGTATGTATCCCATGCATTTTTCTTCTCTGCCATATGCCTCATTAGTTCATCTGACAACCATTTAGGCCTAAACCTTGAACAATATTTCTTAGTTGGTATGTAAAGAATAGTAGCTTCCACGATAAGTTCTTTGAATGCTTCCCATTTTGAATTTGCTGTTGGCAATATCATCAGTTGATCCCACTGTATAGAATTTAAATACTGTCTCAGTCCATTGTAGTCGCCTTTACGAAAGCAATACCCCTTCCCTTTACCCCTAATGGTAGTTACCTCTTTGAGTAACTCCCACTTCAGCACACTGTGATCACTGCCACCAAGTGGTTCATTTATCTGCAGATTCTTAATGCATGAAGAATCACTACTGATAATCAAATCAAGAGTATTACTCCCTCTAGTTGCCTCCCGAACATGCTGATGTAGAAAACAATCATCCAATAAATCCACAAAAGCCTTGCTACTGTGTGAGTGACCAGCCACCAAATTCCAGTCAATATCTGGGAAATTAAAATCCCCCATTATAAGACTCTCTGATTTACTGGCCCACTCTATTTCTCCGAACAGTTTCTTATTATACTCATCAGAGTCATTAGGCCTATAGCACACTCCTACTCTCAATTTTGATCTCCCAATGCTTATGTCACACCAAACTGACTCGACACTGCACTGTCCAGCGATGTCGACTGGCTTCACTTCCTTGGATTTTATGTGTTTTTTAACTAATAGCATAACCCCTCCTCCCTTCCTATCCTGTCTATCCTTTCTGTAGACATTGTACTCCCCAAATTCCAGTTCTGCATTTCTTATATCTGTGTGACACCACGTCTCTGAAATCCCCACAATATCTGCCTTTGATGTTTTGAGCAATACCTCAAATTCATCAAATTTATTTACTAAACTCCTAGCATTGGTGTACACACAAGTATACATGCACCTGTTCTTTTTCTTAGCTACCCTAACACAACCCATGTGTTTACTTGTACCCCAATGATATCCAGCAGTCTCTGAAATATCCTGCATCTTATTTTCCAGGCTGCGGCTCATTCCAATAGAAGCAGTGCAAGAATCACTTTCACCTCTGCCAGTGGCTACTGTTAATCTATTAGTCCTTGTATCCCCCCAATCTAGCAGTTTTCCGACCCACCTAACATTGCCTCGATAGCATCAGCAAACATTCTTGCACCCTTTCTATTTAAGTGTATCCCATCCCTGTAGAAGCAATCTCTCCTGTTAACAAGTACAGACCAGGCTGAAAAAAATTCTACCCCTTGAGCCCTGCACAATCTTTCCAGGGCCGAATTGATTGACAGGGCTCTCATCATATACTCCCTCCTATCGTGTCTGGGCAGAATTGCAGACACTTTCAATTTCAACCCTAATTCATGGCTTTTTTTCATCAGTGACCTGTACTTGTCAAGTAATTCCGCCGGTCTCCTACTCTTAATGTCATTAGTGCCAAAATGTTACGTTAACAGTTAGATTTAGTTATGGGAATTGTTGGTAGTGGAAACTTGTTGATCACTATTGATTCAAATGCCAAATTTCAATTGTCACATAATTCCACAGTGGATTATAGAGGAATGAAAGTGGAGGAATTTATTTTAAATTACAATTTGTGCGTTGTTAATGTGGAGGGGAAGTCCTCCACATTTGATAACACACATGGTAGTTCTAACATAGATATTACCATAGCAAATCAACAATTAAGTAGGAGCATTTGTCATTGGGATGTGGTGCTTGGTGGAGTCAATAGTAATCATAGAGCCATTTTGTTTCATGTATTGCTTAGTGATCTCCATACTGATGATAATTTGGCTACTGAACATGTAAGATTTAGTTATAAAAGAATAAATTGGAATAAATTTAAGAATTCTCTAAAGATTTCTTTTGATGACAATATTTTGGGTCAGATAAATAGATTAAATGTAAATAAAACTCCAGGTATGGATGTGCATAATTAAGATGATTGAATGTTACCCTGAGATTTTAGTGGTTATGTACAATAAGTGTTTATTGGAAGGCAAGATTGGATATCAGGTCTTGTAGCTTAGAGATGTGTTCCTTGTCTTGAAGAAGGCTATTGTTGAACATCCAATAAGCACCTCCACTTTTGAAGTGATTGGGTGGAAAGAAGAGCTGTAATTTGATAAAGGAGTGATCTGAGATATAAGAGGCAAATGTGTGATGCTTCTGACCAGGGGGATGGTGTGTTTTGGGATGTAGTATCTGTCCAGTCGGGCTTGGTAAGGTAGTCTTTCAGATGCTGTATTTGCTGATCTCCAGGTGTAGGACTTTTCTTCTGGATGCTGGTGTCTAAATACGCCGACCAGTTAATTGTTGTTTATCAAGGCCTGCAAGTTGTTGATTAACGTTGTGCGATGGTCAGTGCATCGTGCTCGGTCCATTTCTGGGTCAAGAGTGCAGTTGAAGTCACCAGCAAGAATGGTGTGTTTCTGATCTATAGTAGAGAGAGAGAGATGGCTTTGTATGAAGTTGGTTATTTGAATAGCAAGTCTGTCCTGCTGTGGCATGTAGATGTTAAAAAGGTGCCGGGTTTCCTTCTGGGGTGTATCCAGGCGAGCGTAAATTAAGTAGCCAGCGATCTCTGCTATCACATTGAGCTTACAGGCAGACTTATGATGAAGGCCGACACTCACTCCTGCTTCATGATGTTGTTTTGTCGGAGAATGATGGAATACATATGGTCAATCTGCCCATTTCAAGGATGGCCTTGTGTCTGTTTTAATATTTGTTTCTTGTAGAAAGAGTAGGTTGGCATGATGTCGTTGGACCTGGTAAAGGGCCAACTTATTGCGCAATGCAGAGGCGCATCCTCTTGCATTAAGTGATATCTTGCTAAGTGTCAGCATTATCTGCAGGAATAAAGGTAAGAGTTTTGCAAATTTTGGGGCGGTTAACATCCTGATTGATGGTATTGCTGTTCGAGCCCGTTAATCAAGTAGTACAGGCCGCTTGGATCTATTCACATCTGCCCTGTCCTTTTTTCCTTTTAGTTTGGAACGCAGATCTGTAAGTTGTGAGATCGGCTCGGGTATGTTAGAGGTGAACAGATAGATAGGTTCAGGGTCAGCCTGAGCAGTCTTTTCCATTTAGGAGTTATTTTTTCTGATGTGACTGTAAGGTCTAAACATTTTCACCTTCAAAGACAGATTATGCGAGGTTGCCCTCAGGGCTCTGTATTAGGTCCTTCCATTTGGAATCTGGTGCTACAGAACTGGCTGGTTCAACCACAAGTAAATTGTCATGTGATAGCTTTTGCTGATGATGTCACATTAATTGTGGCAGGTCGATCACGACAGAATTTGGAGCAAAATGCTAACCGTGTAATAAATGATATTAATACCTGGGCACAAGGATTTAAGCTTACCATTAGTCCCCAAAAACCAAAATAATGCTTTTTAAAATAAAACTTGATTTGGGACGACCGCCGCAAATAATATTAAATGGGAGATAGTCGACTACGGTTTTGAACTAAATACTTGGGGCTCATTATTGATCACAAGTTGTCTTATTATGCGTATATAACACATCTACATAGTATGCAGCGGGAGTTTGGTCCCATAGAGTGGCTCTTGTAAGATTTCAAGCTAAATTAAACTCACTGCAAAGAACTAAGCTTCTCAATATGTAGAACTGTAGCTACGACTGCGCTTCGAGTGATGGCTGGGGCAATCCCCTTGGATTTGTTCGTGGCTTATCGAGGGCTGTGCTATGGCATTAAGAAGAAAATACCTACTAGACTTGGCATAGAAGTTGATATAAATTCTGACATTAAGAGGGAGAAGAGAAGATGTTTAAATGAGATTGTTAACTTGTGGCAAACAAGATGGGACACTTATCTTCTGGTCGAGTGACAAAGAAATTTATTCCGAATGTTACCTTTTTAAGTGAGGTCAGGAAGAGATATTCTTATATGGAGTGTATTTCAATTATTCCAGGAGTTTGCAAAGGGAGCCTTTGAATTGAGGAAATGCCTGTTAGACAGTTGAACCAGAATACTGTGTTGGAAAGATTACTGAAGGTGATGAGGAGGAGTTTTCTTTTTTATATTATTTATATTTTATTTATATATTTTATTTTATTATTATTATTTTTTATATTATTATATTGTAAATTTTATTATTTGTTTCTTTTTTATTGATATATTTTATTATATATATATATATATATATATATATATATATATATATATATATATATATATATATATATTTTTTTTTTTTTTACTCTGGATTGGGCCCCCCACAGGTTTTTTTTTTTTTTATCTCATAATCTGAGACCTTATGCGTTCCATCTACTGGAACTTGCCCACCTTTTCGTGGTGTGGACGGGTATCTAGAAGCAGCCTTCAAGGGGATAGCTGCTTATAGATAGCCAAGAGGCTAGCACATCACAACAACACAACATGCATTAACTACACGAACATTACACTATTATATTACAGGCTGGCCTGTTTTGCAGTCAGTTCAACTTACAAAGAAACGAGGTGGATTTGAACGGACGTTCTAGGAGCCACCCTACCTATACACACACACACACACACACACACACACACACACACACACACACACACACACATGTCCACATGGTTCAGGTGTAGCCCAGATGGGAGGGCTAGTCAGGAACTAGTGGGGCAGCAGGAGTGGATGCATTGGCCATAAGGTGTCTTCTGCGCTTGAAGAGAGCTGTATAAAATGTAGGAAGGAGCTAAAAGCTTCCGTGTTTACAATTAGGGAATGAAGTGAATTAAAGTTTGGAAGGTTGGTCTGAAGGAAGGACTGTTGTCTGAGATCAAGTAAACCACGCAGTCCTGCAGGTGATGAGCCCCTTCTTCCTTCTTGTTGCAGATACAGGTGTCATCCTCAACAATCCCAAACTGTTAAAGGGGGGCCTTGGTGAAGAAGTGGCCGGTAGGCAAGAAAGTGGTTTCCCGGTTCTGAGTAAACCAGGCAAGGTATGTGTGTTTAAGAAGCTGATGACGGGTATGAATTTTCTGATGGCTTCGCCTTTACTTCTGGACAAGCGGGACTGCCATAAGTTGGTAATTTTGGATCACAATCTCTTCTTAATCCGTGATATAGTTGTCTTTAGTACGAGTGAAAATTCCCAGGAGTTTGTTTGGTACATTCGTCGTTGCCCCATGGAGGAGGCTACAAAATACGATGTAAAGATCTAGAGGGAGGTTACCAGAGATCACTTGGAGAGCTGGAGTGGAGGTGGCCATTCGAAGTAAAAAGAACCGCCGGATTTGGTTGAATTTATTTGCAAAAGTTATCCTTTCCACTCTGTAGAACCAGACAGAGGCACCATTAGAAGTTAATGGAGGAAACACACAGCCGTGTGCATGAAGTTGAGGGCCCAGCATTTGAGCCCCCAGTTTGTCTGGATCATCCATGGAAGCATAACTATGTATTTCTTGACTTTGCCCTTGATATAGTCTAGGTGTGGAAAAAAATCCATTATTGATCGAATAAAATTCCTAGTATTTCACTGTGATTTACAGGAGGTCTTTGGATGTCTAGAGTACCCTTAATTAGAAAGAGCATCTTGGTAGTGGAAAGAGTCAGCTTGTGTATTTTGGCCCAGTTTGAGAGTGCAGTCAGCACATGATTGGCCTACAATTCAAGGGCAGCCTGTGAGGATCCCTCAAAGAGAATGACGAGATCATCGACATAAGCAAACATCGTGAGTTGCTAAAAGAAGTTGCAGAGCCATTCATCCGGCACCATGTTCTATACAGCCAAACCAATGATGAAATCTTGAAGGCAACCTCTCGACGTTGGCCTGCTTATACTGTGGAAAAGGGCTTTGATAGCAATTTCCCTTTCTGTAAAGTAAATCATGAAGCTATTGCAGATTTCTGTTGTTTAAATTGGTTGTCTGACCTGTCTGATGACGCTGGGCCGCTAGACTGAGTCAGACACTGCCTTGAAGTCGACGAAGTTTGCCAGTACGTATTTAGACTCTGAATCTCTCTTCCTGCTGAGCTGTAGTAGTACATCTGTTGTGGAGTGCCCAGGCTTGAAGCCATACTGGTTAGGGGCAGGGAGTCCTTTATCATTTTACCTTGTCAATAGTCTGGATAGAAGTAGCCGTTTCCCCAGGATCGGCAGGAGTATGGAGTGATAGGCAGCTGTTTGATTTGAAGTGGTGGTCTCATTCGGAAATAACAGGAGATTCGCGTGCTTCCAGATGTCCGTAAAGCAGCGCTCACGGAGACATGAGTTTAAAAGTTCCATAAGAAGTTCTGAATCTATCGACCAGACAAGCTTCACCACTTCACCTTCAATCAGGTCAAGGCCTGCAGCTTTACGCGACTTGATTTTACAGATGCCGTCAGTAACTTCCGGGACAGTGACGTTCACTTCCCATTCAGTGGGTATGTAAAGATTGCTTTCTTCTATTATCTTGGATTGAATGTTATTATTAGAGTAGAGTTGTCCCTCAATTATCAGTTGACCAAGGATTTTATGAGTGGTCCAGCCAGGTGGCAGTTTTGAATGTTCCTTGGTAACAAAGCTATGATGTTCGAAGCACAAACACCATATACCATATGGTGTTTGTGCTTCGATAGAGGTGTACATAAGGGTTGTCAAGGACACTACTGACACTATGCTGCTGCTGCAACAGGATCTGGAAAGGTTGAGCAGATGGGCTGAGAGGTGGCAAATGAAGTTTAACATTGACAAATGTAAAGTACTACATATGGGAAACAGCAACCCCAGAGCAACATATCAACTCTGTGGTACTACACTGACAGTGGTAGAGAATGAAAGGGACTTGGGGGTGGTTGTGCAGGCAGATATGAAGTTCTCTGAGCAGTGCAGACGGGTGCAAGAGTAGCTCATGGTGTATTGTCAATGATATATAGGAAATTTTCTAGCAGGGATAAGGAGGTGATTATTCCCTTGTATAAGGCAATAGTCAGGCCACACCTAGAGTACTGTATACAGGCCTGGAGACCTCATTTCAAGAAGGATGTAGAGCTGCTGGAACGAGTACAGAGAAGGACAACAAAGGGTTGCTCTTACGAAGAAAGGCTTAAGGTTTGCAAATTACAGTGTCTGGAGACTAGGCACCAGCGAGGTGATCTGATAGAGCTGTACAAAGCCTTGAATGGTTTAAGCATGCTCAATGCTGATGGGATTCTTCCTCTAGCTCAGAATAATCACCTGAGAGGGCATAAATTCAAATTGAGGAAAGACAGATGTAGGATAGAAGTGCGGAAATTTGCCTATAGCCAGTGGGTGGTTGGTAGGTGGAACAGACTTCCATCCCTTGTCGTGGAAGTTGATAGCCTAAATAAGTGTTTAAGGCTCGGCTGGATAGGTACTTCGAACGAACAGAGGGGTGAAGTGGAAGTGGTTTTTTTTTATTTATTTATTTTACTTTAATTTTTTTGGCTGATGCTGCATAAGCTTGCTTTCTTGCATCAAATGCCTCTACTAATGCTAATGCTAAATACCATCAAAAAATCCTTGTGGATTTTTTTGATGGTATATGGCGTTTACATATTGCCTTCTTAGGGTTTTTGAATTGTTCTAAAAGTGACTTAACCTGATTGAGGGAACTCTTCTGCGTGTTCTCTGGACTTTGTCTTGCAGCCTTCAGTTGAGGACTGAGAGAAGATAGTTCTGCAAACTACCAAGGAACGTTCTTTGCGAGTCTTTTTACTTTTTTCACGGATTCATTACAGGCCTTTGTTATAATGCGGGTGACCAGCTCCGCTTTGGATGTAGCAGACAACCCCTTCAACTCTACCAATGAGTATTGCAGAAGGAGAGATCCTAGAGAGGAGTCCAAGGCTTCCGACGACATATCTTACGGAGTCATTAGATTGGAGTCTGCAAGCCGACCGACCGTTTATGATAAAGGTGATGAACCTGTAGTCGTTCGTAATGAGGAAGGAACTCGTTGACTTTCCAGTTGGAGATGCTCCTGGCAATAGCGGGAGAGGCTTCTGTGATTTCGACGTTTGATTGGCTTGTTGGAACGAAGAATGTAGAAGGCTGGTTTGGCATTTTAAGGATGGCCATGTCGAGGGACAGAGGAGCAGGAAAGTGATTTTCTCATTAAAACTGTCTCAAGGTTTGTTGGTATTTTTTGGCATACTGGCAACTAACGCCATAAAGCGCCACGTCAGCTGCCTCAAGGTAGTAAGAATATTTCCTGAGTTAGATCAAAATAATGCGGACGTTGTTAGTATTGTGTGAAATGAATTGCGGTAATGTAAAATAATAACCGATTGCGATGGAAGGTCCATAGGAAATCCAGGTTGCACATGTGGTCCGAAAAATATCAACTGAAGTTTATTGCGTCTAAATTGCTCTTACGAAGAAAGGCTTAAGGTTTGCAAATTACAGTGTCTGGAGACTAGGCACCAGCGAGGTGATCTGATAGAGGTGTACAAAGCCTTGAGTTAGATCAAAATAATGCGGACTAATCCGAATTGGGGAACAGAAATCCTGGAGTCAAATTTAAGCTAGAGGAAGGAGGAGCTAAAAGCGATCGAACAGAAAAGAAACTTAGGTGTTACCGTAGAATCTGACCTAAAATTTTCTATGCAATGTAAATAAACTGCTGGGAAGTCATGTAATATCTTGGCTATGATTTATAGAGCCTTTGATAGCAGGTAGAAGGACGTCAATATACTATACGCTTCAGGTGGTTTCGTTGTTGCTGTTGGGTTATAGGATTATCAGCGACTAAGGTCATATTGCTCCGTGTATACTGTCTGCAAATTGCTGTTCTGAGGGTGATTTTCTGTTTGCTGGACGAAAACCCCGAGTTTCCGGGAGGGGGAACCATGCTACCCTCGCCTGAGACCGGCTAAAAAAGCCACGTTGTGAAAAGAGCCCATTAAAATTCCTCTCGCATTCGACAGGATTTGAACTGGGGTCTTTTCAACCCAGTGTGGGGGGGGGGTGGACAGCGATTCTACCAACTGTGCTACTGACAAGGGTGATATCATGGTATGGACTGGGTACGTTTTGTTGATATGGACTGGGTCCGTGCATACCTTTAGATGGTCGTGTTGCCTCATATGAATATCTTTGTGACCTATCTGACCAACATCACCCATCAATGCTTCATTTTTATCCGAATTGTGATGGATTCTTACGTACTGTGCAAAAAAAAAAAAAAAAAAAAAATCCGATTTTGAAGGGTTCAAAGAACATTCCCAAGATTTCCAGCATGTAATTGTTTGTCTAATTCTCCAGATCGGAATCCAATTGAAAATGTGTGGGATACGTTGGAAAGATCAACTCAGCTTCGCAGTTCTCAACCGACCATTTGGCACAACACACTAGCTGACAAATATCATGATAGAAGTATGGTCAAGTTTATAGCTAGGTTCCCTCAGACACCCAGCGGAATCCATGGAATTAGCATTAGCAGAGGCATGTGATGCCTCTGATAATGCTAATTCAATTTTATACAGTATCAGTCAAAAAAACTTCCCATTTCACCCATCCATTCGCTCCAAACGTTTATCCACTTCTTCCTTACTTGCATTTATTTAAGCTCTCAATTTCCACAACGACAGATGGAAGTTTGTTCCAGTAATCAACTACCCGCTGGCTAAAGGCAAACTTCCGCACATCTATCCTACAACTGTCTTTCCTCAGTTTAAATTTATGCTCTCTCAGGTGATTATTCTGAGCAAGAGGAAGAATTCCATCAGCACTAAGCCTGCTCAAACCATTCAAGGCCTTATACACCTCAATCAGATGACCTCGCAGGTGCCCAGTCTCCACACGGTGAAATTTCCAGAACTTAAGCCTTTCTTGGTAAGAGCACCCATTGTTCCCCTCACCAATCTTGTTGCCCCTCTCTGTACTCGTTCCAGCAGCTCTACATCCTTCTTGAAATGAGACCTCCAGACTTGTACGCGGTACTCAGGTTTGGCCTGACCATTGCCTTATACAAAGGGATAATCACCTTCTTTTCCTTACTAGCAAAATTCCTGTATATAATTGACTAGACCCCCATGACCTGCTCTGGCAGCCTGTCTCTACTGCGCAGAAAACTTCATATCTCACTGAACAATAACTCCCCCCCAGCTCTTTTTCATTCTCCATTACCCTGCGTGTAGTGCCAAACAGTTAGTACAGTACTCTGGGGTTGCTGCTACCCATATGCAGTAATTTGCGTTTTTCAGTGTTAAACTTCAGTTGCAACTTCTCAGCCCATCTGGCCAATTTTTCTAGATCCTGTTACAGTAGTGCACTGCCATTAATCATTAATAACCCTGCCAACCTTTGTATCATCTGCAAACTTCGACATTAAATCTGATCTGTCTTCATCAATATCATTGATAAATATACAAAACAACAATGAGCCCCACACCGAACCCTGGGGGACTCCACTAATAACATTACTCCACGAAGAGCAGTGTCCATTGAGAACATAGCACGACGTGCATGGTATGTAATTCGGAGAAAAGGTTTCTAATTTTTTGGACACTGTGTGTGTATGTAGGATGGAGTTCTGGGAAGTATTTCTCATTAATAAAACAGTTTCTGTGGGCCACATCTGTAGTTATTTCATGGTTTAGGCCTTCTATGACAACTTCGTATCTGCTAACAGGGCATGGGTCCCTCCGGGCTAAGTTATTTGAGCGTGGCCTTGATCCTGATTGGATTCATGTACTTCTGCACTGTCCATTGTACTCTCAATCTAGAGCGGCTTTAATGTCTGCGGTTCCAAACTTATTGTAAAACAATGTAAATATCATAGTTGAAGACCATAATAACTTTACTGCTCTGCAAACCTTCTCAAGAACAGTTTTCATATTGAGGACTCAGCTAAGAACTTCAGCTTCTTCTGGGAATTGACTTCTCAAATGACCAAAACACAAAAGGTTTATGTGTAAACAGAAAATTTTAAGTTAATTGTAATTGTGTTGACTTATATGGATTGTAATTGTGTTGATTTATGTTAATTATTGTTGCGTTGATTTTTGTCAATTGTTATTGACAAGATTTATGTCAATTGTTATTGTAAAGATTGGTTTCTGTGAAACACAAGGTTTATGAGAATAATTTTGTGGCTATCTCATTGTGCTTGTCAACAGGTTTGAAAGTTCCAGAGAACAGACTAGACAGTGTGGTTAATAGTCCATTGTATGTTGTTTTTTGCTGGCACCTGCAAGGAGATTGATTGAGGTGTGTAAGGCACTCAATGGGATCTTCCTCTTGCCCAGAGTAATCGCCTGAGGAGACATTATTAGAGCGTTGGAACCAAAGAATTATTAGCGCGTTGGACCAGGAGAGTTGGTTGGAAAAGAAGCTTCCTGTATCTAAAATAAAGGCAATCCCTGTTGTTTCATAATTGTATGTTATATATTGTTTTCTTGGTTCTCAGGAATTCAGAGACTCTGAGCATATTTAAAAAAAAGTGTTGTATATATCTGTTTAATATAATAATTACTGTTTCTCGGTGGTAGTGAGTGTCGTGTGGCTTATATTCGCTGTGGTAAAATACCTCGCACATATTTTTAGGCTAGATTTGTTGAGGTTCTAGGCCAAAACAGATGAACTAGGTGGAGATGGGCTTTTGCCTAGGAGCCACCCTTGACTCTGGGATACACGCAATGCAGAATGTCAATGTATATAAAATTGTATATATATGTAATAATTGTGTGTACAAATAAATGGAAATGGAATGGAATGTTCTTAACCCTTCACCAAGGATTAATCTTTATCGGATGTCAATGCATCTGATGTATTTCCCAACCATTCCGTCAGCTTCCTCAACAACACATTATTACAATACACGGGTTCAACAACCTGCCTTTGAGTTTTCCATAAACATTGCCGAATAAAAATTTTTCGAATGGTACACGCGCTGCATTCTGCGCAGTAAAAAAGATTAAGAGTAAGAGGCTGACGTTGGACTGAAATCCTCAGCCTGTGAGCAATATATTCGTTCGTTTATTGGGGTTGTTACCGTTATGTACTGCGAACTCCTCTGAGAACAATAACGGATATTAGCCGTTATGAACTTTGTAAACCGGACCGAAAAACTTTTCCACTAAAAGGTTTGGAGCAATAAACACGATACCGAAAACATTATCTGAATGGCTACCACACAGGGAATTAAAGTCTCTCATTACAACGTCTTTATTTTATTGCAGTTCGCCATAATCGGCTTTCATCGGAATTGCATTTAATTCGTTCGAAACTTTGTTTCATGACCGCCGCGGTTTTATTCTTTAAAATAACGCAACCCCCTTTTTACATCGTTTCTTGAAATGGCGCTCTTTGCAGCAAAGGAGAATCCAATTCGGGCAGACATCTTTAATACCACCATTTCGGGGTGATTTCATTTTAGGCCTCTCTTAGAAAAGCTGAAAGGTGGATGAATAAATTTGTATTTGGTGACGATTTAAATTGAGAAAATAAACTTATCTTTTAATTTTCGCAATTAACTCGAGGCATGTAAGACATTTTTTAAATAAAAGTTGTTTAATATTCGAGGTATCTCTTATTAAAAATGATTTCTATTCTAGAACAGCAATACGTCCAGAAAACATTACAAGTAGGCATGCGCACAAGTCAATAATTATGATGATTGAGGATGATGCAACAATGGATTTTCTACAGAATCAGTGAAAGATTCCTCTAGGTTTAACTCCTGTATAGGGTTGTTAATAACAGTACGCTACTGCAACAGGATCTAGAAGAGTCGAGAGGATTGGTTGAGAGGTGGCAACTGAAGTTAAACATTGACAAATGCAAAGTACTGCATAGGAAATTACAGTCTGGAGACTAGGAACCTGCAAGGAGATTGATTGAGGTGTGTAAGGCATTGAATGGTTTGAGCAAGCTCAATGGGATCTTTCTCTTGCCCAGATTAATCGCCTGAGGAGACATAAACTGAAATTGAGAAAAGACAGTTGTACAATAGATGTGTGGAAATTTGTCTTTAGCCAGTGGGTAGTTGATTGGTGGAACAAACTTCCATCTGTCGTTGTGCAAGTTGATTGCTTAAATAGATTCAACGGAACACTGGACGAACTTTTGGAACAAATGGATGAGTGAAATGGGAAGAGTTTTTTTTTTTTTTTTTTGGCTGATGCTGTAATGTCAATTCAGTAACCATGAAGATAATAAGCCAAGGGTGCAAGGTCTGAGCAAAAAAAAAAAAAACGAAATAACGTAAGAAAATCGATATAAGGTCAACTAGAACAGACCGTTATCTGTCTGACTCTAACAACCCTATGATGTCCTATCATTAACTGTCTCTGGAGGTTACTGCGGCCAGAGGTGAAAGCATTTCCAACGGGACTGTGTTTGAAGGCTCACTTGAAGTGGACTGTACGCAAGGAAGACAGTGGTTTTCATCCCAGTAACACCAAACCACTGAAGAACTCATCGAGACTGTTGCCATGAACATGTGACTTGGAGCCCTCACAAATGGGGTACAGTTCTGTTCTCTGATGAGTCCCGCTTTAGCCCACAAACAAATGCCAGCCGTTATTTCATCTAGGGAACAACGAGGAATGCGGTACGTCCCTACAACATCACAGAAAGGGACGCTTACGGTAGAGGCGGTGTTTTTGGGTGGGGTGGAATAATGATTAACGGCCGCACCCCACTTCATATTTTTGATAGGGGTACCGTAACGGATCTTTGAACCCTACGTGCGACTTTTCAGGGGAGGGGGCAGTTAGCCCAGATTTTCTTTGTATGCACGACAACGCACTGCACATAGAGCTCAAGTGGTGGAGGAATGTGAAGAAGGAGGAAACTGAAGATATCCAACAACTAGTGGGAGTCAGACGTGTTCAAAGCCGCAAAGTGGATTTTCTTATTTATTGATTTGAAATTATTATTTTTCTAAAACGTTTGATTTAAATTTAGTAGTACAGCATTATTTTGTGATTTTCTGATTAATCTGGTGTATTTATTCTTTACTCGGCCTTGTAATTGCATAAAAGTATCGGTAAGGGGATCAAATCCACGTGTTTACAAGTTGCAGCTCTGCTGAACGAGAGGTTTTTTAGCCACATTTAGCCGCTTATTGACCATTTTTTACATAAAATTATTTTCTATGAGTAGCTTAGGGTCAGGGGAGAACTGAGGGGGGGCAGTTGCCCTCTGAATGACAGCCTTTTAAAATGCACTGCTTGCTTGACGTTTGTGGAGCAATCGGGTACGGGACATGATATTGCCATGGGGGATGCCTTTGTGTGTGCGTGCGATGTAAGGAGTGTAAGGAAATCAGGCGACAACTCAGCGTTGTTATGGGCCTATATGAGAGCTTGAAGGACAGGGTGGATGCCCTCGAAAGATCTAAATTGAGAGGCCCATCAGGCTCTCAGCTGCCCACATCAACGCCAGAGCTTGCACTTGGTCATCACGCAACACAGCGGCGACCCCCAAGGCAGAATGCGCTGGTCCCGAAGGAACTAGTAGTTGTTGGTGACTCTAATGTCAGGGAAACGGGGAACATGCTATGTAAAAAGGATAGGTGGAACAGGACCAGGGTATGTCTGCCAGGGGCAAAGGTTGATGACGTTGTAGAGCGGATATCATCTTTTAAGGGCACAAAAGGTGATATAGTTGTACACGTTGGCACTAATAATATTAAGAGTAGGAGACCGGCAGAATTACTTAACAAGTACAGGTCACTGTTGAACAAAAGCCGAGAATTAGGGTTGAATTTGAAAGTGTCTGCAATTCTGCCCAGACACGATAGGAAGGAGTATATGACGAGAGCCTTGTCGATCAATTCGACCCTGGAAAGATTGTGCAAGGCTCAAGGGGTAGAATTTTTTTCAGCCTGGTCTGTACTTGTTAACAGGAGAGACTGCTTCTACAGGGATGGGATACACTTAAATAGAAAGGGTGCAAGAATGTTTGCTGCTGCTATCGAGGCAGTGTTAGGTGGGTCGGAAAACTGATAGCTTGGGGGGATACAAGGACTAACAGATTAACTGTAGCCATTGGCAGAGGTGAAAGTGATTCTTGCACTATTTCTATTGGAATGAGCAGCAGCCTGGAAAACAAGATGCAGGATATTTCAGAGACTGCAGGGAGTCATTGGGGTACAAGTAAACACATGGGTTGTGTTAGGGTTGCTAAGAATAGAAACAGGTGCAGGTATACTTGCGTGTACACCAATGCTAGGAGTTTAGTAAATAAATTTGATGAATTTGAAGTGTTGGTCAAGACATCAAAGGCGGATATTGTTGGGATATCAGAGACGTGGTGTCACACAGATATAAGGAATGCAGAACTGGAATTTGGGGAGTACAATGTCTACAGAAAGGATAGACTGGATAGGAAGGGAGGAAGGGTTATGCTATTAGTTAAGAAACACATAAAATCCAAGGAAGTGAAGCCAGTCAACGTCGCTGGACAGTGCAGTGTCAAGTCAGTTTGGTGTGACATAAGCATTGGAAGATCAAAATTGAGAGTAGGAGTGTGCTATAGGCCTAATGACTCTGATGAGTATAATAAGAAACTGTTCGGAGAAATAGAGTGGGCCAGTAAATCAGACAGTCTTATAATGGGAGATTTTAATTTCCCAGATATTGACTGGAATTTGGGGGTTGGTCCCTCACACACTAGCAGGGCTTTTGTGGATTTATTGGATGATTGTTTTCTACATCAGCATGTTCAGGAGGAAACTAGAGGGAAGAATACTCTTGATTTGATTATCAGCAGTGATTCTTCATGCATTAAGAATCTGCAGATAAATGAACCACTAGGTGGCAGTGATCACAGTGTTCTGAAGTGGGAGTTACTCAAAGAAGTAACTACCATTAGGGGTAAAGGGAAGGGGTATTGCTTTCGTAAAGGTGACTACGATGGACTGAGACAGTATTTAAATTCTATACAGTGGGACCAACTGATGATGTTACCAACAGCAAATTCAAAATAGGGAGCATTCAAAGAACTTATCTTGGAAGCTACTAGGCTTTACATACCAACTAAGAAATATTGTTCAAGGTTTAGGCCAAAATGGATGTCAGATGAACTAATGAGACATATGGCAGAGAAGCAAAATGCATGGGATACTTACAAATTAAGACGTGACACAGAAGCCTATGATAGATACAAGTTGATCTGTAACCAACTTACAAAGGAGGTTAGGCAGGCGAAGGCAGATTACGAGAAATCTTTGGCAAGGGATGCAAAAAAAAAACAGCAAAGAGTTCTTTACTTATGTAAACTTTAGAAGGAAGGGGATGAATCAGATTGGTCCACTTGATATCGATGGGTCAACTGTTGATGATCCTGCTCAGGTAGCTAACAAACTAAATGAATATTTTGCATCGACATTCACACATGAGGAGTTATTCAACGAGGGGAATGCCAGAGGTGTATTCAATTCTGGCAATTAAGCTAGAGAATCGTGTAATAACTGAGAGTAAAGTGGAGGAGAAATTGTTGAAGATAAAGACAAGAAAGGCACCTCGGGTGGATTGGATCTATCCAGTTATATTAAACGAGGCAGCAAAGGAAGTAAGCAAACCCTTAGCCATAATTATGAAAGCTTCCCTGGACTCAGGGGAGGTACCCATGGACTGGAGATATGCAAATGTGACGCCAATCTACAAAGGAGGATCAAAGGGAGACAGAGGTAATTACAGACCTGTTAGTTTAACTTCTGTTCCAGGAAAATTAATGGAAGCACTAGTTAAAGAAGCACTGCAGGAACATCTAGACAAGACTTCAGTTATAGCTCGCACACAGCATGGTTTTGTTAAGGGGAAGTCTTGCCTGACCAATTTGATTGGATACTATGATGCAGTCACAAAAGAGCTGGATGCAGGGAATAACTTTGATATTATATATTTGGATCTTAGAAAGGCTTTTGATACTGTTGAACATGGAAGACTGCTGCACAAATTGGAGCAGTGTGGCATTGGAGGCAAATTGCTGCAATGGATAAAGGGGTGGTTGAGGGGGAGAAGTCGGAGAGTGGTAATCAATGGACACTGCTCATCGTGGACTAATGTTATTAGTGGAGTTCCTCAGGGTTCAGTGTTGGGTCCATTATTGTGTTCTGTATTTATAAATAATATTGATGATGGTATATCAAGCTTAATGTCCAAGTTTGCAGATGATACAAAGGTTGGCAGGGTTGTCAAGGACACTACTGACACTATGCTGCTGCAATAGGATCTGTAAAGGTTGAGCAGATGGGCTGAGAGGTGGCAAATGAAGTTTAACGTTGACAAATGTAAAGTACTACATATGGGAAAGAGCAACCCCAGAGCAACGTATCAACTCTGTGGTACTACACTGACAGTGGTAGAGAATGAAGAGGACCTGGGAGTAATTGTGCAGGCAAATATGAAGTTCTCTGAGCAGTGCAGACGGGCTGCAAGAGTAGCTCATGGTGTCTTGTCAATGATATACAGGAATTTTTCTAGCAGGGATAAGGAGGTGATTATTCCCTTGTATAAGACAATGGTCAGGCCACACCTTGAGTACTGTATACAGGTCTGGAGGCCTCATTTCAAGAAGGATGTAGAACTGCTGGAACGAGTACAGAGAAGGGCAACAAGATTAGTGAATGTAACAAAGGGTTGCTCTTACGAAGAAAGGCTTAAGTTTTGCAAATTACAGTGTCTGGAGACTAGGCACCGGCGAGGTGATCTGATAGAGGTGTATAAAACCTTGAATGGTTTGAGCATACTCAATGCTGATGGGATTCTTCCTCTTGCTCAGAATAATCACCTGAGAGGGCATAAATTCAAATTGAGGAAAGACAGATGTAGGATAGACGTGCAGAAATTTCCCTTTAGCCAGCGGGTGGTTGGTTGGTGGAACAGACTTCCATCCCTTGTACTGGAGGTTGATAGCCTAAATAAGTTTAAGGCTCAGCTGGACAGGTATTTCGAACGAACGGAGGGGTGAAGTGGAAGTTTTTTTGTTTTTTTTGGCTGATGCTGCATAAGCTTGCTTTCTTGCATCAAATGCCTCTACTAATGCTAATGCTAACTGCCGTGGCCAACACGATCAGAAGAATTAAATCCGATCGAACATGTGTTGGGCACCCTTGAGCGTTGCATTGCGCACCGACAGCCAACTTCTAAGTCACTTGGTGCATTGAGGTCTGCGCTGGTGGAAGAATAGGATTTATTGCCAGAGAATCTTATAGACACCCTTATATCGAGCATGGTTCACCGCTGTCAGGCCTGTATAGCCGTTGGAGGGTATCATACTCCACACTAATGTCATGTGACCATATTTTCGAGCATCTTGTATCGACTTCTGTAATGCGACCTATTGGTAATTCTTATTACAACCCCTAAATGTCCCTTATACCTCTCCAAAGTTTCTCGATGTCTCCTAATTTCATCGTTATCCTAGGGTACACCACCACCATACCAAATTTCGTACTGCTTTCTCGCAAGCTGCACGAGTTACACCACGTCTTCTACGTGTTCTGTTAATTTTGTCGAGCAGTGTATTTACAAGAATTACTCGTAATACAGAAACAGAAGAAGAGAAAAATCAATATATAAAAAAGTGAAAACACAATAAACCGAGAATAAAATCATGAAGATTGGCAAAACAACAAACAGACACACATAAATGAACATACATTTCTAGAGAAAAGTAGAGAGAAAATCGTCAGAAAACTGAAGACAGACATGAAGAAAGCGAAAACCAAAACAAAATAAAAAGAACGCAAAAATCACGAAAATCATTAGGAATCAAAAATATTTTTGGGATTAACAACAGACGTTAGCTGCACCCTTCCACTACACCTATCTGGCTACTCTGACTTAAGAGTTGACAGCCGTTTGTCTTCGATCCATGATCCGACGTGCGATGATGTCGTCTCTCTGGAAGAGCAGTTATGATGACATTGATTGCTGAACTCTTTCAGTTTCTTTGAAAGAATAAAAAAGTCTCGTTATCAGTATTAAGAGAGTTAATTTTTTTCGCACTACACGTGCCAAGTCGGATGCCCTAGGTATGCAACAATTATATATGCTCAAGTTCTGTACGGCCGGTCTGAGGAACATAAGGGGGCCCCGCATATCGCATAATGTAAAGGATATAGGGCGCTTCACAATTTTAAAAATTGAAATATTGCTCAGGTTTTCCTCAAAACACCATACATTTCTGTACTACTGGGGACAAGGATTGGGATTATCAATAAATTATTTAATTGATATACATTGCGTGCCATGGATTCCCCGATGTCCAAGGGAGTCTAGCTCCAGATTTGACAATTTTTGATCACGGTGTGTGTTAGCTGCTGTGTTGTGGTCGGTAGAAAAGTGTGAAAGCGAACTGCCCTTTCCAACATATCCCAGATATTCTTAATTGAATTCAAATCTGGAGAATTAGGCGTCCACGGTAGATGTAGCAATCTTGGGAAATGTTCATCAACCATCCAGACAATTTTTCCCCAGTGGACAGTTTGGTTGTAGTCTTGAAAGAATCCATCAAGGTCCGGGTAAAAATGAAACCCTGCAAGGCAAATTGGTCCGATACAACAGCAGGACATTCCTTGGAAGTAATAGGCCCTTCTAAAAGGCACGCGTGTACTCGGTATATACCATGATACCACTTCCAGCTGCTTCAGTGGTGAACACGAGATAGTCTAGTCCACGGTTTCCCAAACTTTTTCGTACTACCGCCCCCTTTTAGAGCATATATTTCATCAGCGCCCTCATAAAGTCAATCAAAAATGATACATTGAAAATTAAATTTTAATAAAAAAACTATTTAAAATTTAGGCATTTATTTTATAAACAAAAATTAGCATTAGCATTAGCATTAGTAGAGGCATTTGATGCAAGAAAGCAAGCTTATGCAGCATCAGCCAAAAAAAAAAAAAACACTTCCACTTCACCCCTCCGTTCGTTCGAAATACCTGCCCAGCTGAGCCAAAAACTTATTTAGGCTATCAACCTCCACCACAAGGGATGGAAGTCTGTTCCACCAACCAACCACCCGCTGGCTAAAGGCAAATTTCCTCACGTCTATCCTACATCTGTCTTTCCTCAATTTGAATTTATGCTGTCTCAGGTGATTATTCTGAGCAAGAGGCAGTATCCCATCAGCATTGAGCATGCTCAAACCATTCAAGGCTTTATACACTTCTATTAGATCACCTCGCTGGTGCCTAGTCTCCAGACACTGTAATTTGCAAAAATTAAGCCTTTCTTCGTAAGAGCAACCCTTTGTTCCATTCACTAATCTTGTTGCCCTTCTCTGTACTCGTTCCAGCATTTCTACATCCTTCTTGAAATGAGGCCTCCAGACCTGTATACAGTACTCAAGGTGTGGCCTCACCATTGCCTTATACAAGGGAATAATCAACTCCTTATCCCTGCTAGAAAAATTCCTATATATCATTGACAATACACCATGAGCTACTCTTGCAGCCCGTCTGCACTGCTCAGAGAACTTCATATCTGCCTGCACAACCACCCCAGTTCCCTTTCATTCTCTACCACTGTCAATGTACTACCACAGAGTTGATACGTTGCTCTGGGGTTGCTGTTTCCCATATGTAGTACTTTACATTTCTCAATGTTAAACATAATTTGCCATCTCTCAGCCCATCAGCTCAACCTTTCCAGATCCTGCTGCAGCAGCATAGTGTCAGTAGTGTCCTTGACAACCCAGCCAACCTTCGTATCGTCTGCAAGCGTGGACATTAAGCTTGATATACCATCATCAATATCATTCATAAATACAGAAAACAACAATGGACCCAAAACCGAACCCTGAGGGACTCCACTGATAACATTAGTCTACGATGAGCAGTGTCTATTGATTACCACTCTCTGTCTTCTTCCCCTCAACCACCCCTTTATCCATAGCAGCAATTTGCCTCCAATGTCACACTGCTCCAATTTGTGCAGCAGTCTTCCATGTGCAACAGTATCAAAAGCCTTTCTAAGATCCAAATATATAATATCAAAGTTATTCCCTGCATCCAGTTCTTTTGTGACTGCATCATAGTATCCAATCAAATTGGTCAGGCAAGACTTCCCCTTAACAAAACCATGCTGTGTGCGAGCTGTAATTGAAGTCTTGTCTAGATGATCCTGCAGTGCTTCTTTAACCAGTGCCTCCATTAATTTTCCGGGAACAGAAGTTAAACTCACAGGTCTATAATTCTTGTGTCGCCCTTTGATCCTCCTTTGTGAATTGGGGTTATATTTGCACGTCTCCAGTCTGTGGGTACCTCCCCTAAGTCCAAGGAAGCTCTCATAATTATGGCTAAGGGTTTGCTTACTTCCTTTGCTGTCTCCTTTAATATAACTGGATAGATCCCATCCACCCCGGGTGCCTTTCTTGTGTTTATCTTCAACAATTTCTCCTGAACTTTACTCTCAGTTATTACAAGATTATCTAGCTTACTGCCGGAGTTGAATACACCTCTGGCATTCCCCTCGCTGAATAACTCCTCATGTGTGAATGTCGATGCAAAATATTCATTTAGTTTGTTAACTACATGAGCAGGATCATCAACAGTTGACCCATCGATACCAAAATATAATTGTTCAACAGTATCTAAAAGTACTTGATTTTATTAAGATAAAAATAATTAATGTGCTGAATGGGTCTGATGCCATGGGATTAATTTTTCCACATCTGGCTCAATATTAGTAAGCAGCATTCTTAAATCGCCCCATTCCACTATCTGTAGTCTTCGTCAAAAGGTCCACAAATACACGTTCAACTAAATATGACGTGGAAACCCAAATAGGAACTTTTTCACAACGCTCCATAATCCAGGATAAAGATTTGTAATTTGTTGAGGCAACCAGTAATGAAGGTACCCATTCTTAAATTTGATCTCAAACTCTTCGTTGGTTTTTAATTCAATCAATTCTTCTTGTAATTCCATTACTGTTTCCTCAACACTTTAAAATGGACCTAAAATCCAATCTGGAATCTTCAAGACGATATCTTCAAATAGTTGGGAAAAGTCCTTATGTAACGCTTACAAATGATGACAGTAGACACGAATGTCATCATCATCATGTATTTCTGTCATTTCCTTGAGTGCTCAAAGACTCGAAAACTGGTAAAATTCTCCACGTCCCGAGTTGCGTTTGAACAGAACAAGCTTTGAAATAAATGCAGATATAACAGCCTTCGTTTCAATCAAATTCAGTTCATCTTCTTGCAGCTGCAAATTCATTTCATTAAAGTTGAAATATAAATCTGGCACATAAGCTATCTCACTTTTAAAATTTCTCAAGTTGTCTCTCAGGGAAACATCTTTGTTTTCAAAGAATTCTAAAACTGTCTCAAAAAAACTATAAAAGCGACTCAGACAGGCGCCCTTCGACAACCAGAGAACTTCAGTGTGGAGTAGCAAACAATTAAATTCTTCATCGTTTTTTATGCACAACTGGTTGAATAATCTGTCATTGAGAGAACTGTTTCTGGTTTTGTTAATTGCTATAATGACGTATTGCAATGAACGATGCAAGCGATCAATAAGTTTTTTTGCAACTAAATGTTGTTGATGAATCACGCAATGCACCGCCATTACATTTGGCACCGACTTCAATGAATCCACGATGGCAGCCCACCATCGACGGAGCTCCATCAGTTGCAGCTGTCATTATATTCGTAAGAGGAATATCCTTTTCTTTAAGAAACTCTTCCACAACAACAAATATGGGCTCTTGTTGTGGAAGATTCATTGGAAAACACTTATTGGCAAATCAGGCACATTGGTAATAGCTTGTTAGCAGGTGACAGAATGAAGCCATATTTTAAATATTTGATACTATACTGCCTACATTTCTTCTTTGGTTCTGCCATGGTTATATTTGTAAAAATATATATATTATTATAGATATACAGCAAACCATTTAACTGACCCCGATATAACTGATTTCGGATTTAACGGACCTGAGAAATAATAATACAGTAATGTACATATTAATCACGACCATATTATTTTTTTTAGGTTATACAAAACTTCAGTGTTATTAAAAATTAATAATAATTACCTATTTCCATTATTGTTTAGATAATTACCTACTTTTATTTTTATAATCAAATTCAGGAAATTGTTTTTTATTCTTTCTGAAAACGTGTTCAAATAGCTGTTTTCCCAGATTACAGATAACAAATAAGAGCAGGCGGTGATTTGCGAGCTGAACGTGACTCGGAACACTAAACTGCAGGTCTACCGACTCGCTTTGTTTCGGTCTCAGTCTGCCTCAAGCTATTGTGTGCGGTCAGGTTGTATACGAAGTGTTTCTGTGATTTCTGAGTGACTTTATTTATTAAATAATTTTAAATACTTACAATTTAAAATGGCATCAATAGCTTTCAATTACTTTGTGCAGGTTAAGAGTACCTCAGCCTCCCTCAACCTCCCCAAGACGCTTGGCCACCAAAGTGAATCAAACGCCCCAGAAAAGAGGTATCGATTTGTATTCTTTTCCCCTTTTGAGCAGGCTTGCCTACCAACGCTCCCTATTTCCCCCTTGCCTTCCAGCACCGCGTTGAGTTTTCTAGCGCCCCCAAAGGGGGCGGTAGCGCCCACTTTGGGAATCACTGCGAGTCGTTGGGAATCTTTGCGAGCTGAACGTGACCTCATGGAGCCATTCGTCTAGACTCCAGACGAATGGCTCCATGAGGTTCACGTCACACTTTAATCCTACTATTGTTTCAAAAAATTGTAATTCGAGATTCATCAGATCATGTAGTCTGACGAATTCCTTGCAAGCAATTTTTTCCATGTGATCGAATCATGCGTTTAATTATCTGTTGACGCCAAGTGCAAAAGTACTGTATAAGCCGGAACATGTTGGGATTACTGGAAAGATTCTAAGATGGATTGCTGGATAGTTGCAGTGCAGAAGGTTGTGATTAACGGTTATTCTTCAGATTGGTGTAACGTCAGGCGTTGGGTCCCTCAAGGATCGGTTCTTGGACCACTGTTGTTTCTCATTTTCATAAATGACATCGAAGTGATAAATTATTGATATCAAATTTGTAGAAGATGTTAGGATTGAAGAGTCGTAATGATCAGTGCCAAGCAGCACTCCTTCAGGATGAATCGAACAGGCTTCAAGAAATGGTCAGAAAAGTGGCGCTCTGTTTTAATGCTGCTAAATGCTTACGCTTGGGAACTAACAAGCCACAAATACATTACACACTTGATGGGGTTGAATTAAAAAACCGTGGAGGAGGAAAGGGACCTGGGAGTTACAATACGGGCAGATATAGGTGTTTTCTGAACAGTACAAACAGACAGCCAGGAAAGTCCATGGTGTCCTTTTTTCACACCCTTTGACAACTGTCATTTATGGGTTAAATCATCATTGATGAAGTGGCAATAGGAACGATTTACTACAAGTTGCCTTGGCATTTAAAAAAGAAGAAGTAAACTGCAGCCATTATCAATCCACTGCAGGATGGAAGCTTCCTCAACGATTCATGTTGAGGTAAATGGACCATAATCTGCCACACTGGCCCAGTGTGGGTTGGTACATCGACCGTATTTAGCAGTCACGGGTTTGAATCCTGGCCTACTCAAAGAGCATGTGTTATTGCACTTCGCTTCGGACCACTCGGCTACAGAGGCTTGGAATTGCTCTTTTTAAAACAAATAGCTGAGCCTCTCTAGTAACTATCATTTGTTCAAAGTAATGCAACATCAAGGCAACGCTTGATGAAAGCGAAGTTCTTTTTGTCGTGAGCATTAAGCCAACTTACACGTAAAAACTAGGCAGTTTCGATCCTCATACGCAGTTGAGATTGACTCTCTGAATTGGCGAGTGGATGCCCTGAAGTCAATTGTGGCTCGTCAGAAACTGAAGTGTCTCATGCTATGTCGAGCAACGTACTCCAGAATCCACTCCAGAAATGAATCAAGGTAGATAATTAGAGGGAGTAATTTGGTTCCACGGTAGATAATCTTAATTGGGACACTTTTACGTATATGGGAGGTAGGAAATACATTCTGAACAAGGAACCAGAGTGTGATTAACCAGGAAGAAAAATTAATGATGTAACAAAATATTTATGAGCCCGTAATAGTTCAGGTGTGAGCATGGTAATACATACTGGGATTATGATTTAAAGCTTAAACGAATTGATCAGTTATATGATGAAAGTTACGATCATGTTGAAAAAGGGTTGTGAGATAGGACAAGACATGGTGCCTGCAGTTCACTGGGAGGGATGTTATGATGAAAGACTTGAGGATTGATTCTATGCTTGAGGGACTCTGTAATGCTTAGGGGATTATTTTATTTTGTAAAGATGATATTCACTTAAACAGAGGATGTGCAAGGATTTTTGCTAATGCCATTGAAGAATTATTAAGGGTTCAGCAGAACTCCAATTTCTGGAGATTACAGAAGTCGGCACACGATTTCCCTAGGCAAATGGCATGGAACAAAGTTACAACCTCCCTGAAATTACAAGATACTAATACGCTGATGAGGAACTGCCATCATGTTTATAGTGATTCTCGTCTAGAAAAAAAAAAGATAGACATTGAAATCAGAACAACCCAAGGAGAAAAATAATATTCCATTATAGTTCATTACTTTCAAAATGGTGATTTGCAATCATTTCATCTTCTTTTTTTCTTTTTTTTTTTAATTCGGCCCTCCCTGATTCCTGGGTGGGTAGATAAAGAGCAGATTATTTCAAGATTGATTCCGGGAAATGAATTTGAACTCGGGACACATTTGTCGTCGCATTATCATATAAAAGGGTCATAAAAATGTGGCGGATACACGAGGTTGCCATTTTATTTAATCCATTAACACATCATTGAATCCGACTCCGCCTCGTTAGACAGCGAACGCTAAATGACCTCCGACGGTGAATTTTGTGCGGGTTTAAATGCAAAGTACCCCCCAAAACACAATTAAGTTCAACTCTTTCCACCACATCTTTAACGATGCCTTACGAAACACCTTCATTATCCCCGCAGAACGAGTTCCCAGTTCAATATTCGCTGTTAAAACAAAAGTAACACACTGGAACTAGAAATTATATTTGCTTTCTCAATTTTTTTAATGCGCTCTGGCAAATTAAGAGATTTTGGCAAATTAGGAGAAGGAGTATCGACACTAATAACCCAAGTTCTATTAAGATAATGGCCCCTCGTTGGAGTTTTTACAGCAGAGAGACACTCGGCGATGTTGACTTTAGCAATGTAAACTTTCTTTTCCAGTTTATAGAAAGAAAACTCCTCTCGGAGCACAGAGGTAACAAAGAGACACAGCATTGAGTGAAAAGACTTTCTTTCCAATTAGATAATGAGCTACGCAGTTGTCTAGTGTTAACAAAAGACCCAACTGTGAGGTTTTCCAGTCACATTGTTCTGCCTTCACGACAGCCAAATCCAGAACGCGATGAACGCAAACTTTACTTAGAAAGAAACACTCCCCTGCGCCATTGTAATTTTACTCAAGAACTAATATCATTGTCAGTTGGTTTCTTTGTCGACTGAATCCCCTGGAATCTTTTGAGGGAGGAAAAACAAACAAGCGATTACACCAGAGGTTTGTTTGTTTGCTGTTGGGAGAAGATGGATGAAGAACTCAACAGCATACCTGGTTCATACAATTTATCTATCTAGTTAATCATCAATCTCCTAAAACGTTTTACAGAAGAATTTTGAATCACCACAAAGAGTATTTACCACCTTTATGATAACCTCAGCTTTGATGGAGGGGTGTGGAGAGTTTAGCTCATGCGCTGTATACACGTACTCCCTGAAGTATTAAGTTTATTTTTTCCCTGCAAATATTAATATGAAAACGTGCGTATATTTTCTGGCCAAAATCTTGTTACCAGTTTTGATTGGCATATTCTCATATATCTTTATATGAAGATAAATTTTATTTTACGATTTTCTCTCGTTTAATTTCGCCTGGATATAAAAAAGAAGATTGATTTACCTGTCAAAGAAGCGGAAAGCATAGAGAATTTCAATGCGGCCTCCTCAGATTTTCTGAGGGGGAAAAACACAGAGTATTAAATTTCGCAGTAAACCACCAAAACTGAAGCCCGAGATGTTCTGCTGAAGAAAAATTCATACCTTTGGATGAGTTTAGAGTTTAAAACAGCTTCTAAGATCGGATTATCGGCGTATTATTATTATCAGTGAGATGAGGAGGGTGGACCAACAACTGTATAGCAAGATGAGACTGGATGCAGAGAGAAATGTTTTCCTCTGATAAAAATGAGTGATGTGAAGATGGGATATTTTTAAGATAACAAGCCCATCTCAAATTAAGAAATAAGACATACCTGGGTGTAGTGGATGTGATCATATTCGCACGCAAACTTCCTTGTAATTTAACTCTGGAAGTTTAATAATTTCATAATCTGTGCACACGATTCGAAAGATCTTGCTGTTTGTGGATACACCCACATCAATTCCTAATATTAGGAATTGATATGCTGTTAAGAAAACCTTGTCCAAAAAACCCTAATACAAAGCTGCTAACATACTGTAGAACAGTGAACAGCAATAAGATTCGCAGGGCCGGCATTACCTCAACTGTTACTAGAAACAGGCTGTTATTAGAGCTGTTGATGCCGAATAGCAAGATAGTGTCATTTTTCCGACATGTCCAGACCTTTTTTGACCTGCTACTACATGAATGTGCAATTAGAAATCCGATGCCATCTTAGTTTACATTCCGTTCATACAGGATCTGATTTATGAGAACAAATCTGAAGCATTTGTGATGGGTTGTGAAGTCTTGCAGTATCTTCCTCAGCCCTATCCAGCGTTATATTGTGTTGTAATGTTGTAAGAAGGAGAAAAATATCACACAATGGCAAACTCTAGAGCCTAAAGGCAAATAAGGCTCCTGGAGTTGATGTCATATACTGAGTAATTTTAAGGGAGGCGGCCAGAGAGTTTTTGAACCAATGTGGTTAATAATGAGGGGCATCACTAGACTCGGCAGAGATTCCTTTGGATGGCAAAAGTGGAAACTTACGCCAATACACAAAGGCAGTTCTAAGAGTGAAGTCGGTAAATACAGACGGTTAGGCAATGATTAAGAGGAAGTTTTGTTAAGGGAAAATCATCTAAATCATGTTTAACTAACCTGATAAGCCATTTTGACAGTTACTCTTCAAACTGATGTAAGAAAATAATTTCAATATAGTTTATTTGGATTTTAGCAAGACAGTTGATTCTGTCCCTCATGAGAGGTTACTGTATAAGTTGGAACGTGTTGGGATTATTGGAAAGATTCTAAGATGGATTGCAAGGTGGCTGTATGGCAGAAGATTGTGATTAATGGATGTTCTTCAGATCAGTGTAACGTCGGAGGGATTCCTCAAGGATCTTGGACCACTGTTGTTTTTGATTTTCATAAAAGACATCAACGAAGGCATAGGGCGTGATATAAAAATATGCAGACAATACAAAGATTGGGAGAGTCGTTAATGATCAGTGCCAAAGAGCGTTCCTTCAGGATGATTTGATCAAGCTTCAAGGATGGTCAGAAAAGTGGCAGCTAAGTTTTAATGCAGCAAAATTCAAGGTCTTACACTTGGAGTACAGTAACCCCAAAATAACTTATGCACTTGGTGGAGTTGAAATAGAAAGAGTAGAAGAAGAAAGAGACTTAGGAGTTACGATAAGGTCAGATATGAAATTATCTGAGCAGTTTAGACAGACGGCTAGGAAAGCCCATGGTTCCTATCAATAATTTATCGAGCAATACCTTGGAAAATAAAATATTTGGTAATCATGGCGACCAATATATATTACAAATACCAGAATATCGCTCTTATGGCCTCTACATGGAAATTCATTCATCTGGTAAGAAGTTATACCGTTTTTTCCGTTTCTCTTTTTATAAGACAGACTCACTTGAATCGATGCAGATTAAAATGACAAAGTTATATCTTTTTGGTTGCCAAATAAACATTGTACAGGTAGCAAAGTTTTTTCAAATTTACTTTACTGTCGTTTATCAGATTATGGTCGTTTCAGAAGTGTCTCTGGCGTACTCGAGTTGATTACTGATTTTAATATCGACTCTTTAACACAATTTTCTGCTTATTTAAAACCTTTAACATTTGCAGTTTTATACTTTGACTTATTTAAAGCCTTACCAGGTATTCATCTCGAATTTATTCTGTATAATTTTAATATTTAATAGTTTTATTCAGTGGGGAGATTGAATTTAATAAAAATGTAAAACTTCACGTATTCATGTGCGCTAGACTGGTGCTCTCTTATCGCAAACAAAACTGATAACAGGTTTCAGTTCTGGGATAAAAAACAAAAAAGAACTCGATCCCAAAAAAAAAAAAAAAGCCTCTGACAGAGTAGAACAGTTTGAAGAGAGGAGAAGGAGACAGACTTGAAAGCATCTGTAACAGAGGCCAAACTAAAAAAATATCGGTTTGTTTCTTTACTGTTCTCCCACTACAGATTCGACTTTATTTTTAATCTCCCGGTGGGCAAGTAAAACTGAACTGATGTTATATATGTAGGAATGATATAACTTCTAATCTCACACAGGGTGGACAAGGGTTTGAACCCATCAATTAGAAACAGAGCTTTTTATTGGCTTTATTCTCAACGTGGCCGAGTTAGTCGATATCAAGAGAGGGATGCGTGTTTTTTTTTGTTTTTTTGCCCAGTAAAACAGGCAAATCCACAGAATACTCGCAATTTGTAGATATATACGGTGCAGTATGACCTATGTCGCTAAGGAATCCAAACACCCTATAACAATAATATGCATACAAATATTCGGTCCTTAAGGTTATTGAGGAAGCTCTCCTTATAAGTATAGGCCAACACTTCTTCAGCTATATGCCTCCTTACCTCCACAGGATTATCAGAAATGGATCAGCAATTATTAATCTCCTAGACATAATATTTTTTTCGGTATTCATCAGCTTTTCACTGAGCCAGTCCAGTTCTGATTTATCTTCAGGAAGTTACTCCAACATTTGAGGAATCCTCTTGTCCATCCTCAATGACATCCTTCGGCCCAGGAATATTATGGTTACTTATCAAAACCTACATAAATATTTACACATTGTTACTGGCATGGAGGGGACTCTCTTCCATCTTCTTTTCGGCAACTCTTAAACTTTCTTATCGTAGTCTTACGTTTACGATCTGAATCTGTTCTTTTGCTCCAAATTCTCCTGAAACTCCTACAATTACTGAAAAGACTGACTGCGCGTGTTGTACCAAGTCGGGTTCGTGCCAAAGTCCAGTGAGCTCTCCTCTGGTATTTATATAGAAAACATAAAATAAAATAAGTAGCATTGGCGACTTAGACCCTATAAATGAAACTGTAAGGAAAAACTACTTTTTCTGTACTTGTCTTGGATTCAACACGGGACCAAAGCAGTTTTAACGTCAGTATATTTAAAGATAAAACTAATGGGAATTTTGAATTTGACATACAGACCTAAATTAACTGTTCCCTAGTTAAGCGTGGAAAGTAAAATTTCACTCGTGTTTAGCTTCACGTTAAAGAATTATTATGCAAATTACTCTTTTCTGTCTGAGTTCACTTGTACAATGTTGCGCTTAGAGAAGCAGCTAAATATGTAAACACATCCACCAGTCTTGTGAATGTCGGGAAAATGTTCTCTGTTTAGAGGTTATCAGCTAGGGACACCCGCTAGGGGATAGAGCCACAGTTTCTTAGAATGTTGCGAGTGCAGAATAGCAGATGACCTCGACGAGATACTTCTCAACATTCCACCAAATTATTTGAGACCTTTGACACGGCTACTGTCAGGAAATGAAAGCGAAGGGGGATTGTGTCAAGTACCAGGCGAAACAGGCTTCCACTGGGTTCGCAGAGAATGCAAAGGAATGGAAATGCTTTTAAATTTCGTCTCCGGGGTCTCCAGGATGAGGGAGGAATAGAATAGTTCATGAATGTATTCCACCATCAAAAAAAATGAAGTGTACGCTAACTTCTGAACACTGTATACAATCAATAGCCATGTAGTCATTTACAGGCTTATTAAGTTTTATTAACCTATCTTCATTACTTTTCTTGAGCTGAGACTCCTGAAAATCATCTTGGGGGTTTTTTGTTCCTCAGAAGTTTTCACTTCCAGAAAATAATTTTTAATTTTCGGTGAACTGATAAGTAATGATGAATAATTTTGATCATTTTTTCTTTCTGCGTCGAACATCTCAAATCTATTTTCTAATCTTCGAGTTAAAAGAAAAGCCTCGATGTCCAAAATGGCAAAAAGAAAAAGACAAAAGTAAAAAAAGAAAATAAAAAAAAAAGGGAACCATATTTTAGCATCCATTATCACACTTCACGCTAATGGTGATAGAAGGATATAATTAAGTTAAATTGTCTTCATTATACCATTTAGCTTAATTCGCCTGCCCAGGAATATTTAGCAGCCATAATATAATTATGTTCGCCATACTTTAGAAGTTAAAGCTGAACAGATAATTTGGCCCCAGTCAGAGAAGACCCGGCGCTAAGATGGGATGTTAAATTAATGAAAATCTCTTTTCCCTTACGTATCAATTTTCTCTAATGATGATTTTCCTCCTAACAGGGTTGTTTACACAAACTTGGCTTTGCTAAAAACCAAAAAGAAAAAAAAAAAAGAGGGATTTAAACCATCTTCCTCCTTTCTTTTCTCAGCTAACAAATGTTCTTGGGAAGATCTCTTAGGTAGCGCGGGGCCTAACAGCAGAAGCGGTCATTTTGTCGATCGAATTCTTCGATGTCGTTAAATAAAAGGTCCCTAGCGATGTCCAGGACGCTACAAGCGAATAGGTCGGTAACTCTTAGCGTGAAGTAGCTTCGCCCCCATCGACTTGATGCCGTATTTTAGTGGAGCGTGGAAAGAAACTGCGGCGGTGTCACTGGACGCAGGTGGTAGTAAAAGAAGCACTTTCTGTTGGTGGTGTGGAGCATCGCCCGGACTAGAATGAGGGAATGCAGCCAGCCGAGGAATAATTTCAACTCCCTAGCGGAAGGGACTCGGTGTTTACTCGACTGGCGAATGCTCGATCAACTTACGCCGGATGAATTGATTATTGCCGTACACACCTCCCTTTCATTAGTCCTAGTTTAGCTCCAGTTGCTGATAGCGACTCCTAATAAAATTCTTCTCGCTTGGATATCTTGAGGGATTTACTGCTTGATACAATGGGGACCCAATAACGAGGGCCGGCATTGTCACTGCGTGGCCACACTCGCTGAAATGGAAGACCTTAATTACGGAGCCGCAGTTAGCATTTCCCGAGCATCGAGCGGACGTTTCAACGCCGAGATAAAACCTCTTCCTCAAAGTTTCTCTATTGTTCTTTTCGTTACCGTGGTTACCGGATAGCTTATCTAATTATTAAGAAATTGTCTATAAAATCTTAGCGTGACCAAACCTTTACAACACGCCCGTTTAGGCTTGATAAAAACCTTTCTGCGCTTTACTCATCAGATAATTAAAGATTCTACTAAAATTGCCCGTAATTATATCTGGATCACGGTATTTTCATCCATATAGTTCCAAGAAGTCTCCATAATAGCTGTAAACCAAGCTACAATCCTTCATTATTATTGATTTGTTTTTTCAAAGTGATTTTGGACATTTTTATTTTATCGAAGCGATCTCTGAATTTGCAATGAAACCTAAAATAATTTCAGTATTTCCCAAGCCAAGAAAAATGATACGAAAAGCAATTAATGGAGTTATTTTATAAGCATTTGTGTCATCAGATTTCAAAATTATCGCACAAAAATTCAGAAGTTAAGATTGATTAGAATATTAATGTTTTAAAAGTGAATGTTTCGCTGTATGAAAAAACCCGAGGAAATCAGAGCAAAGTGGTTATAAAATCATTAAAAAGAAATGATCCGTGGGAGGATCCTTGTGGAACTTGCCACTAAGAGCAAACCGTTATAACTGTTTTCAGTTATATCAAGCTCAAGAAAACCAACACAAGACATTGGTAGATTGTTTTAAAAAGTTTCCTGGTGTGAAAAATCCAGGTTACGTGCTGATGGGAGGAGAATACAACGAAAAGAGCTAGTCCATAGATCCGTCCTTTCAGGTGTCAAAAATGCAGGCTGGTAATGGTGTGTTTGCATTGTTTTCACATTAGGTCCCTTCTTAGCAATATACCAAGGTCATCTGAAAAATTGTTTCTGATCAGACGAATCCCTTCAAGACTGCAGTGTATCCATTTGCGAATGGGTTCTTCCAACAGGATACGTCATTGTCACAAGACTAGAAATGTGCAGAACTGGTTCCACGAACTTGACAGTGAATTAAACCATTCAATCTGCAGCAAACGCACAAAGTAAATTAGATCAACACGGACGATCTTCCCACTGGCACACTTTCGACACTTGATGCTACAAAGAATCCAAGCGAGTGCTAAAGGGAGATCTGCTAGATAAATGTAACTAATAAAGTGGTTACTCAGTACAAAAACTATCCTAAAAGTCATGGAATCTTGTAGTCATGGTCAGAGCGTGCTGAGCCACCTGTAGCTGTAATGACTGCTCCGATGGGTCTCTTCAATGCAGAATTAGGGTAAGGCCAAGGTCATCTTGGCCTTGCCCTAATTCTGAATTCTGTTTCATCCCTAGATGTTGTGTTGTGTTTAGGCTGGTTGAATTGAGATGGCTTTGTGCTAGCCAATTTGTATTGGTCAGCACTTCTTATGCCATTCTTTTGAAGAATCGCATTCTCATCACATGGTGAAGTTTTGCACTATTTGGTATTCTTTGAGTATCCTTTAAGCGGATAGTCGTCTAATTTGACGACTGATACTCCGGCACGATTACAGGTGTCAAACCGACTTTATAATTGTACTGACACAGTTCCACTTCGAGTTCGCTGTTTAACGCCCAAAGTTTAACTGCGCGCGGTCACAGTTAGGACACTTAAGTCATGTGACTGCAACATTACATTTTATTTTTTTTTTTTTGCACATTTGGTGGGAGTTCATGTAGTATGTTTGAAATACGTGACTTTATTTCGTTACTTGGTAAAGAGGAATCATTTTATAAGAAATGAGATTATAAAAATTAACGTTTTATTAAAATTAATTATTTCTTTATTTTCAAGAACAGTAATGATTGATTTATTATATGTATATTTTATTACATCTTTAAGCGTGATCGTTAATCTCTTTATGTAAATTGAAAGGAAATCGAATTCTGTACAATGTTTAACGATATCATTTCCAATAAGAAAATATTAATAAAATATTTACATTTAGAGGAGAATGAGCTTAATATTTAAATAAACCATCGAAGAAAGCTTTCAACTCGCGAAACTTATATTTAGATAAATATAATCGGTGTATGATATAAATTTCAAAAGAACATTTTTTAAAAAATCTGTTTATCATGTATGAATAAACACTTGTTTCACTCAAAAATAAGTAATAGCTTGTAGATTTGATAAAACTATTAATTAAATATATTAAAATATTAAATTTAAAAATCTCTTTTAATATTAATTAATTAATTAATAATATTTTTATTATATTAAAATATATTATTTGTTACTTAATACACCAGTAATTGGTTTAAAGAGGAATATTAACTTCGCCTAATAAAGCGACTCCTACCGGCAAGACATTGTTACAGTTAGCAATAAAATTGTTTTTATTTTGTAAATATAACCAGCGACCTCTGCCGTAAAAGACGTGACAAAGTTGGAAATTAAATAATTGTAAAAAAATAATTCTAATATTTAATTGTAAAAAATAAATAATTGAAATTGTAAAAAATAAATAATTGAAATTTAAAAATATAAACAATTGTAATTGATTATAATTGAAAAATATAAATAATTGTAATTAATTGAAATTGAAAAAAAAATTGAAATTAATTGAAAAAATAATTTTAATTTCTAGGTTGCTTGGAAAAATCTAGTCATGAGTAGGAGTTATTCTTACTTTTGAAAATAAGGGCACACTGTCAAACTTTTAATAATACCTTAATGCGAAACTACAATTAAGCTAATTTCTATAATGGTATACAGAACTCGGTATTTACCTCTCTCTCTCTCTCTCTCTCTAAATGTGGCCAATTAGAGGTCCCCACGATAGACAAACTGTAATCATAATTAAGTTGTATTCAGTTATCGTAATTAGTAAAGAGGATTACCATTCCTAAACACAAGACGTTTACGTAGAAAGTAGATTTTAATCAGAGAGACCTGAAAATTAATACAATTAGCACGACAGACAATGTGAGCTTTCAGCTGTAGAAATATTACTGTTAATCCAAGCGTTTTCGCTGAAAATTCCTCAGGATCAAAAGGGGGTATCTATGGGACACCACAAATTAACATTTCGAACAGACATTAGCGAGCAATCTAAGAAGAGAACCTCGAACTTTAGCAATCTTCGAGTTGAATAAACACTTCATAAATATGAAAGCAATTCAGAAAATTCATTTCATCAGGGAGGATCGTCATTATTGGTATCAATGCGATACAATGCTCCCATTCATTTGCCATAACTACTTCATACGGTTTCTAATTTAATGAGGAAGATAAGAGAAACAAGAATTAAATGAATGGTAATTACGTTTTATTTTTGTTTGCAACAGAATTTGGCAACTTGCCAATAAAGATGTTGCCAGACTGTTGTTTACCGACGTAGACACAAAAGTTAATTTAATTTTATTTTAAACGACTGGCATATACTAAAGTTCTTTCCAAAGATACATTTTGGAGAAACAGGGCGCGTCTAGGAGAACTCCTGATAGGCTTGTAAAGAGGTCGTCTAACCTCCAAATGATAAATTTCGTTTTCAAAGAGGTGTAGCAAACAGGATGAGACAGATGAATAATAGCTGGGAACTTCTTCTCTTTTTTTTTTATCACACCAACTCATTAATCACCGCGCTTTCCTAATTTAGTGGTTGACAAACTTTCTCTGAACTTATATTAACAACTTGGGGGTTCCTAGAAATGCTTGATTAAGACTCAGATCGGCAAGAATTTTTCGTATCATTAAATCGACACTTCTCGCATGGTCCTATCCCATAAAGGATTGGTTGATCTCCTAAGCGGAACACATCAATCGTGGATCAATCGAGCAGTAATATCAAGCTTACGTTACCAAACATTTGATCACCGATAGATGTCTCTGTCATCAGTATTAGACACGTATCGGTGAACACGTTTAATCAGTAGTTGGAAGACGAAGAGTTTCGTATCAAATATACCAATTCGACACTGATTTATTTCATTCGTCGCACGTTTTCTTTCCCTCCTGCAGCAACCAAGTCTTCAAAACAGAAGAGAGGAGCAATTGCAAAATGTTTTTACAGTCATATGATCTCATCTTATCTCAAAAGACACGTTTGGTGTTTTCTGGTACTTCGATGTACTTATTGCTAAAGAGATCAATACTCTTAATTAAATTGGAAGTAATAATACAGCTAGTATCCAATCATATCTACCGGAAATCTAGATTAAATAAATTTCTTTGTGTGTTGTCAGCTGTTAAAGTGGGATTGTTTAAAAGTCCTAAATTGCAAACATTCACTGGTTCTTTGAAAAATCGTATCTGAAATGTTTTCTTCGGAATTCTTAAGATTAGCAATTATTCGTGAAGCATGCACACAAGGGTGAAGAGGTAGGGGGTAATAGGTTGTATTCGCTTCATAGAATTTAATTAGTAGTAAGCAAATAATAATCGGAAGGAAAATTTTGCTGCTTTGTACAGGAATGTGTTGGTTCTCGAGTTTGATGGCTGAGCAATGTTTGCTGACATCCCAGTTTTATTTTTAGATTTCTTGTTCTTTGAACCTTTTCTTATCGATTCTTTTTAAAATTACGAAATGTTGTCAGCCTTTGATACTGATATTAGTACTTAGTGCAGAGTTAGAAGTTCCGGGAGAAAAAACAGACACATTACACTAAGTGACAATTTTTTTTTCAAATATATGCCTCAAGGTCCAAGGTAAAAAAATTGTTCCTCACATGTAAAGAACTTTAAGCGTAGATTTTTAGAAGTTTTAAGAGTTATACGCTCTGCCTCATTGAAAATCACTGCTTCTCACGCATTCTAGCGTGTAAATCTCTCTAAGACTTTTAATTTTGATACTGCTGTTTTTAGAAATTATCATAATAGTGAGAAAATAGAAATCATTCACCAGATGACGACACATGAATAAACATTACATCTCTAAATTCTGGAAATTTATTTTAATTTTGTTGACATTTAAACTTTCGAAAACTTAATTCTTTGGAAAGAATACGAAGGTTATTTGCTTGGAGCACACTGCCTGGAAAGGTGTTACACAAAGAAGACATCAGAAGCCATAAAAGAAAGCAGTGGTGAAGTGTTTAAAGCGGATACAACCAGTCATGCTCTTGTCTGTATTCTGCACCATCTCAGAAGCGCTGATAAAGGAATGACGGACGTTCTATCGTGGACAAAACAAAGTCTTTTTGGTGTGTTAAGGCTACTTTATAGAGCGACAAGCCCCGTATGGCTACAGGGCCTGTCGCTCCACCGAAGACAAATGATTTGGGAGTAGAGGTGGAGCACGCGACTAAACATTTACTCTGGTAAGACGTAGTTTTTCTGACTATCGTTAAGGCATTTATAAAGTTCACTAAACTTTAATCTAGTGTTTTTTAGTGCAAATATCCCTGCATAGAAACAGCAGTAACAATTACGTTATTTTGATTGTGTTTATAAGGGACTTTATGTACACAACCTTGCCTCTTACTGTAGTATTGACAACCATCAAGGCCTTGGTAGAGTGCTGTCAAAGAACTGTGCCTCCGCTGATCCAGTGTGTCAGTGCACAGCATAAATGCACGCTGTGGGCTGACACATCGGATCAGAGAAGGTGTCAACCTAGACAGCACAAATACACATTGCCCAACACAAATAAACTAATCCGAAGTTTCTGATTAATAACGTTTATTGGCTGGTCTCATGTTACTGTCAAAGCATTTACCATGCGGCAGGGAAATAATGTAGCCTTTCTACACTCACATTCCAAAAAATTGGAATCCTTTAATCAGTATGTAGGACCATCTTTTTGACCGAATTACAGTACGTGCATTCTGTGGCATGGTTCCACAAGGTGTCTGAGGAAGTCTAACTCCACATCTGACTATTCTGCTATCGGGATATTTGTTAGCTGCTATATTGAGGTCGGCAGAGAACTAGCCTTTCCAACATATCTTAGATGTTCTCAATTGGACTCAGATACGGTAAATTAGCAGGCCACGGTAGATGTTAGAAATTTGGGGAATGTTCCTCCAACCATTCGAAAGGTATGAACAGACCCAATCGGTACCAATAGAACATTGAGGTTCACATTACACTTTCATCCTACCATTAGTGCAAAAAAAAAAAAAAAAGTACAGCGACACTCGTCAGACAACATGATCCTTTTCCATTGTTCCACAGTCCAGCTTTGTCGGCACCACTCCAGTCCAATATTTTTTTTTACAGAAATAAGTAGCTTTCGTATAGGTACACGACTATCAAATCCCAGAAAGATCCATTTCCACAGTTCGGTTGGAAATGGATCTTTCTTTGTTTAAATTGAATTTTTTAGTTATTTGCTGCACACTGGACTCTTTGTCCTGAACGACAATTCGCTTTAAATTCCTGCGGTCTCGTTCTTGGAGTACTGAATTTCAGTCACATTTCTTCCTTTTAGAGCTGCATCCTCTTTTCGTCTTCGGCTCATTGAATTCTTCTGAGATGGTTTCTTTTGACACAGTCATTTCCTTTGTTTCTCCAATCAGAAGCCCGATATACTTGCTCCAGCAATAACACCTTTCTGAAAATCCTAAAGATCACCTGTCTTCCCTTATGACCGGATCGACTAAGCGCCAGGAAAGAGTACAAGATTTATCTGAAACCAAGGAACTTATGATCATATCAAGTGAAAACTTGTATTTATTTGTATACTGTACGTTTAATCCGTACTTATATGTCGACGTTTACTGCAAAAGTGCCTAAATTATTGGCCTATCAGTGTATTTCTGTTCCTTTTAATTTGAAAGATATCTTATCCGCTACCTTTTTTTTTTTGAATTACCCTTAGAGGCAGCAGTATAATGTATCTGTAAAATTAAACGTCTCCTTTGGTCGGTTTAAGAGTAATGACATATCTCAATATCTATGAAGATTTAGGGGTGAAGGTTATATTTCAGGCTGCGGACATTCTGCATAAACCAATCCTTTATGTGATCCTGGTTGAATGTGGTTCCGTTGTTGCTATACTTGTGTATCCTCTATGGTCTTCTGTAGTGATTCTACTCCCTTCCTGATAACGGCTTACGAGGATGCTTGCGGACCAGCATCTTATATCCAAGAATATATGCATGCTTCATATTTGCTGAGCAGGAAATAATTAAGGAAAAGTAGGATGGATACTTAGCTTTTATAGCTTTTGCATCTATATTTATCCATTGTTCTTGAGCAAAGGTGTCTTGATATTTTCAGCTTGCTTTATCGGTCCCAGTCTTGAAATTAAAGTTCCTTTCCGTCTCTGGACTGCCAAGATATTATAGATCTCTTGAAGTCTTCAAATGATATACAGAGGTAGGCTCACATGACCTATACGCTTTTGGCTCATCCATTGGAATTCGCCACCTGCGAGTCTGCTATTTTTAACCGTTTGAAGGTCACATCTGGAAATTTGGGCATAGTCCATTAGATCATGGTTGATGCAGAGAAATGACCTGCGCATAATTGGTCGTGTCCCTGTTCCGACTTTGATGACATCTCCGTAGTGTTGAAGATGTGGTAAGGCAGGTTCATAACCTGAGCTTTAGGCTTCTCCCGATCCCTTCCACTAAGTTGGAAGATATGTTCACTTTATTTGAGTTCTTATCCTGAGTACAGAGATCAGTAATATCCAAGGACTAGTTGTCTCCGGAGGGGATGAGTGTGAGGGGGACCACAGCCAGTGGGTTCATCTTCTTGATTGGAGCTATGTGCTGCAGATTTGCAAATCATGAAAAAAGAGCATTTTGAGTTCACTTTGGGTTGGAGGACGGGGAGAAGCCCCAAAAATATTCAGTAAAGTGCGCCAGAGATTCCGATAGTTATCACTGACATCCGACTATTGGGGATACAGCATTTGCTAACAAATGTTTTTCATCCTACATGTATATTTGATCCAGAATTTCTGTATTCTGAGCTTCTTATTTTCAGGACTGAAACCTATCCGAATATCTATTATTGGGGACAAAATTTCATGGCATGGAGTTGCGGCGTAGTAGATCATGGAGTAGTCTTCAGGATAAAATCACTCATAAACCATTCAGAAAAATCATTCGCAACACAAAATGTCCTCTTATTTTCATCCTTTGGACTTACTAATGTTCTGGTAAGTAAATGGATAATTTGGCTGGGTAAAAGCGTCAGCAAAATACTAACCAGGATTGGTTAGTTCAAAAAGATGGAAGTCGTTAATTCGTAGACTTATGAACAATGAAATTGTCACTGACCTCAAAGAAGTACAACTGGTTGATAGAGTTCAGAGATAAAATGAATTTCACAGAGGCAAAGAAAATTTTATTCAAAGGAGAACATCACGTAGAGGCTGTGATCTCAAACAATATTGATCGAAATCTCTGGATAAGATATTTACTGCAAAATATTGCAGTAAATATCTTATCCAGAGATTTCGATCAATATTTGCCACAATTTGGATACTAATTGTGGCAAAGTAAGTGTGATGAACGATGAGCGAGTTGAGGAGTTTCATCAGTTGGGTTTAGAAGATTCTCTAATGGGATTAGGGGGTTAAAAGTGAAACTGAACATGAAAGACATCCGTCCAAGAAGAAACCACTTCTGTTATATACGCGGCTTCCTTTTACGTCATTTTCTCTTGTGCTTTCTGATTATTAGAATGTTGTTTACCACCTGTTAATGTAGGGAGGCCAGCCACAAGAGAAAGCTGATTTTGTGCCAGACAACAGTTATTTCCAGGGTCGATGACACATGCAAAATTCAAAGGCTACCGGAGTATTTGCTGTGCATAATTGATAGCAGTTAATGCTGAATGCATTCCACCTACTGATGCTACCTGGATCGCGTTATTACGATGTGCGCATCTTGCACAGAGAGTGATGTTTGTAGCTCTGCAGCATCCCAGGTTGGTGGCGAGCATCCTGGCACTCGATCGATGTTGTAAAAAGATCACGCGGATAAATTACAGCTGGCTTACTGGAGAGATATATATTTGGTAAACCTGACGTCAAATGCTATCTGATATTGTCCCCACAGTTCAGCTACCGTTTAGGAAAAATTACTTAGCTGTCCGAGGCGAGCTATTGTTGTGTCTTCAAAGATGACAGAGAGCTTGGCTGTGTCACATATACAATGATCGAGTGAGGCATTTTTCATTCGCTGCCTCGGATGCCAAATGTACCGGATGGAAGTTGTTTTCACTTTTCCCGGAAATGTCCCACATCTACGACCCCCCAAGTTCCTTGGGTACAACCATCCCTCTAATAATTTAAACCTTAGATTTACTTCTGGTTTTTAATCAAACTCCTGTGGACAACATTTTATTTCACTGACTCTAACATGTATTCGGATACTAAATTGTAAAAAATGTGATAGAAATAAAAATTTTCGATATTGTGGAGACTGGATGCTTGCTACATTCTTTATAGTCCTTCCTTCGATGCTCAACCACTTCATATAGACTGCTATAGTGAGAAACTGGACATAAACCAAGAATATTCTCATCTCTCAGAAATTTCTCTGAGCAGGTCATCATCAGGCACATGTAGATTCTCAAAGGAAAATTAAACATTTCCCTCCAGTTATGGAAACTCAACTTTCTATGGTACCTAATGGGCTTGTAGTTAACAGAGAACACGACTCCTCACTGGCTTGCTGAAGTAACTCCCTTAGGGCGCAGCTTGAGACCTATTTCGCGATCTTCCAACGCCCTGTTGACTTTAGAGACCTTAGGGTGATTAAAAATTAATCTCATCAAGAAATGGACAGGAGGACATTAACTAATTGTGGAAGGCGAAACAATAATGGTCACCCAGAGGGAATTCACGGCGGCTGGAGGATAGGGAGAGATGAGTGAATGCAGCATGGTATAGCCATTTTGCAGGTGATTGACAATAGAACCGGTTTACATGGCCAGCTGAATTCCCTAAGCAGTCCTCATGGGAAGGAACCGTACAGCTCAACGTCTTCAACGAGAAAACATTAGCAAGTCCGCGATCCAGTTAGCAGAAGTACACAAATATATGCCCAAGTTGCAGCCTTCAGTATAAATTCAACAATATGACTGACAATACTGCCAAAAGAGACCAATAATCCGAGTTGAGCCTCTGAACAAGAATGATTTCATGTTGACCTAATGATCAGATTAACATTAGATCGAGATTGAGCTAATGATCGGACAGAACCAGTCTGTCTGCTCTAATTGAATCTCTCTGTCTGTTCATTAGTCACATAGAATTAATCTCGAAGCGTTCCCCCACTGAAAGAGGGAATCAAATCGATGAGGATCTGAAATATCTTTGCTCTTATCTGAATAGAATGTTATATACTCAGCAAAATCTATCGTATCTGTCACTTCTTTCCCAGGAAGGAAGGAAGGAAGTGACAGATACGATATCTGTCACTTCTTTTTTCATCATCTTTTTTCTGCCTAAACATGCTGAACCACCAGGAAGAGCACCCCAACAATGAATCTTTAGGTTCACTGTCGGAGACCTTTCCTGTTTATGGTTTTCGTCAATGACATTGATGTTGGTAGGATGGTTAACTATTGGGAACAGGCTACGATGCTTCTAGAAAGAGAGAGTCCAATGAAGGACGAACAGACTGACTGGGAGTGCCAAGGATTGTCTCTATGAGGAACATTTGAGAAGATGTAGAACTTCAGAGATTCGATAATCGACACCTAGATGGTAACAGAGAGGTGTCGATTATCCAAGCGGTGGCTGGAATCTGGTAAGGTTCAAGACGGGATTGGATTGTTAGGTTGGTTTAAGAAATGGGAAAATTTTGATTATAGATACAAGAAATCTTTGTTCCCCAAGGCAACATGGACCATGGATCTTACTTCTTTCACCATCATAAACGCCGTTAATTACTGAACTAGTTGACGAACCACCTCAATGGAACAACTTTGTTACCTCTCCCTTCTAAACACGATGTATATAGCATGATCCACAAGTTATGAGACATTTTATTTTTGTCATAATTATTTTCCAACAAACATTTATAAACTAATATTTTTAATGCTTCAAGATTAATTTTTGCGAAATAATGGTAAAAAGATCTCTATTGAGCAGTGGTTAAAAATAATAAGTAAAAGATGAAGGGTAAAAGAAACTAAGGTTGTGAGACGTCAATATATTTTGCCATGACGTTCTGTGGTCCGTTTTTCTGAAAGAAAAACCCGACCGATTGTAGGGAACGCTAGATCCCGTTTTCCCCAAAGAACAAACTCCATAAAGCAGATCTACAATCAAATAGTTCGCGGACAACTTACGCTACAATGTATTCTTTGTATTGGAAGAAAGGAATTGTCAAACCCACTTGTCTGTACCTTCATTCGTGGGGAGCGATGCCCTAAAAACTGTAAACTGTCGATGATTACTTGGCCACGTGCAGCTGTTCAGGCTTCTGGAAGTCAATTACTGGAAGTCTTGGCGAGTGGGGGAAGAGTCAAAGCAAATATTTGAAGAACGAGGTCACCACAGGATCAATGGGCACAGTTCGATTGTTGTGTGCGAGCGCGTGCACTTTTAGGGATATTTGCTCCCAACGTTAATTTAAGGGGAGAACAGGCAGCAGCAGAAATCAAGCGCGAGGCTCATTTCGCGATTTGGGATTTCTGTACGAAGTGGATCCGACGAGTTCTGTAATTGCCTATGCAATACCACAGAAAATGCAATAAAGAAACAGTCCGCTGAATTGGGGAAAGGTGGCGCTACCGTCATTTAGAAGTGAATATTTCCACTTAAAAGCATAAGGCAAAGAAACTTTTGCCAAAGTAGTTCGTGCTTGTAAAAGTTAAATATTTAAACTTCAAAGTATAATGTAAAGAAATTAAACCTGTCACTTCGAAAGTTAATGATTGCAGTGAGTTTTCTCAGGAGAAGCAAACTCAGCTCTCCTGGCGAATGTAGGACATCCGGAAAATTGCAGTCGCGTGCGTAACTTGACCCCCACAAATAGATCACCAACAGACTTTTATAGTCGCCAGTTCGCAGAGTGTCTTTTATCTGCGCGTGGTCCAATACCACTTTTACGACCGGAAAAACAACGTTGTCGCTTTTATGAGGGGTTAAGAGAAAGTAATTATTTATTCCTTGAGTAGCTACACCGTGCAAGGGGAGGAGGGGATTGACCCTTTTTATGGAAGGAAGATTCGAAACGGCAGAGATCGAACACGTCCCTTAGACTTTCTTGACAATTTCGGAGAAAACACTTCCAAGAGGAGTGCTAAATGTAGTCGTCCGTACATAAAGGGAAGATTTAATCGATCTATGTGATCAGCAATGACCTGGGCGCAGGGGATGGAAAGATAAATGAAGTTCTGGATAATTCTGCGCACCGTATTTCGTGGAAATTATGGAAACAATTCCAACACCTCATGTCACAAAGCAAGGATTATGAACGCGTGGTTTGAAGAGAATGAGATCGGAACATTGCACTGGACGGCACAGAGAACAATCTCAATCCAACTGAACATCTCTGGGATAAACGGAATGCAGACGAAGTCGTGGTTCCGGTCCATTCCAAAAGTGATTATGGGGTCAGGCCAATAAAGCTTTTTGCATGACCATATCTTCAAACCAAGGAGACACAATATCGATAATTTCGACAAGGAGACACAATAACTCCAAAGTTGTTTACTACTGCCCTTGAAGAAGCCTTCAGAAAGCTGGACTGGTAGCAGGAAGGAGTCAATGTGAATGGAGAGTACCTAAACCATTTACGATTTGCAGATGACATTGTGGTCATAAGCCACGATCCCGAAGAATTAGAGGAAAACCTTAACCAGTTATGCAGAGTTAGTAAGGATTTCGGACTAAAGATGAATATGGTTAAAACAAAAATAATGGTGCACAAGTATGCCACAGGAAGGGATAATCATTTAAGGAACAGAAATTAAAAAGGTGGATTCATATATCTATCTTGGGCAGGACATCAGTTGTAATAATGATAAATGGCTGCAATCAAGAGGGAATAAATTACGCATGGATAGCATTCAGGAAATATAGTCACATACTGAAGAGCAATATCCCAGTTTGTCTGAAACGTAAAATAATGAACCAATGTATACTCCCCACCATGACTTATGGAAGTGAAGCTTGGGCACTCACCAAAAGAATGGAAGAGAAGCTGAGAACTACACAGCGAAGAATGGAACGAATTATATTGGGAATCAGGCTGTTAGATAAGAAGAGAAACACATGGATTAGGCAGCAAACTCAAGTAAAGGACATTCTTATCAAAACTAAAGAACTAAAATGGTCTTGGACAGGACACATAGCTCGGAGACATGACAACAGATGGACTAAGAAAATAACAGAATGGTACCCAAGAGGAACTAAAAGAAAACCTGGAAGGCAACAACAGAGATGGATGGATGAAATTCAAGTGTTCGTGGGCAGTAAATGGATGGCAATTGCACAAAACAGAAGGAACTAGTAAGTTGCTGGAGAGGCCTTCAGTAAGTTGCTAGAGAGGCCTTCAGTTTGAAGATCATCATCAGCCATTTGAATCCTGCAGTGGATTCAAATGGCTGCTGATGATGATGATCTTCAAACCAAGTCACTACTGGCATGGTATGATTGCAGTGACAGAAATTTTATTTATATCACCAAAATATTTCCCCCATCACAAGAATAGTTGCTACCAAAACCACACCATGTTGCCAAAATGGTGTGTGCTAGTAAACAAAGTAATTCAGTAGAATGACTCGAAGAATAGTTTGAAAACTAATAGGGTGCCTTAACTGTAAATTCATATGATTAAACTAATCCCTGTAGGTGAGGCACAGTAATATTTCTGGGAAATGTGAGTTATTCTTCTACAACAACGTTCACTCACTTCAATAGAAATCATTTCAGATTGATTTCAGTGAAGACATTTCGCTTTTTAACTTTTGAAAGGGTAGTGTATGTAATGCTGTAAGTTATATGTACCTTTATTATTAACGTATAGACATAGCAGAACAGAAGAAAGAATCGAGATAAAAATTACCATTGAGTCAAAGTGATGCTAGCGACCTTTCCTCCATCTATCTATCTTCAGAGAGGACGACGCTATATAATCTACATGAACATACGGGTAGTAACGGCGGGCTTCCTTCAGAAAGGGCCTCTCTCCGAGAATATACTTAAGGGAATTGTAAAGAATAGTAATCCTCGTGCCAGGCTTCTCTCTCTCTCTCTCTCTCTTACATTCTATCTCTCAGGAGTTTCACGAAGCCGGAACTTTGTCAAGTCTGTCAAGTGAAGCGGATTAACTGCTCACTGAAATCCCTCTCTTGGCCCATCGCAACATGTCGTTACAACCCTGTAGATGTGAACATCACCACGAGACGCTAGCATCGAGAGAGCACCTCCTCGTGCTCTCGCCAGCACTTTACTCGATTCTCGTGTCAGCCACCATCTGAAGTGTTGGATTATCCTTTTCAGCAAAACTTTCTCTTAAACTCCACCACGGTTCGGATGCATATAAATCCCCAAAATCTGCCGAAATATAGCTTAAAATATTACGCCACGAGAAGAACAGAAACCCCCATAAAGGTAACCCCCACAGTTACCCTGTCCCTACGCCGGGTCACTTCACATTCATTCTTATTTCAGCCGATGTCCTCTTCTTATGGAGTTTTGCATTTGGCCTTGTATTAAACTCTTCTCCCAGATGAGTCGTAGTGGGGACACGTGATGAAAATCGTGACAGAATCATCCTGTTTCGATATTACACGCGCTCTTCCCAGAACACCGTTCTGGGCTAACCAAGTCGCATACAAATATCGAGATGGAGAACATGATGACATGTTTGGCGACTCGTTCTATCAGCCGTACCTCCCCTGAGAGTCTTTGCTATGATTGTCTCTCTCACGTACGACGGGTTAGTGCTGTGGATGTGCACGCGACACCACAAACTGAACAAATAAACCCGCGGTGTATAACTACGCCAGAGAACAGGATTTGGTTTGATGCGAAAATGTAACGAGCCGATGAAAATCGAGTTGAGTTCCGGGATGAAAACTCGTTTGAAACATTAATTGATGCCCACATTTATTTCCTTTCTCCCCACGCCTTTTTCCAAACTCACCTTTTGTTTTCGGTTTAAAATTTGCTTTTTCCTCTTAAGCAACCCGGCAATTCTGTCTTCCGGCGACACCTGGCGGATTTAAATAGTTGGGAGGGAGCGGGAATGTCCATTCGTCTCGAGACAATCCCCAGATACTAAATTTACTTTATCTTTCGAAGCTCTTAGGGTTTTATGCGCTCTGTAAGACAGTCGATATTTAAGGGAAGTGTAGTTAATGGAGTCTGTGGCCGTTTTAGCGTATTTTATGGGGCCATACTTCGGCGGGAGACAATACTGTCGTGCAACATTAATGAGGCGTTTAATGTAATATATGTACACCCCTCCCCCAAGTATTAAACTTATCGATCGGCTCTTTTCGTTGGGAATAACTGGAGGTGGTCTGTCTGCTATCTTAAGGGGGTCATAAAGCGCCTTTTCATGGGATGCCATTTCTTCATCTTTGTGGTGGGTCGCTTCCAAGCAAATACAATCTCTTTATCCCATTCTACTTCGATCATCTAATGGCAGCCTTTCTCATTCTTTCTATCTGTCGCTCTTATACTCTGTTTTTCTGCTCTTTTATCTGTCTCTCTTTCTCTTTTCTGTCTTTCTTCCTTAAGCCTATCTCTGTCTCCGTCTATCTGTCTCAATCTACTTCTACGTCTATCGCTGTCTGGGTTTTTATGAGACTACCTTTCTCTTCCAAGTCTTTAATTAACTCTGTTTTTCTCTCTCTCAGTCTGGCTGTTGTACTTCGTCTTTCTCTCTATCACTATTTCTTAGTCTTCCTTCTTGTCTCTGTATATTTCTGTCTTTCTTTCTGCATCGCTTTCTCTGAGTATTCCTTTTTCTATCAGTGTTTTTCTCAATCTCTTGCCTATCTATATATCCCTGTCTATTTTTTTTCTGTCTTTTCTTCAGTCTACCTCTCTCTCTCTCTCTCTCTCTCTCTCTCTCTCTCTCTCTCTCTCTCTCTCTCTCGAAAGTTATAATGACGTTTTGTTATGTTAACTTTGAGGAAACCGTTACTTAGAATCAAAATTTGCAGTTAGTTTGTGGTATGGGTTCCATATAAGGTCCAGCAAGTCTTCAGCAAAAAAGCCTCAGGTCTTCTACTTTTAAATCATTGATTCCATTTTGCTAGTGATTTCACAGGGTTGTCCAGGGAATTGGAAACTGATTTACTGAAGTCCTTTTCTCCATATTAACATTTACGGCTGCCATACTGTTTCTGAGTTGCTCTGAGAATCACTGACTTCTTTTTGGCTGATTCATTCTCAATACGCAGAGAAAATAATGAAGCATGCTTAATCAATAATGAACTCAGTGTGAAATTGAACGCTTTGAATATGATCCTCATCAACTAACAGGAAACAAGAGGACGCCAATTTCTTGACCCGGTATTTGCTCACTTTACAGGGGTTGTTGAGGAATGCGCCGAAGAGCAAATTAAGTCTGTACGTGATCCTATCATTCATTTTAAAATGCTCATGCCTAACTTCAATAAGCCCAGTCAAAGGACAGTAAAAACCATAACAAGACCTAAATATCTGAACCCTGTCTGGAACCAGCCTGAGCCATTCCGTAGGACTGTCTTCAGTGTTGTGATCCGAACCTAGCAAAAAATCTCCTTAATAAATGAATCCAAATAATTTCTAACTACGCTGCCTCTAAGAACATATATCACTGCACATTCCAAACCCTGACCCGATTACTGAACAGCAGTTTCTATACCGAACTGCTTTTTCACACTAAGTGGAAACTCACAAAACAGAATTGGCTACTCGTGCTCCAGAGCCATCTTTAATAGCTTCTAGATGGTCAAAGACCATCTAGAAGCAACCCTCAAGAAAAGCAATCCTAAGTATAATTCTTGCGAAACATCATAATCCCTCAGGATAGATATTGATCAGTGGATGAACTACATTGCAAGATTCTCCAACCAGCCAGATACTCCCAGTCAGCTATAACGTCATGCGAACGTTCATATGATGGCCCACTAGCCACTGCGAAACGCGGAGTTGGGGAAAACCCAAGGAGCCACATTACAAATAACGCTATATACTATAGCCACTGTGAGGTAAACTAAGCAGCAACTAAAAATTGCAATTAATGCCCTGTCCCCGACTGCTAAAATGAAGATAAGAGTCCCCGATTTACGCTAAAGTGTCTTATTTCTTATCTTGCCGATCCACAGGTTGGTGATGGCACGATCTACCATCACCAACCTAGCTGCCACTACATCTGCCATTCTTCTAGCTTTTGAAGTTAAAGCTGAGATGACCATCACTTACCTTTACTTCCAAGAGGCCCTCAACACCATCCGCATCCGGACACTCATCCTCTTGGAACAATATTTTGAAATAAATGGGGATGAACATGAGTGCCCTTCTCAACAGAACCATAATTCCGCAGGCTAGTAATCGTACGATCTGAAAAGGATGTACTTTCTGTAATTTTATCCACAGCCATCATCGTACCCTTCATTGAGAAGAGACCCAACACCATATATTATGCCGATTATTTTACTCACCCGAATCAGTCCAGAAGACAAGAGCATAACATCAGTGCTAATCTCAGCAACCGTGAAGCGCATTTATATCGAGAAACACTGGCTGGTTAAATGGGCCAACAAAAAAAAAAGAAACTTCCTGTCATTACAAGATATGTTATTTTGATTTAATTTTCTTTGTTTTCCTTATATATGGGGCAAGTCGTTTAAATTCAAACATAGCATCCCTTAAGACAACACTTTCTAGCGCGATGCACTATCTTTCGTAACCCTCTCAAACAAAATTCAGATTTTGACTCAAACCAGTTGTTGAGTGCATTCATCACAGCATTGTAACTGCCGAATTTCTGTCCTTTAAAGTCCTTTTTGAGATTTTGAAATAGAAAACAGTCCGATGGAGTCAAATCCGCTGAAACTGCCGGATGCTGTAATAGTTTGAGCCCACAGTCACACAGCGTTGTCTGAGTCTCCAAACTGTATGCGCAGGTGCATTGTCTTGATGCAAGAAGACTCCTCTGGCTAACTTCCCACTCCTCTGAGTTTTAATTCCTCACGGAAAAGTCTCAATAGGTTAGAATAATACTCGGCATTGACAGTGGCACCTCGTTCCAGGAAATCATTCATGATCACTCTAGAGTCTAGACACTATGAGGTAAACTAAGCAGCAACTAAAAATTGCAATTAATGCCCTGTCCCCGACTGCTATAATGAAGATAAGAGTCCCCGATTTACGCTAAAGTGTCTTAGTTCTTATCTTGCCGATCCACAGGTTGGTGATGACACGATCTACCATCTTTCTGCGTTCCAGAAGGCTGATGCCCTGATTTTCCCAGCCGACTTCTGCATTCGACATTTTTTTAGGAAAGAAGGAGAGGGATGCTTCCACTGTTTTGATTATTATTTTGTTTCAGAATCGAAGTGGTGCACCCATGTTTCATCCCAGTGAGATGCCGTTCCTAAAACTGAGCTTTATTAGCTTCAAAATGATGCAGTCTCATGACAACACCTCACTCTTTCCCGCTTTTGATGTGAATTCAGCTTACGGACGCACCTCGAAGAAGAAGCCTTATTCATTCTTAAAACATTCATCACAATATCGTGGAAGATGTTGAGCGTTTTTTCAATGTTCTTCAAATGTTTTTCTTTGGTCTTTCACGATCAGGTTATGAATGGCATCCACATTTGATGGTATCGACATTGTAGCAGGCCTTCCACTGCGGGATGCATCTTCAACACTGTGCGTCCACGCTTAAATCCTGAAGTCCAACTTTTTGGACTAAAATCTTTAAACTTTTTATATTGGGAAAAAACTTTTACCATTTTTTTTTCACAAAATATCCATCTGCTTTGTAAACCTCTAAGCAACTTGTGATAGGAATAAAGGTTGTTTCATTTTTATCTTATATTCCAACTGTCGCATGAAACTCCTGTGGAAAGTACAGAACACTCTCAGTCATCTTTAAAATGGCATGCATTTAGAAGATTCTTCAGTTAATCGCTTAACGTAGATATAAACAACGTCCCAGCCACTGTTACTCGAACTCTCATCTCTAAGCGACGTGTAAACAACGCATGGTATTTAGCCATTCAACGCCCAATTAAGAGTGGCACACTCAGATCTCCATGTGAGTTAAATCACTGTGAGCTAAAAATAACTCATGAAGTGAGCAGAAACACACAAATGGAACAAACCAATTCTATAGCAAATAACAGACCTTTTAAAGTGCAATGCGTACTAAATTCTCCAATTCACAAAGGAAGATCAACGAGTGACACGAGTTAGTTTAACTTCTGTTCCAGTGGAAAATAATGGAGTCACTGGTTAAAGTAGCATTGCAGGATCATCTAAACAAGACTGCAGTAATAATTCAGACAGAGCATGGATTCGTTAAGGGGAAGTCTTGTCTGACCAATTTGATTGGTTACTATGTTGTGGAACTGGATGGAACAAAGGAACTGGATGCAAAAATCCATTTTGATATCATATACTTGGATTTCAGGAAAGCTTTTGATACTGTTGCACATGGAAAACTACCGTACAAATTGGAGCAATATGATATTAAGGGCAAGTAGCTACAATAGATAAGAGGATGGCTGAGCGGGAGAAGACACTGGTAATCAATGGACACTGCTCTTGGTGGATAATATTATTAGTGGAGTTCCCCAGGGTTCGGTGTTGGGCCCATTGTTTTTTTCTAAATTTATTAATATTGATGAATGCATATCAAGCTTAATGTTTGAGTTTGCAGATGATACAAAGGTTGGCAGGGTTGTTCATAACAGTAATGAGAGTAGGCAACTGCAACAGAATCTAGAAAAGTTGGGCAAATGGGCTGAGAGGTGGTAACTGGAGTTTAACATTGACAAATGCAAAGTACTGCATATGGGTAGCAGTAACCACAGAGAAATGTACCAACTGGGTGGTACTACATTTAGGATGGTACAAAATGAAAAAGACCTGGGGATAATTGTGCAATCAGATATGCAGTTTTCTGAGCAGTGCAGACAGACTGCCAGAGAAGCGCATGTCAATGATATAGAAGAATTTTACTAGCAGTAATAAGAAGGTGATTATCTCTTTGTATAAGGCAATGGTCAGGCCACACCTTGAGTACTGCGTACAGGTCTGGAGGCCTCATTTTAGGAAGGATGTAGAGTTGCTAGAACGAGTACAGAGAAGGGCAAAGAGACTAGTCAGGGGAACAAAGGGGTGCTCTTACGAAGAAAGGTTTAAGTTCTGCAAACTGCAGCGTCTGAAGACTGGCCACCTGTAAGGTGATGTCACTGAGGTGTATAAGGCTTTGAATGGTTTGAGCAAGCTCAATACTGATGGGATTCTTCCTTTTGCTCAGCTTACGCACCTAAGGGGGCATAAATTCAAATTGAAGATTGTTGTTTGTTTGTTATTTGGTTTTTAGGAGCATTAGCAACTAAGGCCATATTGCTCCGGGAGATGCGGTGGTCATTTCCTGACCTTTCCGCATCTTCCGTATTTGGTGGTGACGGGCTCGAACCACGGTCTAATCAAGAAGCGTGTGCTACGCACCGCTGCTCCTTCCCACCTGGCTACGGAGGCGCTCAAATTGAAGAAAGACAGTTGTAGAATAGATGTGCAGAAATTTGCCTTTAGCTAGCGGGTGGTTGATTGCTAGAACAAACTTCCATTTGTCGTTGTGGAAGTTGATAGCTTAAATAATTCGTAGAAGAATTGGACAAAATTTTGGAGCGAATGGAGAGGTGAATGGGAAGTGTGTGCGTGTTTTTTTTTTTTTTTTTGGCAGATGCTGAATAAACTTGCTTTCTTGCATCATATGAATGAAACTCTTGGATGAAAAGAAGTACAGGAAGAAGATTCTGGAAGGCTTGCATCGAAGCGAAATCCAGTGAATCTTGACTAACACGATCAAGTCAATCCATCTATCACATGCCATCAACAGACGCATTTCTCTGTATTTCAAGACTTTTCCAAGGATGTCTTTTTATTAGATTGCAAACTGAATTTATATTGTAAACTTAACCACCCTGTGCACTTGGTAGCAATACCCGTCACGAGATAGAACCCCCAATCAGGGAGAAATAAAATCATATAAGAGTAACAGCAATAATAATATCTCACTACTAATGCTGAATCATAAGACGCCATATTTAGCGATCCTGTCAACTCACATTGAATACTGTGAACGAGGAACGCCATAGGAACTGCTTTTAGTGCAAGGACGATACGTAGGGAGCTTTGTGGCAGCTGATTTTAAAGAAAACCAACACTCACACCAAATATGACAGCAAATCCTTTCTGTTTCGTCATGAGGATGCACCATCTCATGCTGCACAGTCTATAATAATCGATGTGAAGATGTGGTCGTGCAGAAGTTCATCTGCCTGCTCAGAATACCTCAAAGGTGGGCTGACACTATTAAACATTTTTTGAAACACGAAAGTATCCGGTTACTTTTGGCAATAGAGTGTGCTGGCTGGTGGTACATTACAATTAACCACTTCTCTGAATGAATCCACTTTTATGAATCGATTTTATCCTTAAGCGGATGTTTACTAGAAAACCAATACCAGAACATCAGTCGCGGATGCTGTTTCAGCAAAACCAGTAACGAAGATTTATGAGGATTTCTTCCAGGGATTCCAAAGTTTCTTTACACATCTGGGGATCGCGTACCGACCAGATCATTAGACATCTCTGCAGAAATAAGAAATTTCAGCGTCTTCTTCCTCCTCCGACTGTCTCATTTGAAACGAGACATGTGCCACGTTCTCAAAATACCACCAAGGAAACTGTGCATCTTAATCCGCATCCCGAAGAGAAAGAGAACTGCAGCGGAGTAGCTAAATCCACAGAACAAAAATAAAGCTCGCCGAAGAGCAGAAAACATTTTACCAGCCGCTACGGAACACGTACGGATGCACACAAGTGGTCTGGGGGGGGGCACGCGAGAGCAACAATAGGCCTCCTAACTTCGTCTATATTTCAGAGGCAGCGAAGAAAATAGACTGAAGGTGAAATATAATCACCCGACCGTGTGGTAGACAACACACATGGCCCTCGTGCATCAACATGGCTACACGCGGGCCATGTGTTATACGTACGATGTTTGGGGGTTTTTATCGTGTCGTCTTGAGCAGGGGTGATCAATGGGTACGAGCGACCTTACCGTAAATTCATCTACTTGTTCAGACAAAAGAGAAGTGTGGATGAAAAACCGGATCAGCAGTTTTTTTTTCTTCCTTCCACGATACGCATTATAGATTTGCCAGCCACCCGCGTGCTGGTGAGGTTAAGGGGATAAATAGCGCGGGGATGAAATCGGAATTTTTTTATTCTTCTTAGCAACTTCGAAGGAGGAGGGAGGGGAGGGGAGAACAGCGGGGCAGTTCTATTATAAACAAAACTTCTTCTCGAAGAATTGAAAAATTAATCTCTCTTCGGAGTTTTCAATTTCACGAGAAACTTTGTGAAGATTTAAGGGGAAGGGAGTTTATTTCTTTGTGAGCGGCGGACGAACGATGTTTACACGATGATATGACTTCGGCGGGTTCCGAGCACGGCGTGTTCGATAAACGCAAACACCGAAAAGAAGAGCAAGTCTCCATAATAGCGAAGAGCTACTCTACTAAGAGGATCTCTGTGAAAACATTTCAGTTTGGATAAAGGCTGCAGCGCTGTAACGAAAGCTTTCTCTCAATGACTGATCCCAGCATTTACTGGGGCAGCCTGATGTCCTTCGATGGGGGAGGGGGCCCTTTCTACATGCCGTTAAACTCGTTCATTAAACGCCATCTGGCATCAAATGTTCTAAAGAAAGTTGGGGATGATCGTCGGCTCTCTTTCTTTGTCTGTTTATCCTTCTGCTTGGATAGCACAATGGTTATAATCACCGTCCTCCCCACACTGGGTTCAATAGGCGTAGATTCGAATCCCATCAATGTTTTTGAAACGTGGCCGAGTTAATCGGTCTCAGGAGACGACTGTATGGACCTTAAATAGAGTTCAGAAATAGGGACTATAAATTCAAAGTACAGAGGGAGAGGTTTATACTAGAGTGTAGGAAGTTTTCTTTTAGCCAGCGAGTTGTTGATTACTGGAACAAGATTCCTCCGGAAGTAAATTTAAGGATAAACTGGACAGTTACTCATGAGGAGGGAAGTGCATAATTTGTATTTTATTATCTACCATTTTTCTGGCACATGTTCATCAAAAACCTGTGGCTATGCACTATATGGTCCAAACTAAATCGACAACAGAATACAAGTAATTTACAGAAACAGTCTAAACGCCTCAAAGCCTTACTTACTCTGGGGTTTAGCACAAATTTGCTTCCTTCTCCCGGCCTGTTGTCCCTCTCAGTATATCTATCCTTTCTTTTGATGTTGCACTCAGAGAAATTGAGACAATTGTAAATAAGATTAGTGGACTTTGACAGAACCAAGGCAATGATACAATTTGGCAATCCGTTCCGAGAAGTCCTGACAGCAATAACTCGTTCTTCAGCAATAAAAACTGGACATTCTTTGAACTATACGCTTGAAACGGGCAGTTTGGTCCGCTCCTGGAAATTAAGCATGTCCTGCGGAGAATTAAGTATCCAGCCTGTCAATGTCTAATTTTACCAATTTAGGGGGAGGGACTATTCACAAAAACTGATAAATCTTACCAACCTCAATTATAGGATAGAAAATTTACAACTTGCCAAAGAATATCGATTTATTTACAGCTGATCTATACTACCCGGTAAATTCAATTCATTAGCTCGATTTGAATGTAAAACTAGTTTCTGGGAGAAAAACAAAACTCTTGCCTGAGACCAACTAGCTCAGTCATCTGAAAGAAAGCCAATAATCTCTGCTTCTTAATGGGATTCGAGCCGGGAATTTTCATCCTTGTGTGGGAGTACATCATAACTATCGTGCTATAAGGTAGGGAACACTGTTATATTAACCTCCAGTGTTCGGAAGGCTTGATATGGTTTGGTTCCGATTAGGAATTAACCATATCAGACTGTTCTCAACACCGGAGAAACATGAACCTAAAGGTAGTATTGTGGGCTGTTCTTTGCAAAGCTATTTTAAAAGCCGGTTCCTCTCTAAATAATGAATGACTTTCAACTGTCTTGCTGAGCTATCTCAAGATTCAACATGTAAAAGTGTTGCTGATGTTGTAGTAGGGTTTTAGGAGCATCAGTGACTAAGACGATATTGCTCCGTGTACACTTAGTGATCAATGAATTATGACCATCTAACTAATACTTTGTAGGTCCTCCTTTTGCCCTCACTACAGCAGCTATCCAACGTGGCATTGATTCAACAAGATGTGGGAAACGTTCGGGAGGTATGGCCAACCAAGCTATGTGTAATGCGGTCTGCAATGCAGGTATGGATGTGGTTTGTGTATCCAGACGCCTGATATGCCTTTCCATAGTGTCCCACAAGTGCTCTATGGGATCGATATCGAGGGAATTCGGAGGCCAATCAATATACTGGAAGTCAGAACTGTGTTCCTCAAACCGTTCCTGAACAACAAGTGCCCGATGGCTCGTCACATTATCATCTTGGAAGACACCATCGCCATTCGGGAAAAAGTGTAACATAGCGGGGTGTACACAGCCAACAAGCAGTTGACGATAGCGAAGACCACTGATACGTTGCAGATCTTGCAGATGATGTTAAAATTGGTAGAGTAGTTAATGATCACTGTCAAGCTGAGCTTCTTCAGAGAGACCTAGATAGACTTCAAGAATGGTCAGAAAAATGGCAGCTGTGCTTTAATCCAACAAAGTGTAAGGTATTACACCTGGGAAACAGTAATCCCAAAATAACTTATTCACTTGGTGGAGTTCAACTAAAGCCAGTACTGGAGGAAAGGGACTTGGGTGTTACGATACGGTCAGACATGAAATTCTCTGAGCATTGTAAACAGGTTGCAAGGAAGGCCCATGGTGTCCTATCGATGATCTATCGAACTTTTGCAAGTAGAGATAGGGATGTGATAATCCCATTATATAAGGCTTATGTTAGACCACACTTGGAATACTGTGTTCAAGTATGGAGACCGCACCTAAAGAAAGACATCGAGCTTCTTGAAAGGGTGCAAAGAAGGGTAACTCGCCTGGTGAGATCGGCAAAAGGGCGTCCTTATGAAGAAAGACTTCGAATATGTGGGTTGCAGAGTTTGGAAACTAGACACCTTAGAGGAGATTTGATTGAGGTGTTTAAGGCTCTGAGAGGCATCAGTAAAATGAATGAGGAAAAAATTTTCAAGATTATAAATGATGCTAGAACTAGGGGACATAAATTCAAGTTACGCGGGGAAATGTTTAGATTGGACTGCAGGAAGTTTTATTTTAGCCAGCGAGTTATAAATTACTGGAATAAGTTGCCTTCATGGGTGGTAGAGGCCGACAGTTTGGGGAAATTCAAAGGTCATCTGGATAGTACTTTCGGGTAAGGGAAGCGCATAGGATGATAGGATTAATTTCCTTTTTATTTAATTTTTAATTTCATTTTATTATTTTTATTTATTTATTAATTATTATTATTTATTTATTTAATTTTTGTTTTTATCATTGTTTTGTTCGGATTTTTTTTTTTTTTTTTTTTTTTTGGCTGGTGCAGCATAAGCCATAGGCTTTCTTGCACCATACGGCCGTTATTAATACTAATACTAATACGTTGTTCCACATGCACCAGGGCTCCAAGTTCCTGCCAGTGAAACATGCCGCACACTATACAACCGCCTCCACCGGCCTGCACTTTTGATATCATGCACGATGGATCAAGATGGATCCTCATGTTGCTGACGCCAAATCCGTACAGGACCATCCACGGTGTGGAGTAAATAACGTAACTCATCCGACCAGCGCACCTTCTTCCAGTCTTCAAATGTCCACCTAGCATGCTCTTTGCAGCAGGCGAGTCTTTGACCCCGATGAACATTGGTTAGGAGAGGATGCCGCAGAGGTCCTCTGCTAGTATAGCCCATACGTTCGAGCGTGCGACGCATGGTCATGCCAGATATTGTTCCGGATTGGCCCACGTTGTATTGGGTAGTCAACTCTTCAAAAGTGCTGCGCCTGTTCGCCTGTACGAGTCGTCGGACCCTGCGCTCACCTCTAACATCAACCTTTCGCTGACCTTTGCAGTTTTACCGTCGGGTTGTTGTTTAACCACTTTTACGCCAGTCCTGGTAGACTTTAACTACGGCAGCTCTCGAACACCCCACCAGTTCAGCTGTTTGGAAAATCGAGGCATCAGCTCGTCGAGCTCCCACAAATCTGTCCTTTATCAAAGTCCGATAAATCCTTCCTTTTACCCATCACGCTCAGAATTTTACTACCTACTGAACCACTGACACCTTATCTATGCTACGAAGTCGATTAACTGCGCACTCTCGTACCTCACGTGGTCAACGGGTCGCATTCAGTTTTCATAGGGGTGGTCATAATTCAGTGATCATTCAGTGTAGTATCACAATGTGAGATAGGCCCATAAAAATTCCTCAAGTTATCGAAGGGACTGGAACTCAGGTCTCTTCCAGCCAGTGTAAAGAATTTTGGGGTCTATTCTCGCAGCAGCGTAAAAAAATGAGGATGGGGACTAGAATGGGGAGGCATAAAGGGCAAAGTGCCTGAATCTTTCATTTGAAATTCATTTAAGTATTCAGTGTCCAGGCTAAACAGCATATCTAATCATTTAAGATTATACTTCTGGATTCTCAAGATAAAACTAGAAAAGGGAGACACATCGGCCGCCTGGAACAACTACTACTGTTAGGCCTATACCGGAAATAAAAAGTCCCCATACTTTTAGACTTTCGTCCCATAGCCATCAGAGGCACCCAACTCAATATTTTTGGAAAAAACAGTACAGCTACTTTGGTACAGCACTCTTTCAGACACAAGCAGACTTGTCTACAAGGGCAGATCAATAAGTAATATACATTTACTCACACGCGTGTGTTTGAGGAAGGGGGAACTTATGGTGTTCACTTGTTGTCTACGAATTACTCATTAACACAAATAATATCATTAACCATTAACACAACTATCCATTAACCATTAACACAACTAATAACACATTACCCATTAACACAACTAATATAATTTTCTGGTGTTTTTAGATCTAAAGATATGGATGGACAAAGTGACAGCCGTTTCCAGCAACGGTGTATGATGGAGTTCCTGTTCAAATCGGGTGATCAGTGGTTTACATCTATCCATCGAAAACTCCTGGCAGTCTATGGGGGATCAGACACTTGATCGAAGTAAAGTCCAAAGTGGCTATAACGGTTTCGGGAAGGTGATTTCGATATCAAGGATACACCAAGAGCTAGAAGACCAACGTCTGTTGGTCTTCTAGCTCTTGAATTCATTGACCAGATCATTCGAATTAGTTGACCAGTTCATTCGAAATGATGTCCATCACTTGTTTGGAAATAACCACCAGACAAGTAATGGACACTTTAAAAAATTCAAAGGGAAGTTTTTTGACTATCAACAGACTACTGAGCTATCTGGATGGAAGCTTAAGCTGAGCTTCTAGGAAAGAGATCCGTGATCTTCTTGAGAGTTTGGTGCTGGTGGTCCTGAGTGCTTTTAACGGGTCATCACATGTGATGAAACATGGCGTTTCCATTATGACACACAAAACAGACAAAAAAAACCATGAAATGGGCACACCCGACATCAAGGTAAGTGTGAAACTACCAAAAGGCTATTTGTATCCGGAAAAGGGTGCTCATGAGCACCCTTTTCCGGATACAAATAGCCCTGAACAGTAAGGCACAATTCCAGGAGGTTCTCTTTTGCATTAAGGCAGCGTATGATAGACCATCCACTGCAAATTCTTGTACACATTCTTTCTCACCCCCTTGTTCAGACTCAACGTTAATAATTTGGCTTCAGGACGATTGTTCTCTCTAAAAGAAAGGCCTCAATGAACCACAGAATATCATCGCAATATGGAAGACTTTCTCGGAAAGGTGTGGAAGTACTGAATGCATATTGTGTCTAATGGAACTCAATGTGCGTTAGAAAAAGTTCTCTCTTTTTCCCGACCTGTAAGATGACAGTTGATTCTAGATCTACCTTAAATCGCATAATTTATGTTTCTGCTTGTGGGGAGGGGGAATATGATTATTACTGACGCTAGCTTTTCTTGGGATGAAGAAGTGATGTTCCAAGAGCATTTCAACACTACCTAACAAAATACCAACTCAGCGATGTGGACGATAAAACAGAAATTGACTGGTGTCCGTACTTAAAGACAAAAGAGCCTTTTCCCATAAGGACAATAAGACTGTGGGGGTGGGTTCTTGTTTATTGTGGGGGTTTGGTGTATTATTGTTTTCTTGGTTGCCTAATTTTCTTTATATTTTAATTATTATAATTTATCCCCTTTTTTATATGTATATCCCCGTAGTCCAATCCTCCCACTTAGCATCTGACTTGTTTGTTCTCAGAAGATTACCTGACTCGTAGGGGACCTTAATTATTTTAAGTATTTCTCCACAGGATTGGCTGAGTTTCGGAATGACAGACTCCAACACATGAATGTAAAATAAAACAATGTTTATTAACATATCATACAGAAATTAGCAATAGTATTTGGTCAAACTATATTTGGCTGGTGACTTGTTAATTCATTAACCTTTATATGTGTAAATATCTTGTTCAAACTCAATTGTTTCATCATCTGATATCCTATTCTAATACACATTATTATTCATTATGTCATGGTGTCTCTTCATGTTCTTTACAGGGACTTCAATAGGTCGTGTCATACACTTTACATAGATTCTTCCCACTCTTCTTATGAACAGTCTGTATAATAAACCAACAACTACCCGCCAATGAACTGGCTCACAAAAACCTTCAGAGTTCGTGTCTCAATTTGTAAAAAAATTGCATATATTCAATTAGACACCCTTTCTGCAATCAGGTCAACAGGAAATATTAATCAATTCAATTTAACATTACCCTTCTGAACAGTTAACCCTCTATACCTTTATATATATATCACTTATTAATTAGCCCCTACTCAAAATCAGAAATACTCTACACAAAATCAACTCATAATAAATCGAAATTTCAACCTTTAATTTCATACATATTATAAAAACCTTTCCCAACCTTAAACAATTCTTAGTTATCTATTATACCCTCTCCTTCCAGCAAGCATTAATATGAGGAGCTTCACTTCAGATTATAGGCTACGTCCGTCTTAAATACCTAACACTTTTATTCATATATTCATTACTTAAACCTCCCTCCTTAACCATATATGTCTAGTTATCTTAAAGTCCTCTCCTTAATAAATTAAGTACACCTATGTTGGTAAACTCTCTAGCACTTACGTGTTAGGCCTGGAACTTCCCCCTCTGCTCGGCTTCCTTTCATATCGGTCATTCAGGTACTGGAATGCGGGGGCGCTCATTTGGGGACCTCGGTGATTATGGTGCTTCCCTACCGGGTACTGCACGGCTGGAATCAATCAGTGTCGCATACTCTTTACCGGTCAGCATTTCTTCTTCCGTGGATAGAGGGGCTTTCGAGTAGGTCAATGGTTCGACCACTCATTCGACTGACTTTGCCTATATAATTCTCAGGGTGTGATTCTTCCTTCTTCCTCACTACGGCTCCCATGTTTACAGGTGAACATTCCTACGGGCTGTCGGGATACGCAGAATTTCTATCACTGCTTCCATCTACCTCAGGGCTGCAGCTATCACCCAAATTAGACTACCGCTCTGCTTTGTATCGTTCTCCAACTCATTCAAATCATCCTCCAGACCGCTCCGAAAACTTCTTCCGACTCCTCCGAAAACTTCTTCCGAATCTCACGAAAACTTTTCCAGAATGCCACGAAAACCTTTTCAGAATCTCCCTCTCAAAATTCCCTCTATTTTCTTCCTGGCCAATAGGAGATCTGCACATCCTTTTTCCTGTGTTCTCATTTGTCTCCTCTCCTCTTCCGTGGGCGGGTCTTCTTTATTCTTTGTGCCTCAACTTCCGTGGACCTCGAACATACCAGAACAATCCAGAAAGAGAAGCGGAAGTTCAGGTCAACTGAGAAGCGTCACAGCTCCTCCCGTGACCTCACGCGCGCACACCTGGTGACGTCGCCTACCTCTAATAGCGTTTCACCGTGAAATCTTTAAGAGGGTCAGCTTAAGCACTCTTGGCCCTTACTATGGTGCATCTGCCTCTGTCTTAATGGGGATTTGTCATGGTATATTACTTTCACTGACTCGTCAAAGAACTTCCATACAAACAAGCTACAACTACACAAGGAGTGACTGGAAGGTATTTTTGAATTCCAGCGCTACTTAACTCATGTTGTTTTTACCAGAAAACCACAATTCGTATTACAGTTAAATTCACATAATATTTAACAAATTTCCTTAATTAATGTAAGGACGGGTCCTTACAAGACCCTTTGTGCGCTTCCCCTTGTAGAAAACACACCCTAAAGGTCTTCGGTTTTTATTTTCGAACTAACTGCAATGTTTGAGCCATGATCTCTAACACTGGGGACTTTTCAAGTATATCGAGGAAGGGGTTTCATTCCTTTATGCATTCCTTCCAGTTTGCGTTTGTTTTGTATCGGATTTAGAGATACAACTCCATTATTTCTCAGTTTCCCAGATTCCTTTCATCTGTTGCAAAGAGTTTGTATTTTGTGGTCCGTTTTATTGTTTTTAGGGAAGTTAGATTGGCGCAGGAATTCCATTTCTCAAAACGAAAGGAATGTTTGTCCTGTTCAATGATGAGAGAAGTTAAAAAAAGCAATTTGTCTACCTTCAGTAGAAATGAACAGCACATAAGCAACTCACTTTTATTAAGTGGATAAATTGTTTGCGAGGTTTTCTGATTCGATTCCATATTTGGACCACCCTCTATTATCAACTGCTTATTGTTTGAAAACTGAAAATCTCTGCAATTTGCAGATCTCTCTTACTGTTATACACGGCGTTTGTGAACCATGCTGAAGGTGAAGACAGTGTTGGGCTGAGACTAAGTGAAATGGAGAGAAATTCTGAAAGCAGCGAATTTTCAAGAAGACATCAGTTTCGGTTCTGTTCTTTATCTTTAGGATATTCCACTACAGGACAAGTACTGCCACCTGGAGAGGATTTTTATTTTAACCTTTACTTGGGAACCCAACAAAAGGATCCCGAAGCAAAAGACTCCCCATTGTGTATCCTCGGATGTCTCCTGACGAAGCACGCGGCTTCTACAATCCCCCCAAGAACTCTGCGCTTGTCCCAGGTGATCGCCAAATGCCACGCACTTCGTGTTGCGTTCCACGCTTGCACACTCCTTCCGAGGGAATTGGGACAATCAGCGGACCTAATCGAAAGCCGTTCGAAGCGACCTGACTCCGCCGTGACCTCCGTGTCGATCAACGCTTTTCTCGCTGCATTATTGAAGGAGAGGCAGCAAGGCGCTCGTGTTCACGACAGACATTATCTGTCACAGCCAGAGTCGAATTACGAACAACTTGGAGAAAGTGTGCGGGGTTGAAGGCCAGGCAGGGCTGCCGACGTGCGCGTTATCCGAGTTCTGATCGCACAACGGAGGCGCAAGAATTAAGAATTGAATTCTGGCCGAAGGAGACTCTTCATCGGATTCGAAATCGATTTAAAGTAGTCGCGCGGCATTTACGATGGAGTCTCCGTATTGACCTTTCACACCAGCCGCGCATTTAGCCCTCGTTAACATCAGTTACAAAGGTCATCATTTGCTGTAAACATACGCACAAAGTGTGTTTGCAACCAGCCTCTGTCCTTTGGTCCTTTCTCCACTGCATCACTGAGCTACTTGCCTACGGTTGTGTTTGGCTGCTCTCGGCCTGCTTTTCAAAATCACTGAAGGGCAGACGAGTGTTTACTTAAAAGCACAAATAAACACCGCCAGGGTCTGTGCTAACAAACAAGCTATCCCAATGGTCTCTACCATATTGTCTTGATTACATATTGAATTCAGGTCGTGTGATGAAGTCTGTAGGGACTGAAGACTTCCTGGGGGTACTTCGTCGATCTACATCGGTTAAAGGAAACTGATCGAAACCTGTAGATGGGCATGTTCCACAGAGTACACGCTCAAATTAATAGTTCCTTTAATAAATCTCATTTTCGGAAACCTGAACTGACTACCACTTGGGTAATCAACTTGGAAATTTCTCGTTGCAAACATCATGGAATATTTGCGAAGTATTTAATGTGGAAATTACGTGTTCAGTGCTTATATTAACATTAGTCTATCTTGTTGGCACAAGAAAACTAGCTTATTATGGGAAAAGAAGTTGTAAAGACTTCACTACTGCACATCTACTGGATCTTCCATCGTAGGTTGTCCCAAAAATCTCAATTTTCGTTTAATAAACTGCTTGACCAAAATATAGAAACCATATCAAATTTGTATTAATAAGTACAAAGGAAATATTAACTGTATGCAAGTTCACTTGATTTTCTACATGAAAAATCGTGCATCAATATCGAGACCGACTATCTGGGCCACAGTATGAAAAAAGCCAATAATTCACAATTCTGAGGTTTAAAGTTTTTTAATAGTTTATGGATCACATTTGAGTTTAGAATACGATGAAGGCCCGGTCCATCATCATCAAAAGATCTAAAAGAATTATTAAAATAGCGTTAAATTTGAATTTCTGGACTTTTCGAAAACACATACAAATTACAAATTTAAAATCTAGACTTTTCCAAATGAACTTTTTTTTAATCTTTGTATAAATTTATCCATATTATTAAAAATATTAAATCAATATAAATGCGTTATGAATTTAAGAATTTTAAATTGAAAGATCTCCAAAAAACATCTTTCATTTTACATCCCAATAGGATAACTGAACACCAAACAGAAGACAACAATTTTTTCCATAGTTCCATAGAAAACGGTTATGTAAATAAATGGGTTAGTTGTGAGGGCGTGGTAAACATCTTGAATCTCAAAGGAAACTTTTACTTAAAAAAAAAGAAAATGCCAATTCGCAGCAAAGATTGTAAATGATACTATGGAGAAAAACAAATGCACAACACCGTACTTTCTGACAGGAAACAGATGCTTATACCAGTTTCTGTTTAAAACCAGTCCTTGTAGCGATAAATATAAATGGAAAAGCATAGCAATGCTGACGGGGAGGAAGGGGCCCTTCCAGTTTATAAACATTGAAAATCATAGACGGAGTCCGATGGGAGGGAGTTGCGAATTCTTCAAATAGATCGCGCAGCGCATAAAGTTCTTTGAATATTTCACTGGCGAGAGTTATAAAGTTACAGAATAAAACAGTATGAAAGGCAGTGAGCGAGAGAATCTTTAAACTGATGTATACACTCAGGGGCAAAAATATCAGTATTCCCATCGGGATTGAGACGTAAATAAATAGAATGATTGAAAGAGTTGTTATTGCCTTTTCGAGTTTTAATGACTCCAAACTAATGAGGGATTCTAAGAAGCTGCAATGAATGGATTCGAATCCAGTCTCATCTTAAGGGCTTCCCACATTACGCGCTTTGACGGATGGTTGTTTATGAAGCCACAAACATAATTGGCGGCGAGGTCAAATTGTCGTTGAGCATCTTCGTATTCCCATGTGGCCTCTCCGAACATCAGACACTTGGAAAACAATTGGCCGCCCACAACTGTCTCTGCAACTCGCCCCCCCCCCTAGATTAAGGGTCGGATTAGAGGCACCTAATTAAAATAAACTCCAGCTGCGTCGCTAACTCAATTATGAGGAATATTTTATAGGACAATAACGCTTTATACTTTGGCCATTTCATTTTGAGGCGATGCTTTGCGCGCGCTGTAAAACCTTCCACTGTTCCGCTGTCTCATTTCGTCGTGCGGGGATTTCCCATAATTCGCTTATTATCAGAACGATCCTCCGACCGAGTCTCCGGAGACAGACCGACGTAATAGTTCGGATTTCTTCCGTCATAAAGGGGAAAATATAGTTAATAGCGGGCAACTGGCAATGGTGGTACGCTCGCGGCTGTGGCACTAAAACATAACAACGGGGACCACCTTGAACCAATAAATTAAGCTCTTAACCACTAGAGGGCGATACAATTCTCTTTAAAGTGAAGGAATTCGTTTTAGAAGAGTTCTTCTTCTTTTTTTTTTACGTATTTTTATGCATTTTCTGATGCTGGGAGAGATAAACCGTGGGATGGGACTTATCGTGATGAATACTGGGATTTAAGTAAGGAATGATAGAGACGAATTGTCTATATTCGTTCCACCATTAGTGAAATCAGCTATCCAAGATGTCACCCACCTGGGTTCTGAATCCCATCGTAAGAAAACTCAGAAAGTTCAGTACTTTAATACAGGGATGGAAATATCTGCCATCTACTTTCCCCCGTTTCACCAACCCCCTGATATTAAGAACAGTTGAAAAGATCCACGTGCATGCAAAATCTTCAATATACAGTCGGTTCTGGTAGCATATTTAATTCTGCGAAGAAGAAGACACTCCTGTTTGGTACGGTGGCAACTTCGCTGAGGTCAGGAGACGAAGTGGTGGGGAGGGGGAGTTGAAAAGAAAAGGCAGAGAAGAAGAAACGGGTTGCTATAGAAACCACGAAGTCTTGTTATGAAGAGGTGAACTGCGAAGTCCGTTGGAGCAGATTTTATGTGGATAAGCGACTAAGGAATGATTGAGAAAACGGGAGGGGAGTTGTTAAGAAATATTAGAAGGGTGTAATACTACCCCGCTGCAGAACCTCTTCAGAAATGAGCAGCAGAAACCCAATGAGATGTGCATTTCTGAAAATCGATAGAGGAACCCAGGAGCCCCTTAACTTATTGAGTTGATAAATAAGAGAGAGAGAGAGAGAGAGAGAGATGCGCGTGCATGATTTGGTGCTGCGAACATTGTAAGCAAGTGGGAGATGCTATTGTGGATGAGGACACGAACAATGCCAAAGTGTCATTCAAAGAATTGGCTAAACATCCCAACGCAGATCAAATATCCCAACGCAGCTGAAGTCTCGAATGTAACTCCAACACAATAAACAAGATTTGATTTCCCCCATCTCTCCCCTCAGTAAGATTTTTAATTTTTAACAGTTCTGATTGGTGTTTACATAAAATTCGAGCGTTTCTTTAAGTCAATGTTTATTCTGTCACGTTAACGTGTAATTACGTGACAGTGCAAATGTGAAAACAAAAGAGTCATTAAAATAAGATTTGTTTATCTATCTACCAGAGTTAGATATTTGCCTTTGAGATGGGTTTAAATTTGTAGCTGTACCATGAAAAATCCATCTACTAGAGGAAAGTTAAATATTAATCGAGATTAATAAGGAAAATGGTTGCGAAAGCAAGTATTTATTTATTCTGGTTGGTAGATATAAACATTTTCAAAGAATAACCTTAAGAAAGGAGACAGTACCATTCTCTATATCTTTTCAAATATTTGATATAAACGCCATAGAATTTTACCGCTGTATTTTGGTATTCTCCAAAAGAATTAAATTCTTATCCACGAAGAACAGGAGACAATTGATCAACAGCCAAACAGCTGACAGGCATGCAAAGGGATTGGAAGTGTAGAAATGAAATTAGTCCGGCTGTCTGTTTACGATCTTTAACTAATAGAATTACGCGTATTTGTCTGTCATCTATTGACTGGAGTAATGGAGTTCAAACTGTTCCCATGAGAAGTAACAGAGCTGCAGCAGTAATAGGAACCAGTTGGGGTTCGTTTTAAACAACATACTCCAGATGAAATTGTTCTCCACCTAGTGGATACTTGAAAAGTAGAAATCTTTTATGATTTATACTGAATTTATCAAGAAATAAACTGTTCCAACTTTTATAAACCTGACGCCACTTCCAGTATCATAAAAATGGATGCAAAATGATAATTTCATTATCACACAGCAATACTTCTTTCGAGACCAGCACCAAAATGAAATGCCTATAATTCAATAGGTGTTTTAAGTTATTTAATTTTTGGATTTAACCTCAATTATGTTGTTTATATTATTCCAGTATAATAATGTAATTTCGCATCCATTTCTGATACTGGAAGTGACGCCATTCGAGAATACTACAGAAAGGTGAGAAGACTCCTGACTGTGACAGAACATTGGAGATGATTCTGTAATGGTCTATAAACTGGGAGTATTTTTTCAATATTATAGAACATTGAACATGATTCTAGGTTGTTTTGCAATAATATAACTTGAGGAGTAAGAGATGTAACCTATCCACGTCATTCTGAAAGGGTGTTTGGTGCAAGTTTTGCGTGTTTCGGGATAAACATGGCGAGAAATAAGGAGCTGAGTGTTGAAAAAAGAAGTGCTATTACAACTCTGTATAAAGAAAGTTATTCCATAAGAGGCATTGGCAAAAAACTAGGTGTTCCGTTCAAAGGAGTACAAATTACCATTCGGCGATTCAAGAGAGTGGCAGTTTAAAGGACAAATCACGATCAGGAAGAGCGCGCATAACAACTGAAACACAAGACCATAATAATGATTTCTAAAAGCAATCGACGACTTACTGCGCCTGAAATCCGAGTTGAGTTCAACAGGAACGGAGAAACTCCAGTGTCTACATCTACTGTAAAACTTCGTCTTAAACAAGCAGGACTTCATGATCGAGTGGTCCTAAAGCCCTTATTAAAACTGGAAAATCTAACGAAACGATTGGCTTGGGCTAACAGCCATCAATATTGGACAGCTGAACAGTGGACGGGTGAATCTAATGTAAAAGTTTTGGATCCAAGCGTAGAATTTATGTCAGGCGATCAACTGAATTAAAAATAGTGCCTACACTCGAGAACAGTGGTGGTTCCATCATGATTTGAGTAACTTCTGCAGCGGATGATGTCTTCAGAATTGGTGGAATTATAAGAAACGAAGGCTATAAAATATTGTTGAACATAATGGAGTATCCTCTGGACTTCGACTTCGTGGAAGAAATTTGATATAGCAACAAGACAATGACTCGAAGCAGAGCTCTAAGCTGTGCAGGGACTTTCTAGCAACAAGAGGGAGTATTGCAAATTATGGTGTGGGCATCCCAATCGCTTGAATTAAACCCAACATAGCTTTTATGGGATCATCTTGACCATCAAGCCTGCCCATCTTCACAAAATTTTGTGAAGATGGGCACGCTTGATGGTCAACTTGATGGAAACCTTGCAGATCGGTTGGAATAATGTCATTCAAGACAAGGTTATAAAATTATTCGCCAGAATACCTCGTCTGTGTAAGGCAGTGATAAAAGCTCGTGGACGATATTTGGATGAAAAATCGATATAGTTGTTAATATTAATCATTTCGATATTTTTCAACGGTTAATAAAAAAAAAATTCTTAATTTTTATTTTGTTGCAGGATTTCTTAGGATAATAAAACTGGTAACATTCATCATAGGCTAATCCTACTCCTTATTGTTAGAAATTAATCCAAAAGAGCCATCTTTCTTTCCTAGAACAATAACTGCCGGATTAATTTAACCCTCTCTTCCAATTCCTTCTTATTACATATTCATTAATTTTTTAATTAGTAAATGTAAGGGAAACTTAATTAACTATTGAGAGTTGGAGAAAAAAAAATCTCCTTTTAACTTTCAAAGTGATTTTCTGACGATATTTGCCAGCTGAAACACTAAACAAATATCAATTTCTTTTCTTTTCTTTTTCTGTTTCGCGTATTAATAACTTTCAAACAAATACGGGATATTGCAGGCGCTCGTGAATGTTCGCACACAAAGCCGAATAATCCGGCACCAAATTAAAAATATCCCGCTTCATTTGTCATCCAGTTATGCACGCTTTTAATGCGTTGGAACTTTTTCCCTTTTCTCCTGTTTGCTCTCGTGGCTTGCGATGAACTGAACTATTATATCTCTCTTAAATATTATTCCATTGTGCAGCGTGGCAAATGGCTTCTCCAGATGAAGCCCTTCTACAATGAACCCATTTCATTAATGCGCAAATGATATTACAAAAGTCATGCATCGCTACTTTAATTAGGATATTTACATTTTTTTTCACACTTTTTTTCTTTCTAACCAGTGCTGCCATCTAGGAAGAACGCAAAACATCAGTTTAAGATATTGGCATCTTTTGGTAATTTATCACTGTTCAGTGTAACCTTAAAACAAAATGGAGGTCTGCTCAGTTTTGTGTTGTACACAGACAATCCACTTTCCTTCACTGGAGAAAGGTTCGCCAGTGAAGAATACCTCACTAACATACACTAATCTGCAAAAATATGGGATCTTTTAAGATTTGAGTCTTTGCTTTGGTTTTCCATTAAACAGCAACAGATTTTAGTTTCAGTAGGATTAAAAACAGTACATTTAGTGGAAGTCGCACTCACTGGCCAAAACATTAAAAACCTTTATTCATTATCTAGCAGAGCCACCTTTTGACCGAACACGTCGTAACATGGTTTTTACTAGATATCTGAGGAACTCTAGCTCAAGATTTGACCGATTCCAACAAGCCATGCTGCCCTTTCCAACTTATCCGAGACATTCTCAATTCGATTCAAGTCTGTAGAATTAGGCGGCCAGGGTAGACGTTGGAAATCTTGGGAAAGTTCCTCGACCCAGTCAGATACAATTTCAGCATGGTGGACAGTTGCGTTGTCGTCTTGAAGGGATGGATATATTCCTGCATGTATGGCTTTATGAGGTTTACCCTACCATTGATTAAAAAAAAAGTGCAAATCGAGACTCGTCAGACCACTTGAACTTTTTCGACTGTTCTTCAACTTTACTCTAAAATAATCTACAATTTTATCTAAACTCCCCCTCCAATACAACCCATTTCGGAGGACTTGCGTTCCTTCTGTTTCACGGTGGCGTTTGTTCGGGCGGATTCCTTCCACAGAGTGTAGTGAAGGCTGACCTGACATATAACTCTTCCAATGTCTCATTCTGGGAACAGTTCTCAGTTAATACTGAAGGAAATTACCACAGCACTAGTAGAAGCCAGGGGCACTATCTGACTGGCCTGTTACTCAGATTCCGGATCAACTTCTAGCACAGGAACATGCCCGAACAGATAAGCTAACGTTTCCCTAATAACATTACTGCTCAAGGAGTAATTGGACAAGACAGGTACCATTTTTCTTTACTCTTTTCGATACTTATCTGTTGACGCCAGTTACAAAAGTTTCTAATTTTCTGCCCAGTCAGTGCATTTTGGTTGTATTAAAGACAAAGAGGCTTCGCTTATTGTTAAGGAAAAGTGTTTCTTTATTATCATCGGCTGATTACACCGAAGGGAAATTTTATAGAAGATCAATTTCTGAAAACAAAGGAGAACTCAATTCCAAAGTCCTCCTCGCACGATGTGTGCGTTTCAGGCAAGTGTGCCCCCTTTAATGATAAACACCAAAAGTCAGGAGGGACACTTCGAGACCTACACGTGAACCGGGAGTATCCCCTACGTTCGTCACACTTGTCTGCCGATTAAGTTCACGTGCTGCTTGGGGAGCTCGTGCTAAAATATTCAAAGCACACGGCTGCAACCATGATCAACTGGAAGCGTGACTCACTGCTGGGTCCCACTGTTCCTTACGTGATAGTTAAGCATCCTCTGTGAAATGATTGTGTGTAATATTCATAGGTACCACCAGGTCAGCTGTTTGATCTTTAGTCTTAATGTAAGGAAGAATGAAGAGAAAATGAAAGGGATCTGGCCTCTCACACCAACAAGATATTCCTGAGTTGGAAATTCCACTTTGGCACAGTCAAATCTATTGCATTATAAAAGGGACACGTAAAATCTAAGATTTTATAGAATCATCTCAGCATCTTAAATGAATCTTAGCATGGTTTCGTAAAGTATAAATTACAGCAAATTGGGATAATAGGGAAGATCCATCAGTGGATTAGAGGTTGATTTGAAGACATTGGTATGGGTATTCTTTAGAGTGGAATGGAATAGTGAGTGGGGGTCTCTCGGGGATCAATCCTCGGACCACTCCTGTTTCTCATCTTCCTAAATATGAGGGAATATAAAAGAAGATATCAAAGTTTGCTGACGACTTGGAAGGGTGGTAAATGATCGAAACCTGGCTATGCTACTTCAATAGGATTTGGACAGACAGCAAGTATGGTCTGAAAAATCGCAGCTGAATTTTAATACGAAAACTATTGCACTTAAAGAGAAACTCAGGAGCAGTTTATAGATTAGGGAAAAGAAATTAAAGTTACTAGACACCTTAGGGTAGAGGACTGTTGAAGGCCTTGACGGGGATTAGTAAGATGAATTAGGAAGAAATATTCTTACTGATGATTAAGACAAGAATCACAACTATAAAATCTTGAGGACTAACAGTACGGTAGTAGAAAGTTTATTTTGAAGAAGTGTGGGAGAATGATGATTATAACCACTGTGCTACTCGTGAGGGTGTTTTAATTGGTGATAATGTGGCAATTATCACCATCTGAGACACTCAAGACCTCTTTTCTGCATTTAAAATCGGAGACATCGGACAGTTTCTTTCCGAAATGGTTGTAAGATAGGTTCTAGTGCACTTGCCTGCGACTTCTTAAGACACAAATTCATCCCTTACATTGCATCCACACGTTTCATCACGATCCTCAAACAAATTTTACAAACTTTGATACACCCACCTCTTCGACTAGAATCGCATCCCTTCAGTGGCTCTTTTAAAAACATGAAGGTACAGAAAAGGCAGAGAAAGATATCTTTAAGGCAAATGCTGCAACATCTGTAAAATTCAAGGTAACACTGCCCTCCCCGCTGGTCTTCTTATCTTCCGCACCACATGAATCCAACTCCAGATATTTCTTTTGAAAAATGCTGCTATATTGATCCCAGGAAAAAAGTTGTCCATTCGAAAACAAGAAAGCCACCCATGGAGAATTTCCTAATATTCTGATCCCTGAGTGTACTTCCAAGGAATATTAATCAGGATCCTGGAAGCAAGAAAACTAGAAATTAAAACAGTTACGATGACCACGAGCTGGACTTTGGTTTATCCTCATACGGGGATCAGATGGCCGTGGATAGATCAAAGTCCAGCTGATCTGTGGCAGCGTTGCCACAGAGGCCTACACTCTCCTTAAAACAACAAGAAATATCCGGTCGGATTATATTTTCTAACTTCCTACTCCAACTCAAGAAAATAAAGTCTTAAACCAATGTATTCCCGCCATAATTCATACATCTCTCACGTGCTTCGAACTATTCCCTCAGAACAAGCACATTTTAGCGTGTTGGTACGCAGCAGCACCCGATGGTACAGAGTAGGGTTTGGCCTATCAGTTGTTGCTATGGACACAGTGACATAAAACATGTAACAGATGTAAGAGGGGAGTGAAGAAACTCCTATCTGCGTTAAGCAAGTGGTCTTGGAAACTTCGCACGTGCTCCCCGTTATGGCTGCGAGGATTTAGAGCCAACCTCCTCGCGTAATAGATCGAGTTTGACGTGATATTATATAAATCTCTCAGAAGAAAGAAATATTATGTTTGTTTAGCCACTACACAATCTTTAAACAGTTCCAACTCTTTCATCTTGGGCTTTCATTCTTCCATCTTAAGTTTCGATGTTAAGTCCTAATTCTCTGAAGTAAGAAATCGAGTGGCAGCCTGTAAAACCAACAAATAACTTATATCCGGATTACAAAGCAGTCGGAACTTTGAACTTTCATCTTTGGTATTGTTCAAAATCTTGTGCGCATGCGTTGGCATCTTTCTGCCAGATTAAACTAAGCAAATGTGCTATTCCGCGTAAGTTTTATTTAATAAGACTACTAAAAATAAATTAATTTACCAGGAATACTAAAAATAAAGTACATAGTGTAATAAGAAAGCTTTTATTTCTAATACTGACCGCTATGTGGCGCGCCTACTTCGATTGGTTACCTGATCGAGAATAAATTTCAATGACGTCAAAATGTGACGCTCCAACTTCGATTGTTTACCTGATCGAGAATAAATTTCAATGACGTCATAAAATATGGAATTTTTTTATTTTATTAATAAAAATGCTTCTCAATGCCACTAGCTATTACTAAGAATTATTTTAAATTATTTCTGACACTTTCGCCGACATCTTTAACCATTTGTTTCTTTTTTTTTTTTTTTTTTAAATTTGATATTTGCGTTAGAGAAGGTTTCTGTGTTATAATGTAAATATCAGATGCCAAATCAGCCCATGAAATCCAAGATACCTGAGGGATTCCCCCTGGGGACTACTACATCAAGTCGGGGTGATTAAATATTTACGAACGCCGTACTAACAGATACAAGATCAACGCTAAGACACGATAAATTCTGGGTGCATGTGGCCATGGCAGAACGTGTGTCTCTGACGTGATTAATTTTAAACAAGGCCACTGAAAGTTGTGCAGCAGACGAGATAAGACTTCGCCGACGTGCACACCGAGTGCAAACAAGCCTTGTTTTCTATTCACCTGATTAGCAGTTTCCGTTGCTTGAAACTCATCTTCCATTCAGCTTGGTTCAATGAAACTTCCCTAGAAATGCAGTCTATCCGCTTCCTTGACAGTGTCGTCACTAAGATTCTGTAATAACCCTTTGCAGACGACGCAGAAAGGCGAATTACTTCGTCTGCTGAACACTGCATTTTTCATCCAGGAAAGAAAATTGGAATACCCGGTGGAAAACCGAAAATTCACAGCTCAAGACTGATTACACAATGCTGAGCGAGAAAAGTTAAGACAATATCATCATGAGAAACCCAAGAAAGGGACTTCCTGCGAATATTTCTCGGGCCAAGCGAGAGTTGGAAAAGGAAAGACAAAAGACCTTTTGGTAACTAACTATCTATCAGACAGCACAGTTGCGAGAAAATAAAGTTTTAAGATTCCTCCGGTTTTTCTGGATCCATTTATCACTGACCTGGGAAATGTTGCCCAATCTCTTATGATTTATGGCAAATCTTTGGTTTTTCTGTTGACTCTATCGCGCGCGCAAGACAGATGGGGGAGAATCTTGTTTTCTTCCGTTACTACGACAAATGATCCGTGTCGATTTCCGTAGGTTTCCTGAAACGCTGCTAAATCTGCTCCACTTGGACCAAGATGGCGATTTTTTTTACACCCGTTTTCATTTTTAAATCGTCTTTACTTCGTATATGCTCCTAATAGTGTGGAGAGTAAGAAAGAGATGATCTTTCTTGATTATCTTTTGCATTTCGAGCGAAGGACAAAGTTCGCTTTTTTTCGGGCTAAATGGTTTTTTACAAAAGATGAATTTTAAGACTAAGCCTAACTCTGAAAATTGACCATGGCCTTTGTTGTCAGTTATGAATCTTAATATTGGACAACGTGAGGTCCCAACCTTTTCACACTTTCAGGAATACTTTTTCCCGTGGTACACCTTTAAATGGTTCCACCGAGGCGCTAAAACTCTTTTTGTTGATCTATTATCACGTGATTGAACAAGGGCTATCTCTTTTGTTTATGAAGGGACATGTGGATGCTATGAAGATCGGAACGATACACCTTCTAATAAATTGGTATGGCAGTGTATTTTTGCATACAGTTTTATCACCATTTCTTCGATAGCAAAAGCTTTATTTTCTGTTGCCACGATACTAGATAAACAAGGATTTTTATTATCACCTCACGAAAATTCCATTTTCTCTGAAGCAGTTTGGCATATTTTCTTGAGATCACTCGGCGCTTTTATCTTTCAAGAACGGGTGTTTGGCTTCGAAAGACACCTTCATAATCTTGCAGAATTCCAAGTTAAAGACTCTTACCTAATATTCCTCAGATAAAGGAGGTAAATACGTTTGGTTTGTCTTTATTACTAATTCACCTAAAATCGAAGTTGATAAAGTCTTCCTCTCTTATTTTCTTCTTAAAGTCTTAAATTTTTAAGACTCTTCTATTAATATCAGGTAGTTACGCCAGTGTTGCCCATGGTAACGCGTAGAATTAGATGCAATATCACTAAATTTGGTTTTCTTTTTTTTTCTTTTTTTTTTTCCTTCCACAATTTTGTTCCACATTGTGGAAGATTCTCCTAACCGTATTATACGAAATAAAGTAGAGAAAAAAATGATTTTTTTAATTTATATTTTTATTTATGTAACAATGTATGCGATACATACTGCTGGACAGAAAACAAACCCATTCAAAACAAAAAACAAATAAATAAAAAAATATTAAAATTAAAATCAAAATATTAATTTTGTAATATATCTGCAGAAGCACCTCATAGTTGAAGACTCTTCGAGGATTAGCTATCTGTAATAAATTTATTTACTACTACTAATAATAATAGTTCATCTAACTTTATAATAATAGAGTTATATGCACTACTGAGTACATTGCATTGTGGGATTGTGTGAAAAAAGTTCATGACGTCAAAACGTCATTATAAGTTCTTGTTTAAGACATCACTCTACTATTGAAATGTAAAAAAAAAAAATAAAACAAACTAATAAGTTGTATTTTTTATATAAAACATAAATGTGTAAAATAAAATTTTTCTAAACACACTAAACTTTATTTAGATTTTTTATTCCTTTTTTAAATTATTGCTATGAACTAATACACCATTTTGTTATAAACGTATCAACTGAGAGAGTGACGTCACCAAAGACGTCAAGGTATGTGACATCATTCGATCCATCCGCATTGTTTAAAAAGTGAATACCTTGCGGCCTTGACGAAACTAGCCGATAGCCAGAAAACGCAAAGGACATTCGTCATTTAGTGTCACCTTGCCAATGACAAATAGTCCAAGTTGACATTCTTATTTCAGATTCCATTTAAACACACCAGTAAGGAGGTCTGAGACAAGTGGTGTGGCTTGTCGATATTTCGCCCTCCTGCTGACTACAGAAATGTCTGGAATGACAAATTCGGTGACAGTCGGAAATGGCCCGTGACGGCAGGAGGCTGTCTCGCGCTCCAAGGAACACCTTAATTAGGTTTTGTTCCGTCCACTTTCGCCTGATAGTTCCTAAGAGCTCCCCCAACTTAGAGAAGAAGATGGTGATGGAGTTCTCTGACAGCATCCTTTTCAGCGCAGCTTAAATCGAAAGACCAACCTCCACCCCCTCCCCTGGCTGCAGCACTCTACCAAAAATCTTATTTCTCGCGATTTATAGACTGTGACCTCCGGACACGACGTGCGCTCGGAGTAATCTAAAAACAGACGCAGTGAAACGCTTTATTATTTCTTACTCTATTATTTCATACCGTGTGTCATATTCCATTAAACTATCCACTTCAATTAACACAAAATCTTTGTCTAGATGGATTTTATTGTCTTCTCGAGGACGAGAAGTAAGGTGTGATGCTAATTGAAAAGGATTGTCCACAGAAAATGTGCAGAAAAACAAAAACAAAAAGGGAAATAATTAGAAAATAAATAAAACAGGCTAGGAGTTGCCTCAGTATTGCATTAGTGTCTTTAAACTTAAGATTTTGAGTGCTTTATTATCTTCAAACAACAGTTTACCTACGAGGGCTGAAGTAGACGAGGGTGCATAAATATCGGGATTCATGCCCGTGACTGCTAAATCTGGTGCTGTTTCTTTCTCTTGTTTACCTACTCATCATGCAACTCAATTAATACTTTGTAAACTACTTCATATGCATATTGTATATACACCTTTCCACACAGGTGTCCTGGTGACCTTTGAACTTATTCAAACTATCAGCCTCAATTACCTGCGAGGGCAACTTGTTCCAGCAATCACCAACTCGCTGGCTAAAAGAAAACTTCCTACAATCTTATTCTAAATTTCAATCCCTTTAATTTGAATTTATGGTCCCTAGTTCTGGAATTCTTTAAAGTGGTGAGCAATGCACCTTCATTCATTTTACCAATCCGTCTCAGAGCCTTGTGAACCTCAATCAGGTCATCTCTGAGGTGTCTGTTTGCAAAGCTCTGTAGTCCACATAATCGACGGTTTTCCTCATCGGGTCGTAATTCTGCTAATCTCACCATCCGAGTTGCCCGTCTTTGGACCTTTACAAGAAGCTAAATATGGTGGGATTATGACCTCGCCATCAGTACAGAATAGCGTTCAATAAATCATCAACAGGACACAATGAGCTTTCCTGGCTGCCTGAGTACACTGCTCAGAAAATTTCGTATCTGCCCGTATTATAACTCACAAATCCTGTTCCTCCTGTACTGTTTTTAATTCAACCCCACCAAATATATAATTTATTTGTGGGTTGCTATTCCCCAAATGCAAGAAAGTGCATTTAGCAGCATTAAAACACAGTTGCCCCTTCTCTGACCATCTTTGAGGTCTATTCATGTCATCCTGAAGGAGTGCTGCTTGACACGGATCATTAACGACTCTGTCAATCTTTACGTCATCTACAAATTTTGATATCACGTCTTCTATCCCTTCATCGATGTCCGATCTTTCAGGGATCCAACTCCGGACATTACACAATCTGAAGAATAATCACAGTCCTCTGCCTTCTGCCCTGAAGCCGTCCAACAATCCATCTTAGAATCTTACCTGTAATCCAAACTATTCAAGCTTATACAGTAACCTCTCATGATGGACCGTGTCAAATGCCTTGCTAAAATCTAAACAAACTATATCGAAATTAATCTCTACATCCAGCTCATGAGTAACTGTGTCCAAATAACCTACTAAGTTAGTTCAGCAAGATTTACCCTTAACAAAGCCATGTTGTGTCCTTCAGAATACTAAATCTATCTAAATGTCCCTGGATTTTTCCTACTACTGAAGTCAAACTAACCGGTCTGTAGTTACCAACTTCACTCTTAGATCTGCGTTTCTGTAATGGCGATACATTTGTACTTCTCCAAAACAAAGGAATATCCCCTGAGTACAAATACACCCTAATAATTAATCTCAATGGTTCAATACACTCCCTCGCGCTCTCCATCAGTACTACAAAGTATATGCCACAAACTCCCGGAGCCTTACTTGCCTTTATGCTTAAAAGTTTTTCTAATAAACAATCATCTGTAATTATGAAATCACTAATTTCATATGGCTCAACCTCACTCGCACAGCCTCTTCTCAGTATGAAGGGTCTTTCGTCAGCAAAGATCAATGCAAAGTACCTGTTCAATTCATCCGCAACATCAGCTGGGTGAAGTATTGTTGCACTTTGCAACATTTTCTTCAATGTAATACAGTAACTGTAAAGAATAAAATAAAAATGAAACCTTCTTTCAATTGGCACAAAACATATCACAAGTTCCTTGGTATCAGTTAAACATTGCACCCTTTTCTGGAACTTCTCAGTCCATCGGTTCACAAGCACAAGGTGGGAAAAAAATCATGCGATCTGACGATTCTTGATTTACAATTTTTTTGCATCAATGATAAGATGAGAATGTGGTGTCTCCTGTCCACCACTCAAACAGCTGGAGGTTGTGCATCATGGTATGGGAATGTTCCGTTGGTATGGACCGGGGTTCGCTCATATCGTTAAAAGATCGTGCTGCCTCCAGTGAATATCTTTCTGTGGCATCGAACCAACTTCTCCCAACAATTCTTTATTTTTACCCGGACTGCCATGGATTCTTTCAACACGACAACGCAACTATCCACTGCGCAAAAATTGCACTGAATGGTTTGTTGGAATATTCTCAAGATTGACGAGTCTGGTTTAGCTTTAGTAAATAATTTAGCATATGCTTATTTAAAGTATGTTTTAAATTTTTTTTATTATAAACAACAAGATCAAATCGATACGATTATATGAAGGCATCTTTGGACTCAGGGGAGATTCCTTTGGATTGGTGAAGTGCCAATATATCACCAATACATAAAAGCAGTTCTAGGAGTGAAGTTGATAACTACAGAGCGGTTAGTCTGATTTCAGTGGTAGGAAAAATCATAGAGGCAGTGATTAAGGGTGCAATCCAGGGACATTTAGATAGATAAGGCATTCTGAAGGACACACAACATGGCTTTTTAGGGGTAAATCAATCATGTTTACTCATTTAGTAAGCTATTTTGACAGTTACTCATGAGCATGATTTAGGGAATAATTTCGACATGTTATTTTGGTTTTAAAAAAGAATTTCAGACGGTTCCTCGTGAAAGTTACTGAATAAGCTTGAACAGGTTGGATTTACTGGTAAGATTCTACGATGGATTACTGGGTGGCTGTAGGGCAGAAGGTAGAGGTTTGTGATTAATGGATATTCTTCAGATTGGTATAAAGAGTGGAATCTTCCAAGGATCGCTTCTTGGGCCACTGTTGTTTCTCATTTTCATAAATGACAGACGAAGGGTTAGAAGGTGTGATGTCAAAATTTGCAGATGTGAAGATTGGCAGAGTGGTTAATGATCAGTGCCAAGCAGGGCTCCTTCAGGATGACGTGAATAGACTCCAAAGATGGTTAGAGAAGCGGCAGCTATGTTTTTAATTTGCTAAATGCAAGGTCTTACACTTGGGGTACAGTAACCCACAAATAAATTATACATTTGGTGGGTGGAATTAAAAACAATGGAGGAGGAAAGGGAGCAGGGTCAATGGAGTTATAGCGTTAGTACGGTACACGAATTATTTAAAAAAATAAATAAATAATATGGAGGAAACTAGGAGTGTCTTTAAAAATCAGAACCAGACTATGCTAGTTCAAAAGGATTTTGAACCGACTGCAAGTATGGGCTGAAATATGGCTGCTAAAGTTTAATGTTTGATTACAATTTTCGTCTTAACCAAGGATATGCAAATTCTCTGAATGAAGCTAATTAAAAAACACGAAATTAAGACGCCGGCAAACTGCTCTCGACTAATATAACATTTCTTGCGCTTTCGGTGAAGCATTTCCTAATTTACCCTCTCTAATAGCGAAAAAACATTGAGCAACCTCATTCATTTCACATATTCTTGGGATTAATCCGCTCCTGGAACAGTAAATAAATCACCATTTTTAATTATTTATTTGCCTTCGTCTTCACGGTAGGCAAATACATCCGGGAATTCTCGGCTGGGGTTGTTTTAGAAGAGGAAGAGGCGGGTATTTGTTTACTGGGTTCCGAACTGCTTTGAGAGTGTGGAACTCCTAATACACGCGAATTATTTTCAACTCTGAGGCTGGAAACAACGGTTGGCTACTTTAATATTCTGTTAATACGCCGAAAGGTTGTTTGGTTACTCCTCATTCAGTTTTATATCTGGAAAATCTAAAGTGGAACTTCCGCAGTGATTCTTCGGCTCTTATCTCACCTCACTCAAACATTTACAAGGTGAACTTTATTTGCTGGAATTGTGTTGAAAACTTTCTGTCTCAAGAGGGACGCTTCACTTGATAAATTCATTGACAGGGAGGGAAAGAGGGGACCCTAATCGCACGAGAATGCCGCGTGCTAGCTTTGCGCTTCGACGAATAAGTTAATTAGGTTTGCGTCTGCGAGCTTCAGACACTCCTTCTGGTTCGAGAAGAGCACCTGGGATAGCGATCTTCGGCTTCAGCAAGTTCCGTGGACATTCTTCGCGGTATTTCGCGTTTTTCACACTCGAACTACGCAAAAATCATACCACGTGATAGCCGAAGTCACTTGGTTGCATTTTAGCACTACACCCGCACCTTTACTCCTGATATTTCATCACTTCTTAGACGTCAATAATTTGTGAACGGTGGTACATTAAATGACGCTGTCGCTCACAAACTGCAACTTTCTAAATTATGGAAAACGTCACTGAAGATTTCTTTGTATTTTGTACATCAGTAATTTGTGAGCAGCGCCGTATTATAGTATGGCGCCGTTCACAAATTTTAGCTTGCTTAAATCTCTTGCTGTGTACAATTATTTTTATAATGACCTTAGGTAATTCTGCGTAATGATGTATAAGCTTCTACCTGTAATTCGATGTTGGCTCGCACGTGAGAATTAAAATTCCCTAATTTTAAATTATTACACGCTTATATATTTTCTTTTTTTTTATCACTCCTCTCGTGAGTGATAGAAAAAAGCCTCGCTAGGCTGCGTATTAACCAGCATTAATAAAAAGCTGTTAAATTACGCAAAACATTGAATTTTATTTTAATTTAAAATAAGAATAAGTGAAAATCCTTCTAACAATTTTTAGCCGTCAGTAATTTGTGATGGGTGCCATTTAAAATCGCTAACTGCCGCATAAAACATTTGACATGTGGTAGCTAGTGAGCGGCTCCATAATTTTAAATGGCGCCCATCACAAATTACCAAAGGATAAAAATTAGAGCAATTCTCTTATTTTGATTTTAAATTATTAAATAAAAACGAAATGCATGCGTTACATAAATTATTAAAATAAACTTTTAATTTTTATTAAATGCATCTTATGACTTTCATTTTATTGCATTTTATGTCAGTAATTTGTGAGCGTTGTCGCTTTAAAATTATGGCACCGCTCACATATATATAATTTTTTAAATTTATTAAAAATATACATTGCAAAGTTCTTTTCGGTTTTTAAACGTTACTGTTGTGTGAACGGTACCACATTAATTTGTGGCAATGCTCACAAATTTCCACTCGCTCTGTTTATGCCAAACATTCCTGATGAGACTAACAGAAAGGGAGAAGGATTTCTTTTTCTCATTTCCGTGACGTATTGAACCTCCAGGGATAAGCAGGTGAGTTCACACGTAGTCAGACAGACATCATTAAGTCTTGGGTCGCTTGCAGAGACAGTTCTCGAATGCTAGTCTTTTGTAGCCCAATAACGGACCATTGTACAGCTGGCGCCAGATATCCTGAATCGAAGGAAGTACACGATCACAATAAACCTTGACACGCAGTCACATGCTAGATGAAAGGCTAATGTAATAAACCAACCCACTTTATTATGGTCACCCAATGTTCAACTACCCAAAACACAGTAGAATAAAGGAAAATCTCAAATGTTTCTTAGCTAAGGTCGTTTCTTTGGTGTTGATGATTGATCGTAATAAAGTGGATCATAACAACGGAAATATCCGTGTATTTTTTAAGCGCCTGCGTATAAAAAAATACACATTTTTTTATTGCCCCTAATCCGCAAGCGCAGTGAAGGCACTATTCCTAATAGGAGTGTTTATTGGGATGACCTGTGCTATGGATTATTATGAAAGTAGCAATGGAAAATTTTAGGGAGGGAGGTGGGGGAATTCTGTCGAGTGATGGGTAAAATACGGACAAAGTACTGTCCCGGAGGTCAACAGAGCATGGAGGTGAGGGAAGGAGATCAAATGTAGGCCTGGGAAATGCTACTGGCTGCGTTCTCGGGCGTTGTATTAGTGTGGTTCTTTCAAATCCATGATCGAAGCAGAACTGACACGTGACGAAGTGGAGGTTCAATGTGTTTTGACACAGACGCCTTATTCAAGCAGGGGTTGCCTTCGGCGATGGAAGTATTAAAAGCAGACGCTGTAAAGTCTCCACATCTGCTGGAAGCAAGAACGGAATGAGATTCGCCATAAACGATCAATGATTTAGACAACGAGTTTAACTTTGGAGTTACTTTTATCGTGTTTCTCCAATAGGAGCAACTCCCCAGACCCGGAGGGATCGAAGTCAGCTGATGGTTAAGAAGAAAACGCTGTATCCTCTATGACGAATTTATTTAACCAAAAAATACGTAAAGTGAACAGACAGCTGCCCAATTGGACTCTTCACCGAAATGTAAGAGAACGTCTCGTCTCTCTTAATCTCGAATCATTTCCCTGTGCTTCATCTAATCCCGATCACCCTCAAACGCCTGTCCTTTCCAATTCTCTTTACGTTAATCGTAATAATTTTTGGTTCCAATATTTTCAAACCAATCGTATCTTTTATGCTCCCCTTAATCGAGAGCTTTTTGCCCATACAATTTCTGTATGAAATTGTAAATTTCCCATAAAAATACAATTTCATACATCTCCAGTTATACTTGAGGGAGCAACATGTAATTTGATCGGCCTCTACGTTAGAAGCTTAACAAGAGATGGCAGCACACGTCATGCGCATAGAGCCACTCTTCTTGGGTAAGCAATGGTGTTAACTTTACAACAGAGATGCTTTAATTGGGAGCAATATTTCAAACTTAGTTCCAGTTTCTAAAATAAATTAGCATTTATTTTTTTCTTCTTTTTGAGAAAAATGCGGATGTTTAACCACATTGTTAAGGATCCACATTTGTTCATGTGGAACAAATTCATGATGAATATACAGAGATCCCTAGGCGCTGATTCCTTCCCCTCCACTTAAAAAATAACTATTACACAAATCTCGTCTTACAGCTATCCATCACACGATCATCAGGCTGTGAGGCTTTGGTAAACACTTCCTAAGTACAATGTAGAAGTCTGACTTTTTGAGGTACGTCATCTAAAAATCGAAGGCGTCAGAAATGTAGGCAACAACATGTTTTTTTAAGGCCATTTCGCATGTGCATCTGATGTTTTCATCATGTTCATTCAAAATTTTACTCCCAGTGGACAGATTTTGATGGAATTTCATATTTGAATCTCATCAAAATATTTGTGGAGTCATCCCAACTTTCAATGAAATTGAAACAATAGAAATTTCAGCAAGTCTCAGATATTCGGGCATTGCTGTACAATGAAGTCAGATTAACACCAAGTTTCTAGAATATGCTCTTTTCGTTCTGCGAAAGGTTTTAGGATCGATTGTAAATCGATATCTCCCACCAATTCTTCACTCTTATAGAAAACTGTATTAGTTTCGGATACGGGCATTTCTTGAAGTGTCGGATCAACACCAAACTTTCAGAATATATTACTTCGGATTACCAAACATTCGACTATGCCCATCACTAGTAATTTTACATACATTGGAGAACATACACAAAAATAATACAAAATATGGGAGAATCAATAAGTGAGAGACGCGGCTAAATCATTTGTTGAAGTGGACTTCAACCAGACATGCTCTGAAGAGACTCATATTACTCCAGAAAAACAAAAAGCGACCCGCAACACCTGTCCATCCCATCTACTATCTCTTCTTCCTTAAATTTATTCAAACAATACCGGATGGAAGTGTAGTATAAGCAAGAGGAAGAATGTAATCAGCATTGAGCTTGCTCAAACCGCCAATCAAATCACCTTACAGGTACCTAGTCTCCTGACGCAATTTACAGAACTGAAGCCTTTCTTGGTAAGACTGCCAGTCCCTTCAATGTCGTTGCCCTTCTCTGCACTCGTTCCAGCAGCTTTACATCCTTCCTAAAATGAGGCCTCCAGATCTGTATGCAGTACTCAAGATGTGGCCTGACCATTGCCTTGTACAATGGCATAGTCACCTACTTATACCTACTATCAGAATTCCTGCATATCACTGACTCATGAGCTGTCCTGGCAACCTGTCTGCACTGGTCAGATAACTTCACATCTGTCTGCACAATTACCCTCAATTCTTTTCCGTTCTCCGGTAGCCTCATTGTGGTATCACAGAAATTAGCATTAGTAGAGGCATATGATGCAAGAAAGCAAGCTTATGTAGCATCACCAAAAAAAAAAAAAAAACATTCCCTCTAAACGTTTGTCCAGTCGCTCCTTGAATTTATTTAAGCTATCAACTTTCACAATTACAGATGGAAGTTTTTCCAGCAATCAACAACCTGCTGGCTAAAGGCAAATTTTCGCACATCTGTTCTACAACTGTCTTTTCTCAATTTGAATTTATGTCCCCTCATATTTGTAATCTCAGCAAGCGGAAGAATCCCTTCAGAATTGAGCCTGCACAACCCATTCAACGCCTTATACACCTCAATAAAATCACCTCGCAGGTGCCTAGTCTCCAGACGCTGCAATTTGCAGAACTTCAGCCTTTCTTGGTAAGACCACCCCTTCGTTCCCCTCATCGATCTTGTTGCCCTTCTCTGCACTCGCTCAAGCAACTCTACACCGTTCCTAAAATGAGGTCTCCAGACCTGTATACAGTATTCAAGGTGTGGCCTGACCATTATAGGTCATTATCCCTTATACAAAGGGACAATGACCTCCTCGTCTCTGCTACTAAAATTCCTATATATCATTGGAAATATTCCGTGACCTGCTCTGGCAGCCGTCTGCACTGCTCAGAGAACTTCATATTCGACTGCTTAATTACCCCCAGGTATTTTTCATTCTCCACCTCCCTGAGTGTAGTACCACACAGTTGGTACGTTTCTCTTGGATTATTGCTACCCATATGCAGTACATTGCATTTGCCAATGTTAAACTTCAGTTGCCATTTCTCAGCGCATCTGCCCAACTTTTCCAGATCCTGTTGCAGTAGCACACTGCAATTACAGTCATTCACAACCCTGCCAACCTTTGTATCATCTGCAAACTTGGACAATAAGCCTGATATACCTTCATCGATATCATTGATAAATATAGAAAACAACAATGGTCCCGACACCGAACCCTGGGGGATTCCACTAATAACAATAGTCCACGATGAGCAGTGTCCATTGATTACCATTCTCTGTCTTCTCCCACTCAACCATAACTATCATTGCTAGTGTGCGAGTGACCAACCACAAATTCCAATCAATATCTGGAAAGTTAAAATCTCCCATTATAAGACATTCTGATTTACTGGCCCACTCTATTTCTCTGCAAAATTGCTCATTATACTCATCAGATTCATTAGGTCTATAACACACGCCTACTCTCATTTTTGCTTTCCCAGTGTTTATGTCACACCAAATTGACTCAACATTGCATTGCCCACCAACGTCAACTGGATGCACTTCCTTGGATTTTATGAGTTTCTTAACTAACAGCATAACTTCTCCTCCTTTCTTGTCCTGTCTATCCTTCCTGTACACATTGTACTCCCCAAATTCCAATTCTGCACTGCTTTTGTCTGTATGACACCACGTCTCTGATATCCCAACAACATCTGCCTTTGATGTCTTGATCAGCACTTCAAATTCATCAAATTTATTTACTAAACTCCTAGCATTTCTGTACATGCAAGTATACATACACCTATTCTTAATCTTAGTTACCCTAACACAGCCCATGTATTTATTTGTTACGTGATGACCCCAACCATTCCCTGAAAACCCCATCACCTGGAATTTTGGTTGGAATGGTTTCAGTGTATATAAAATGGCCTATAGAATCTACGGATTCATAGATCTGTTAGCCCAATTATCCACTGAATTCCGTAGAACGAAGTAGAATAATTTCAAAGATTTGGAATGAGTATTATGAGCCCCTAAAGAATTATACTGACTGCAGTTTACTATTCTGCATTCAAGCCATGTGAATGCAGAATTCTAGGCAAAAGATTTCATCTAGAACAACAACCAAAAATTATAAAATAGTCCAGGATGAACAAGTAACAAAGGCGAGCTCTTGTTGGTTTTGTATCATAGTCATTGATGAACGATGCCAGGCACTGTATGCGTCGATACTTAGGTGAACTCCGCTGGCGGTATATTACTTGGAGTGCAACGAGAACATCTGATGTAAATATTAACCCTTTAGAACTATAATAAAGCTTTTTTTCTTTAAATATTTTTTGTCAGTAAAAGATTAAATAATTCTATCTATCTATCTATCTAGCCTTAATGCAAGATTTGTTTGATTCCCTTCGAACACCAATAAACCAACCAGTCTGTCTCATTTCCCCACTAATTCCAGCCAGGAGAACTGTCAAGTAGGATGAGTGTGCGCTCGTGGGCTCATCAAGTTCGTGTAAGTGGACATAAATGAATAATGGCTGTCAATCCGGGCTTTAGCTGGTCGTAGGCAGCTACGTAGGTGGGATCTTCTCCTCTTGAAGCCGCTGAACTGTGGACTACAATACACACGCGATTTCCAAACACACTTTTCCGCGGAAATAATTCATAAAAAAAATATTAATATTTAAATAACCGTTGCGAAAATGAGTTCTAAACAGTAGACATAAATTTATCTTCCTTCCTCTTCGAGAAATGACCCTCATCATTGTCTCACTGCCACATTTTAGCGGTGAAAAAAAGCCCTCATTGCATTACATATTTAATAAATCATTTTTTTTTTTTTTTATTCAGTACTCCTTCATTTACTTAACGATGAGAAAAGATAGGGGAGAAAAGTAAAAAAGAATTCGCCAAACGTCAGCATAAAAATAGAAGTTTTAACAATGCAGTTCGGTAACAATGGTATCACGCGTTCAGCGCGTGGGTGAATTATTTACACTGAGCTAACAGAAGGGCCAAGCGACGCTCCGTCATTTTTATTGCTCATAAATAATAACAGTACAGGGGAGACTTCATTTCTAAAACTTTTCTACAAAACACACCCTCCTGCGTGATAAATGCCATACTTATAATGATCGATGTCTGCTGCTTTTGTGTTGTTTTATCCACACATATGTTACCCTGCAGACGTTACCATAAAATATGGGTTTCTTTTAGATGCTCACTAAGTGGCGCTTTTTTTTTCACGTGCTACGTTAAAGATCGCCTCCCCCCCCCGTTAATTTCTTCGCCTGCTGTGTTTATATTTTATGTAATCTGCTAAAGGATGTGCCGTATTGTTATTGATTAAAGAGATACGACTCTTTTTTTTTGGATTTTGAAATTGAAATTGGATTTGTTGTATTACTGCGCGTATTGCGAAAGGATACGTTTGAGTGGAGTGGAATTCGGTTTTAACGTTCTAATCCTTTAAATTTTCCAGTTTCGAAATGTGCTTAGCGATTTATGCGCTGGTTGGTGTGTTCGTCTGCTTCTTTCTACCCTCCCCCTTTCGCCCTTTTCCTCCATGCACTTATGTCCGTTCTGGAGATGAGACGCTGACATTCATTTCTGCTCTCAGAAGGTTGTCGAAGTACCTCGAAGGAAGGGTAGAGTGCTTTGACAATAGAACCAGGAAGTTCTGAGGAGCTCTGTATTAGCTGGTCTTCTTGGATCAATAAGAATATCGATGCTGGGTCGTGTGTTGGTAAAATTGTAGAGAAGAGCACCCGGGCTGCTGAAGTCAGACGAGAGGAAAAGAAAGAACAATAATGAGGTCAAACACCCCAAGAAGTGCTGCAGGGTTTTGATCTTTGGAAGACTTCTTAGACTACGTAGATGTTGTAGGTTTAATGCTCGAAAGAGCCGACGGAAAACCAATTAAATTCAACAAAGACTTCAGATACCTTAACTTCAACTGTATTTTATCAAAAACGGTCATGGGACTTCAGTGATAGCAAATTCGATTCCATGGATTCGAATTCGAACATGCATCCTGCCCTTCGCTACCAAGCTCTGTGTTAAAATCATTTTACTGATTAAAATGTTCCAATACAATTGTCCACCTCAATCTTAAATATTATTTCTCTGCGTTTCGAAACTCTGTTCAGTATCTTTATCAGGCCTATAGAGTCCATCCTAGAAGATTTGCTGAGAAGTGGTAATTGATTGGGAAGCAATAATCCTAGAATAACGTAAGCCTTATTGGGAAGTCATTTATGGTCTTTATAAATTGGAGTTTGATCTCTAACTTTGCTATTGGTTTCAGATCATCCATTTCAACTTCAGTAGTTTAGCATCTAGCTGATGAGTCGGATTGATCTTGTCCATTCATAAAACATCTTTCTTCACCCCCCCTCCCCCAGGATTTTGCTCTTTTTCTTATATGTGTTTAAATCATTGGTTATTTTTTAGCCATCTTCTGAAAGCCATGTCTTCTTAGATTCTGCACTGAACCATGAATAATATATTTTTTACGCACCAAACACTGTAGCACATTACGCCTGGGATGCTTTGGAAAGGGGAACTGCAGGTCGCCCCCAAAAGGATCATTCTCTGAAGGAGAATGGGATTTATTGTCTCTTTCTCTTCTATAATCTTGTTGGCAGTATGACGTTGAGGATTGTACAGTAATCAGGGATGAATCACACCAATATAAATCCATAAAGATTCCTCATAATAATAATTAAAAATAAAGGCCTAGCGATGAGCCATGAGGGACACCTGATCGGATTGAAATTAGTACATCTGGAGAATTTTAGCGTAATCAGAGTTGGAGGACTTTAGAGTTGTCTCTACAGTTGTTTCAGTTTGATTTATTCTCCCCTTCTTAAAGATGGAATTATATGCACATTCTTAAAAACTGAGGGGAATATGACGTAAGTAAAAATTTCTGCGATAATCCCTCACCCAAAGATATCTTTTTGAAAAATGTAATTGGAAAGGATATCTGTCCAAGTGCAATGTGGTTTTTCATCTGTAATTGAGACCTGATTAGGCCTAAGCACAATTTCACCGAGATAGTTATGCAAAGAAGACTCGAAGTAAAGTTTGGGTGAGTTAACTATTAAAGAACTGAGATAGATCTGCAAAAAATATTGGCAAAGACATTAGCTTTGTCAGTGGACCCGACAATTTCAGAGTCCCCATTAACCGATAATGGCAGAATTCTCTATTTTCTCGATTCCATTTTCAAAACACAAAAAGAAAAAAAAAGTCCCAAGAAGTGTTGCAATAATTCTTCTTCAATAGAACCAATATATCTGCGATATTACTTCGAGTTTTTTGTCCAAAGACTAATAAATCTTTAACTGAACATAAAATTCTTTAGAAACTTCCTCATGTAATATTTCATTTTATACCACATTTGATCAGCAAGCTATTTGGGTATTTTCACCCTGATGCCACTTTGCAGAACTATTTCCTGTTTCCGGTTTAAAATTTCAGTGCTTCCCCAGCCAGTTTTCTGTCTACAGATTTTTAAATACAGCAAAATAAATCATATTCATTATAAATAAAATGCAGTAAAATATAAGCACATTTTTCTGAAATGTGCTTAAAAAATCGAATTTTTATTGCAATTAAAGACCAGCACTTAAAATTACTAAACTATTATTAATAAATAAAATAATAATTAACAATTAATAAGATATTATCAATAATAAAATTATTAATAATAACAAATTGTAAAACATTGCTGACTGCAATTCATATTACGTTAATAACAAAATTGAATTGTAAATAAAAGAAAGAATGAGCAAATCATATCACTACCATACTTTGCAAAGAGTAATTAATGTTTAATTACTTATCATGGTTTATCACTAAAATTCGCTTATTTATGATAGCTTTTAGGCAAGGATATATACTTATTCTCAAAACCAGTGCTCCTGAACTTACTCCTATTCTTTGCCGCCTTTTTTCACTCTCTTATTCCAAAGGTGTTTTTCCTTCTACTTGGAAATTTGCTCATATCCAGCCAGTTCCTAAAAAGGGTGACAAATCCCTCCCATCCAATTATTGTCCCATTGCAATTACTTCTACTCTTTCTAAAGTAATGGAGAAATCAATTAACCGCCAACTCTTAAACCACCCAGAAACCTTCCGTCTGATCAACGATCACCAGTATGGATTCCGTCAGTGTCGATCCACTGGTGATATTCTGGCTTATGTTACCCATTTATGCACTAATTCAATGGAAAGGTTCGTGTGAAACACGTAGCTGCTCTTGACATCTCAAAGGCTTTTGATCGTGTTTGGCATAAAGGTCTTCTAAACAAGCTTCCATCTTATGGTTTGCCAACTGTTTTTAGGAATTGGTTATCCAGTTTTCTCTCTGATCGCTCACTGAGGGTGATGGTTGATGGCTCTCTGTCTTCTAACTTCTCGACTAACGCCGGTGTCCCCCAAGGTTCAGTTCTTTCCCCCACTCTTTTCCTCTTGTATATCAATGACCTTCTTCCATTGACTGGAAATCCTATCCATAGTTTTGCCGATGATAGCACATTGCATTCCACTTTCCATTTTGAGAAACCTTGACTTGCTCAATCAGCTTCAACGTTTCGAATATCCGCTACTAATTCCTTAAATACCGATCTCCAGGTAATTCTGCAGCGGGGCATAGACAACTTAGTTGATTTCAACCCTTCTAAAACTCAGTCTTGTCTTATATCTCGCAAAAAAGATTCTTCTGCTCCTATGCTTATCTTTGGTGACACTCCGATTTGTAGGCAAAATGATATATCTCTTTTGGGGATTACCCTAACCTCTAATCTCTCTTGGCACAAGCACATTACAAATATTGCTTCCTCTCCATCTAAAACACTTGGTTTTCTCTTTCATCTCTGCGTTACTTTTCTTCCAAACAGCTGCTCACTCTGTATAAATCGCAAATCCGCCCTAACATGGAATATTATTCCCACACCTAGGGATATTATTCCCACACCAGTGCCCCCAAAACGTCTCTCAGGCTTCTTGATTGCATTCAGAAGAAGGCAGTTAGGTCAATTAATGACTCCTCTCTAACAGAGTTTCTCCACTCGCTGTCTCATAGACATACTGCTTCCGCTGCAGATCTTCTGAATTGGCTTCTATAATTCCTGCCCCCTCTCTTTCCAAAGAGTCCGAACACGTCCAACCAACATCCATTTACTGTCCAACTTCAAATCCACAGAACCAACTTTTCATCTTCCTCGTTTCTTCATTCAACTGCCGTTTTCTGGAACAACCTTCCTTCATACGTATTTCCTGAAAATTACAGTCTACAGAAGTTCAAGTCCAATGTCAACAAATATCTTCTTTCGTCTTCTCAACCTCCAACCCAAGCACGGTATTAAGTACCACAGGTTCTAATACCTCTCGTGTTTGGGATTTTCATAAAAAAAGTAATAAAAATATGGACTTATGGATTGAAAATTTTTGTATTAATTCCCATTAAGCTCCATTAGCGTTTGTATCGTTGGGATTAGATTACCATCCACATTAAAGCTGTTTGCATCGTTATTAAGTTTCTTCAACCCTTTTAATGTCTTTCACCTCAATCGGATCCCCATACCGATGCCTAGTTTCGAAACTTACAGGTTACAGAACTGGAGTTTGGATATCGTTTCGCGATTTGTATCCTTAGGCATGTTTTTAGCAGAATTTTGGGAATGGTAAAAATTAGTAACGTTTGTACCATTCTGGTTCGTCGCAAGTATTGGTAATCTCGTGCATATGCTTGATCGATGGACCACAAGACTTTTTGTTGTTGTTGTGTAAATCACATAAATTTTAAAATTACTTAAACAATCAGTAAATGCAGTGGTTTTAATGTACACCTTTACCAAGAGTCGCCTTGGTATTGCATTACTTTTAAATAAATGATTCGTCTGCCATTTTTTATAAGAAGAAACAACACTGCAACGACAGCTACCTATACCTTTCTGTTGAGGAACTAGTAGGTCCAGAAGCTACCTGTCGTAGCAGTGCCTCAACTTTTAAATGAATGATAGATCGAAAGGTATTGCAATACTAAGGCAATTCGCGCTAAAGCAAAGCTCGTTCTGCTGTGAGTATTAAAACCAGTTCATTTAGGGCTTCGGCAGCTGCTTTTAGCTCTTCATCACCTTTAAAATGACCACGAAAATGACAGATCTTAGCTGTAAGGAAGGGTTGGTTTAATTGTTCAAATCCAGATTCATGAATTTTAGCCTGTTCAACCCTGGCTTTTGTGCACGGACGCACTGTCATGGAGAAGTAAAAACCCGATGGCCCAACTTTCGTCTTTTTTCTCTCGAATTGATCTTTTAACTTTGGAAACATGCTGGCATAACATTCCCCTGTAATTGCGGTTTTAAGTGCAAGGTAAATTAGTTAATAACAATCCATTTTTTGTTCCAGAAAAATTGAGGCCAACGCTTCTCCAGGTGACTAAGTTCGAAACTTTCGGGGTTGGAGATCTTTTGTGTGTCCACTGCAGGCTTTCTAATTTCGGTTAAGTGTCATAAAAATAGCCAAGTTTCATCACTAGTCTCAAAACGGGATAAAAATCTATTTGGATTAGCTAGAATGAATTTTAAATTCTCTTTTGATAAAGCCATCTCTGATATTTGTTATGAATGGAAAGATTTCTGGAAACCTATCTTGCACAAACTTTGGACATTCTCAAATGCTCGTGAATTTTAATATTGTTAAAATACATCCATGGGAAATGTTAAGTAATTTTCAAGCTCAAACACTTGAATTGTTTCGTTTTCTAAAGTCGATTTTTTCTTCAAAGATGGCAGATGTTTCAAAATTGATTTATTCAGACGGCCGACCAGACCTTGGACCACACCTCAACTGACTAACACACCTCAACCGACATTTTGCAACAGTAGCATAACTGGGTGATACTTCCCCCAACCACCACAGTCATTCTTTCACGGATTTCTTTAGCATTTCCACCCACTTCGATCAAAAATTTGATGAATATTCATTATTCTTTCACTTACCAACATAAAACGTTAAATTTTAGATTCCAGGAAAAACTTTTTCGTGTTATTTTGTAAAACTTTAAGCTATAAAAATAACTTATATAATGTATTAATACATTTTATGTACCTTGTTCTCACAACTTTTAGACCACTCCTCATATTAATATAAGCTATTTTTGAATGTTACCAGGAATTTTGAATAATATTTGTTCATCTGATGGGAACGAATTCGGCCAGGTGACTATCTGTTGCGCTTCTTTGATCGAATAATCTCTTTATACCCATAAAGTGGGAAATGCGAAAGAGAAATTCTCACCCCCGACCCATTCTGGAGAGATCTTTATGTCTCTTGTCACCCAAATCAAGAGGTGAATAAAATATGTGTTTATCAGAGTCCGTTAGGCGAGTCCACATCCTGACGAGCAGTTTATGCGTCCATAGCGACAACCCTTGTTAGAAAGTTATGATAACAAGATCACGTCAGCCCTTGTTATTAGCCAAGGTTCTGGATAGACATTAATAAAGGCTTTCAGGGATCTTGGAGAGACACTAACAAGGCCTTCGTTACTAACAGCTTGTTTATGCAACGACAGAAAGGGATGTAGAATAGTCGCGAGCCACTTATGACAGTCCATTTATTAAACGTCAGGTCCCCTGTTTCTCTTCTATTTTCGTGTTGGAAATTCTATTCGGGTTAACAAATACAGTCCACGGCACGGTTTTTCAAAGTAAAATGTTCTAAGAAAAGGTAAATAGAAGCAGTAAATAACATTGACAGCAGAATAGGAGGCAACTACAACACCATAACACAAATGAGAATTACAGCTAAATTCACGCACGCGCAGTTTATTTTCTTTTCATCCCGGTAATCTGTTTTGAAGAAAAATAGAATAGAAACATGGTACTTGCGCTGTTCCTATTTCTAAAGGTTTTAGAAACCAGGAAGAGGTTCTGATCTTTATACTTAAAACACCACGTGGCACCACTGTTCCTTATCAAATCTCAATTGAATTAATGATGGCAAAAATAAAGGGACCCATAGGAATTCTTTTTTAAAAATGTTTTTCTGAGTACCACCTATATTTGAATGAGCTAATATTACATCTGTTACTTGATCTTCTGTGGTGTACCTGAACTTTTGCACATCAGAGTAGATCGTGAAGTACGCTTCTGCAGATTACGTTACCATGAATGGTGACTGGAGTGAATTCCTTGGTAATCAAAGCTGAGAATTTTCTTTAAGAGTAGCAAAGTGCGTGTAATTTGTCATTAAAATCGGTGAAGGGATGATTAACGCTTAATCCTTTTAAGTAAGAAGTGTTCTTGAGATAATTGAAAATCGTAACACCACGCACGATGTTTGACATTTCAATTATGGCATGCTAAGAGCAGTGGAATGTTTTAAAAGAAGGAGAAATTAAAGCAAACCGGATTTTGTGATAGGAAGAATGAGTAGCCGATATCGATACCTTTATAATCATAAATTAATGTCTGAATTTGTATAAACGTTGGTAAAGCAACACTGACTTCTTTAGTGGGCGTAATATCCCCATTATGTTTTACTTAAAAAGTTTCAGAAACATTGGACAAGTCTGGACGTAAATCCACTCTTAAATGGAGATCTCGCTTCCCTTTCTGGTTCGCCCCATCTCTTAATCGTACAATAATCAATTAAAATCAAGTGTTCGAACAGATTTTTCATGCTAAGGAAGACTACAACACAGTTACCTGAAGTCTTTTCAAAGAAGGAAAATAAACAACCCTGATTTACTCCACTTTGGTTTCACCATAAACATATAGAGAATTTAAAGGCTCTTCAATAATATTTATTCTTCGTCCAATTTTCAGAATTCTGGAAGAGCTAATAATTCTTATTAGCATTTCCAGGAACTGAAGTACATTAAACATCTAAAATTAAATGAAGACGTTTCTCAATTCCTTATTGAAAACTATATCTGGTCAGGGTTTGGGTTCAACAAGAATATGAGACAGACTTTTAAGAATGTTATCCAATTTCTTTCTCTGTTGTATTTATCCTTGCTATCTCTCTGGAATTACTGAAGTCAATCTCGATGTTGCCTTGATGGTTAAGTTCGTTGGATCTCTGACTTTCCTCTTGAGGTAGATTTTGCTCTCGTGATGGATTTGGATGAGTGCTCTTGGGTGATGTTGTTATCTTACTGGTTACTAGTGTTGGTTGCCTCTCTTCCTGAAGTGGGTTCTCTATCGAACCGATGTACTTCAACGGTGCAGTCACTAGATTCCAGGTTGAAATATTGTTTTGAGTTATTTATTTTTTTTTTGAATTCGCGTGCGTGGTAATCAATGGGAAGAGCAATAAATGTTTAATGAAACAAATCTAATTACAGTCTGTAATGAATTAAAAATAATTCTCTTTGTATGTTATTTTCTTTTCTAAATGCCCTCGTGGGGAATACAGCTAGTAGATCGCCGTCCTCCCCCACACCGCGTAGAAATGACCGGAATTCGAGTCTCGTCGATGATGCGAGGATATTTTTGTGCCTTTTTTGCACAATGTGGCTGAGTTAGTCGGTTTGAGGCTAGGTTAGCATGGTTTTCATCCGGAAACTGCTATAGCTGGTAAAAACCGGAAACTCGGGTTTTTCATCCAGCAAACAGAAAATTGACCACAGACCAAAACGCAATTTCAGCCAACATACACGGAATATGGCCCTAGTTGCTGATGCTCCTAAAATAACATCTAGAACCAAACCGTCTGGGGATCGACAAGGATTTCAGAAACATCATCATTTTAAATGAGATTATTATTATTATTATTTAGCCATATAGTGCAAAGAAGCCTGAGGCTTATGTTGCACCAGATAAAAAAAAAAATTCCCGAGTTGCTCTAAGAGAGAGAGAGAGAAGAATGACGGTATCCAGCTCAGGACCCTGGGTGTGCCAAGTTCAAACTCACCAGATGTGTGCCTCTAGGGTGGAGATATTGGAACTGATTTGATAAAATTCGTAAAATTTAAACCTGACCGATTGAGCTTTAAGTCAAGTTTATTATTTAGAATAAAAGCATATTTCATTAAAACTAACTTATTTTTATATATATTTTTATAAAACATAATACTTATTTTGTTCCAAATATTATATATTTATATGGACACTTGTTGTTTATATCAGTTTAAACCTTGTTGTATGTGTTCTTCCTTCCTTCGATAGTAGCGCGTATAAGTGAACCTTTTCAGATCGATCCTTCCCCTGAAATCGATGTTAATACCATCATTACAGGTTGAAAGCCATGGTAGAATTGGAGCAAGATAATAAGTAAACCTTCTGGCGTAGTCTTGAGGTTTTCAAATAAAAAGCTCTCGATTCGGAGGAAAAGTCGAGAGATTAAATTTTCATCTCTAAGCCGGATCTAACGTTCTATAAATGTCTAAAAGCCTTTTGAATTTTAAATAAAAATTCAAAATATCTAAAGGATCACCGAGACTCAGAATCAACTTGTTATTTATCTTTTAAAACCATCCTTTTCGAGGTTACCATCATGCACTGTAAACAATAAGCGCTCTGATGAAATTTTAAACTCGGATATTAGAAATGAAAAAAAAAAGCTGATTTATTTAAATTAATAATCAGATGAACATTTTTAAAAACAGGTAGTTTAAAAGCTACTTATTGGCCATTAAGTTATATACAACATTGGTTTTCTTTCTGTTGAATTAGTTATTATTGCGTCCTCTTGTCTACTATGGCTGTTAAAAATATCATTTAACCATCAACACCTTAGGTGGCTTCAGTAATCAATTGCTTAATCGATTAACCAGATATCATTTATCGAAATCAGAATAAAAGTTAATATCTGTTAAACTCTTGTGCAAATATACGTAGTCACTAAATACTTAGGGCATGCGCCCTTTGCCAGTTTAAAATTAAATTATCTTTATTGGTGCTAAGTACGGTTGTATTTGAAGATTAGTGTAGGGTCAGACCTCAAGGATAGCGAAGGGTTGTGCCACTGACAGAAATCTCAGATGTTTATCACTCCTTGAACATTTTTACCCATAGTCATTAAACCCCTGATGTTTGATGGTTGAATTACTGTTGGTCTTTGTTTGACGGTTGAATTACTGTTGCCTTGCTCAGTTGCCTTGTTTGCAGACGGTGGGATTAAGGTAAGCAACTTTACATCATCAGCATATATTAAAGCATCGTCATGGAGACACATAATAGGAATATAATGGCTGAGAAAAGCAGGCCAGAAAGAGCACCACCTTGAGGAACTCCTGCAGTGATTTCCCGTGTAAAAACTGGGACTTCCTTCCATTGTGAGGTGGACGCTTCTTTTCCTCAATAATACGGTTAAGAATGCTAGAGACCGCCATTAATCTTGAAGAAGTATTGCAGAAGACTGAGAAGGGCTGTGATGTCTAGGCTCTCAAAAGCAGTTCCAATATCGGAGTACGCAATAGCTAATTCAGATTTAGTTTCAAAGACCTGAAGGATGGATGTCTGTGCAGCCATGAGGTTTGTCATGGTGGATTTATTTGCGAAATGGAACTGTTTCGGTTTCCGTGGCATGGATTGTTTGCTTAATGCTGGAAGGAGGACCTTTTCTAGGGGTTTGAAGAGGGTGAAAGAAGTTGAGATTTGAGATTAGTCTGAAATCTTTTGGGCTTGTTGGCACCTGAAATTCAGACAGTGGAATCATATAATATTCATTCCATTGGGCAGGGAGGACTGAAATGTAGATCGAGAGCAATGCATCTAGGAGCTAAGGCACATAATATGAAATGAGGTATCTTATCTCGACTGCCGTTCTAGATGGATGCAGGGAGTTAATAGCATTATGAATTTCTGTCTGGTGATAGAAACGATGGAGAGGTCACCAGTAGGAGCAAACTCGAAGTGTTGGAGAGGTAGTTCTGCAGAAGCGGAATTGGCCTTGAATCTTGCAATGTGGTCCATCGGTTATCTGGAGCAAGATATGAATAAATGGCGCTGTGTCTGGAAAAGTATGGCGCTTCTCCTTCAAACAAGGTAGCATCGGTGTAACTCTTTATGGCTGATGCCTTGAGTAAGCAGCTCTTGCTCTAGAATGCAGGGTTCGATCTTGGGTTGTGCCAGAGATTTTCTACTGCCTGTGAAGTACTGCTTATTATGAAAACTATGAATGATAGAGATATGTTCTTGGAGAGATGTTGTTTTAACTTGAACAAAGTACGAGAAATATGTGGAACTAAAGCTACCAAAAAAATCAATGACTGACAACTTATATCGTCTCCTTTGAAGTGTTGTATAATAACCAATAAATCTACAATGATTTTATATTCTGTATACAGTGTGATTATACTGCCACCTTCTGGACAAAACTTAAGTTAATCACTACTGTGATTAACTTAAGAAATTAATCACAGTAGATGTCTCTATGTTCGTCCAAACATTGACAGGTCACATTATCCTTTACAATTATATTTTTTAAATTTATTTTGCGATAGCATATTTAAATGTAAAATACGGACCAGCGGTTTCATACACTTGATCGTGTTCAGGCCTTAGGCAGAGGGGTCGTTCTAAATGTCGGAGACAGTCTCCCGAGGATGACAGTTGAGCAAGTGGCGCTGTCATCCATATGGTTACCACAAGGAAGGACAAGTCATCCAGCCAACCAACTGAATGTGGTTCCCACGCAACTACACTAGTGACCACCAAAAAAGAAGAAATGTTCAACGTATGAAGTGGAGCCTCGAAATCAATACGTTCATCATGCGAGCTACTATGAAGTAACGAAGCTAGAGACAAACATGAAAATGTACAGGACGAAATCATACACCAAGTGGTTGGAACAGTTCCAGACTATTCATGCCACCGAACAGCAGACTAGAGACGGATCATCGTCACGAACAACCTGATAGCTCTGCAATCTTGGAAAAAAATCAAGCAGGATGTGAGCGACCAACTACGAAGAACACAACCAACACTATAACCCGGGACAGCCAAAGTGGAAACAGACGAGGTCGCGAAATCCAGAATAGAAGAAGGCCATAGAATTTCGAGGTAATGGATCCCCAGAAAGACCCACACCATACGGAATCAGAGACCAAACAGAATCGTGTGACAAGTATAGACCAATCGGCGAATCAAAACCGGATTAATTCTCCGAGCATTGTAGACTGTTGCAAGAAGGCCATGGTGTTCTTTCGATGATTTATCGAACAATTGCTGCTACAGATAAGAACGCCACAAGGCTATTGTTAGACCACACTTGGAATACTGGCTCAAGTATGAGACCGCACCTAAAGAAAAACATTGGCTTCTTGGAAAAGTCCAAAGAGGGGTAACTCGCCAGGTGAGATCTGCAAAAGGGCGTCCATATGAGGAAAGACTTCGAATATGTGGATTGCAGAGCTTGGAAACTAGGCACCTTAGAGGAGACTTGATTGAAGTGATTAAGGCTCTGAGAGGCAAAAGTAAAATGAATGAGGACGAGAGAACAAGCTGCAATAAATTCAAGTTAGTGGGAAATGTAGAAAGTTTTATTTTAGCCAGCGAGTTATAAATTAGTGGAATACGTTACCTACATGGGTGGTTGAGGCTGACAGTTTGAGGAACTTCAAAGGTCAACTCAATGGTCACCTACGGAGGAAGGAAACGCATAGGTTGTCTTTTTCCTTTTCTCTTATTAATTATTATATATTTTTTAGCTGGTGCAGGATAAGCCATAGGCTTCCTTGCACCATGCAGTCATTGCTGATACTAATAATAATAATAATAAAAAAACACTATTTGTCAATCTCCTCACGTAGGTTATCCAGTTAAACCAAGTAAAAGGTGTTTACATAACTATTCAATTACTAACAATTATTCTTAAGAAAATATTTAACATATCATAAAATAAAAACTAATATTTATTTTAACTCATGTTTTATAAAAGTATCGCGTAGTAATGAAAAATAATATTTCTATTTAAATGAACTTTACAAATATACCTGCGCGAAGTGGCAAATTAATCAATCTAACACCGCACAATGACGTAAAAAAATAGTTCTAATAGGCATGCCGTAAATAACAGTACAACTTTTCTATTTTGTACAAACTGAAGAAACTTACCGATGAACTATGAGGTAACTGAACTTACTGTCCAACAATCAATAGTTGCACTTTCTTGGCCCATTTTTTTTTTTTTTTTTTTCAATATTAATCCTTTGATACCAATATTTAGCACATTTCGAACCTTATTTTCCTCTTTCGGATCGGTCTCGTAACGAAAAGCGTTGCCCGCAGAGGCGCAAATTGCATCGCC